>NC_071387.1:4826583-5126583 GCF_022682495.2 Desmodus rotundus
CTCTTTGATCGCCCAATCGGGAGAGGCCTACGCCACCGATGGGGGCGTGGCCAGGTGGGCGGTACAAGAAAGGTGGAGCCAGGCGGGCTAGGGGCGGGGCCCGGCGGAGCCGGCGCTCTGACCTCACTGCTGCGCGCCGGAAGCAGACCAGGCCACAGCGCTGCGGGGCAGCGGCTGGAACGCGGAGCCATCCCGACATCCCGACTATGCCGGTCACCGGGAAGACTTTCCGCCGGCGCCGGGCCGACTCGGAGTCAGAGGAAGATGAACAAGTCTCAGAAGAGGTTCGGTGCGTTTGGAGCGGGGTTTCCACTGGCCAGGAAAAGAGAAGTCGGCTTAGGGCGAGCCAGGCGCCCCCTTCACAACATTGGTAGCTGTGAGCCGGTGGTGTTGTCCCCTTCTGCGGGCGAAGAAATTGGGGCTTCTAGGGATGAGGCCGCCACTCCCAAGGCCTTATCATTGGAAGAGGTGTCCCAGGGACGGGCAGTGCATCTGATTCCCGGTGGGTCTAGGCGCAGATTCGCCTTCTGGACCAACGTGCGGCGACTCAGCAGCCGGCTACGGGACCAGTCGAAGCTGATGTTTGACTCTGAGTTTCACGGAGGGTCTCTCAACCTGTACGTTGACTTTTTTTTTTTTTCCAGATTAAAACTAGAAGAAACCCGAGAGGTGCAGAACATGAGGAAGAGGCCCAACGGAGTGAGGTGGGTACCGTAGGGGTACCCGGGAGGAGGAGATGGGAATGACAGACACGCCCCGCCCGGGTCGCTGTCACAGAATCTCTCCTGAGACATAGCCCCCTTTCTTGGCACACTGTGCGCTTTCCACTGCCCTGGAATAAGTCCAGCATTCTTTGGTAACGTTTATCTGGGAGGTGGCCTGAGTAGTGTGGTCGTAAGGCTTGCTCCAGAGATGCAGAAACAGGTCACCACCTCGTGTTTTTATTGCACCCAATTAATTGGGGAAACACATCGATTGTTAAGAGTTTGGCAAATTTAGAAAAGTCCAACCAAGAAAATAAACAGCACTCATAATTCTCTGCTCCAGAGATAGTCAGTATTAATATTTAATGTTCTTCCCTGGCTTTTTTCTGTCTCTCTTTTGTAAAGAATGGTGAGAACTGTTATTCTATGCTATTTTCACCTCATTGTGATCTTATGGGCATTCATTCACATTGTGGGTTATTTCCCCAAAAACCTGTCTAATGGCTATGCAATACTCCACCGCAAGTATGTACCGTAATTTAACTAATTCCCTATTTGGGGACCTGTAGGTCATTTTGTAAGTTTTCATCAGATAAGGCTGCAACAGTAGTATTTTCCTGCATTTGTCTAGCTTTAGTTTTCCTGAAGGCAAAATCTTAGAAATGAGATTTCCCAGCCAAGATAATACCAAATAGCTTTATTGAAAACCTTCCCACCTCCCCCACCCCCAGGATCTAGAGTGTTTGTTGAGCCCTGTTTTATTCTTATAGGCCTTTCCGGCTGGCTTTGGCGCCCACCCCTCAAATCTTGCCCTCACACTAACGTTGCAGTTTACACACGTCTTAAGTGTCCCTTCTCATCTCTGAATGGTGCCGTTCCCCCCTCCCTCCCTTTCCCTTTTGGTTTTACTCAGTGCTGCGGCCTTGCTGGTGGGAGAGAAGGTACAAGAAGAGGCCACTCTCGTGGTAAGTTGTGGGGTCCTCCTCGCGCAGTGGGAAGATGTGGATGCTCTTCAGCGGATGAATGTGTTTTCTTAAGAAGATTTGCCAGTTACATAGATGTTTCTTCTCAACCGTGTCAGGATGATCCCTTTCAGATGAAGACAGGCGGTATGGTGGACATGAAGAAACTGAAGGAAAGAGGCAAAGATAAGTAAGTACGGGACACGCTGAGATACCAATTCACCTGCAGCCCCTGCTGGGGCCTCGGTACGTATCCCCAGAGAGTCGGGGCCGCAGCCCATTTCGTAGGACATCTTCAAGTGCCCTTTGTGCTGTGTGAAGGGTGTGTAGTTTAAAAGCAAAACTAAAACTCTTTATGGGTGAGCTTAGAGAGATGTGGGCACACTCCTTTTGGAAAGGTGCATTGTTTATTGTCTTTCAAATCCGTACCGAAGTTTTATTTTTCTTTTTTCAGAAAACATAAAAACACAGTGATGAAAATAACACATTCAAAAATACAAAAGTAAAAAATAAAAGTATCTGCTACTTCCCCCAGAGGAATCTCCAGAGGCCAACGGTCTGCTTGCCTATATTTATTGACATATCATGTATCTTCCCCTCAACCATAACGAGGGTATTACACTTTTTTGTGGTGTGCCTGTTTCATTGGTCTAACATACAACTCAGCCTCACCGAGTTGTGACTTTACGGCTCTGCTTCGCGGTTCTCTCCTTTTAGGATCAGTGAAGAGGAGGACCTCCACCTGGGGACGTCGTTTTCGGCGGAAACCAACCGAAGGGACGAGGACGCTGACATGTAGGTGCCAGCGTGTTGGGCTGTGAGTGATCAGGGGTGAGCTCCAGCCAGACACGGTCCAGGACAGTTAGTGACAGATGACATTTTTAGAGTTATCCTAAGACATCGGCAGGGGGCAGGGAGGGAGGGGCCCTCTCGGCCCACTTCCCAGTCTTGAGAACTTTGAAAAACTCTGAAAAGTCCCTTAAAAGTGTTTCTTGAGATTTAAGTTTCCTTGACTAGTAATATTTCCCTCAGACATTGCAGGGACAAGCGCTGGGCTGCCCGCTTTTGATTTTACCAACAAGGCTGTGAAACTAACCACCCATTATCTCTCTGTCTTCGAAGAGCCTTACGTAGAACCACGCCAATAGATTGGCGGGACGCGACTCGTGACATAGGTTGGCGCTTTACGTTGTACATTTTAGCGTGACAAACACACTCAAGGTGGTTTTACTTTTCTCTCCTCTCCATGGACTGATGAAAACTTCCTCACAGACCATCTCCACTCCGTGGGCCAGGGTGGGGGACCACTAATTTAAACGATGCATGCGGTGAGCCTCCTGCCTCTCCCCGAGACCTGTGGGTTTCTTGTTTCAGGATGAAGTATATTGAGACAGAGCTGAAGAAGAGGAAAGGGATCGTGGAACACGAAGAGCAGAAAGTGAAGGCCAAGAACGCAGAGGACTGCCTTTACGAGCTTCCAGAAAACATCCGTGTCTCCTCAGCGAAGAAGACGGAGGAGATGCTTTCCAACCAGATGCTGAGCGGCATCCCCGAGGTGGACCTCGGCATCGAGTACGTTTCAGGCCCCTGCCCTCGCCCCTCTCCTGCCCGGAGGCGGGCGGGGGAGCTCTCTGCTTTCCAGTTCGGAGTCAAGGGGACTGCCCCTTCCCCGTGTCCTTGGAAGCCCACATGAACCCTGTTCTCTCTGTTGGGCTGAGATGGCTGTCCCCAGGAGTTTCCCTGAAGAGTCGGTCAGAGTATATGATAAAGACACGTAAGGGACCCTGTCTGCCGAAAGCAAAAGTGTTTTTGGGTAGCCCTTGTTCACAGCTCTTCAGCTGCTCTCGTGGGGCCCTCGCGTTCCTCTATTCTGTTCTAGCGGGAGCAATGTTGGAGGCTTCGCCTTCGCCACCCCATGGCCCTCCCCTCAGTTCGCTACAGAACACCTGCTCTATGAGGGGATGGTCCTGAAGGAAATGTCATGGTCAGAGTCACCTCGGGCCCAGAGGAAGCTGGGAGGCCTCAGGGTTCTCGCCTCTCTTTAGGCCTTTCTAGCTTTGAGCCTTATGTAAGCAGTTCTCTTTCCTTCTTGGAGGATCCATTTCCTCTTGATCAGAAGAGAGTAACCCCGCACCCCCGATAGCTGGGACAGCTCCCCAGGAGCCGTAAGATGCGCAGAGCTGTGCCCGGAGAAAGAGGGTGTCCTTAGCAGTGGTGGCTGCGCGCCTCGCCGCTCACATCCGTCTGAGGACCAGAGGTGCGGCGACGTGATGTGTGGCCTGGCTCCTTTCTCCCCTTAGTGCTAAAATTAAAAACATCATTTCCACGGAGGATGCCAAGGCCCGGCTGCTGGCAGAGCAGCAGAACAAGAAGAAAGACAGCGAGACGTCCTTCGTGCCCACCAACATGGCGGTGAATTACGTGCAGCACAACCGGTGTAAGCGTCTCCGCGGCAGCGGCCCTCTCCTGCCCTGCCCTGCCCCTGCCCCTTTGGTTTGAGGTCCCCGGGTCCCCCATTTTGTCTGACATGTCCCCTGGTCTCTTTTGGTTCAGTTTATCATGAGGAGCTCAACGCCCCAATACGCAGAAATAAAGAAGAGCCCAAAGCCCGTCCTCTGAGAGTGGGTGACACAGAGAAGCCGGAGCCTGGTCGTGAGTGCAGCAGTGGTCGCATCTCGTGGGGGGGAGGGGCAGGGGGGGTCCTGGAGGTAGGGTGGGGCTCAGTAGCGCTGGAGCTCGGGCTTCAGCCGGGTAGCCGGGATTTAGTCCACACCCTGGGTCATGGCCTTGTGCCTGCCCCTTGGTAAGCCTCAGTCTCCTCATTCACAAAACGGGGAGAGGGAGAGCAAAGCCAGCCACTTGGGGTTGCTCTGAGGACTCACTGGGCTGTCACATACAGAGACGCAAAAAATTAGAGACTTTCAATGAACAAAAAAAAAAAAGAAAAGTCATTCATAATTTTACCACCTAAAGGTGACCACTGTTAACATTGTTACATAAAACCTTCAGACTTTTCTTTAAAGATTTTATTTATTGATTTCCAGAGAGAGGGGGAGGGAGGGAGAAAGAAAGGGAGAGAAACATCAGTGTGTGGTTGCCTCTCACACGCTGCCAACCAGGGACCTGGCCCACAACCCAGGCATGTGCCCTGACTGGGAACTGAACCCGTGACCTTTTAATTCTCGGGTTGGCGCCCAAGCCCCTGAGCCACAGCAGCCAGGGCCAGACCTTTTTTTAATATTCACATATAGGAAACATTGTACGTACACTTACAAGGATCTCATAGCATTTTACTCAGTAGTCCGCCCTGCGCGTCTCTCCATGTCAGTAAGTACCTACTTTCTCTTTCAAAGACCGAATCATGTTTCGTTGGAAAGACAGGTGTACTGTAGTCTGACCGTTCCGCTGTGGCCGGGCACTTGGCTTGCTTCCCACGTTTCCCCGTTTAAACAGTGCTTCGATGCTCATTACTGACTCCATCACGTTCTTAGGCCACATTCTGAGAAGTTGGCAAATGACCCCCGAGAGGCGGGGTGCCCACTGTTCCGCCTCCCGCAGTGTCTGACGGTGCCCCTCCCACTAACCCGCACCAGGCGTCACCTGTGCATCAACAATGGGAAGACTAAGGAAAGGCTAAATCTGCTGAGGCTCCTACAAAGCCAGCACGCTACTCTCACTCTTTCTTACTTGGGAAATTACTTTAACATCTTGGGTTTGTAGTCTTTGAGTCCCAAACACCTCCCGTGGTTAAACACGTGGTCGGCGAGGACTTTGGAGTCACCAGACTAGGATTTCACGCTCAGCCTAACTTCACTGTCTGAGTGACCTTGAGCAAGTCACCTAACCTCTCTGAGCAAAGATGGTATGTGCCCCTGCTAGGGTTGCTGTGAGGGTCAGAGGAAGTCGTGCCTAAAAGGATTTAGTGCCATGCCTCGGGCCAAGTCAAACTCCATGAAGCCACAAGCGGTCACCCAGTCTAATGCTGATGTCAGCGTGTTTTGGCCGGCACCCAACTCCGCCATATGTTTGTTTTCAGTCACTGAATAACAAGTATTTACTGAGGCCCTACTACGTTTCTGTTCACTAGGGTAGGCACGGCGCTCCTGTGCCGAATGGCCCTCGCCTATGTGCACATAAAGCCTGTCGGTGACCTCCAGCCTGGCAAACAGCTTTTCCTCTTTTCCTTCACAGGGTCCCCCCCGAACCGCAAGCGTCCCGCTAATGAGAAGGCCACCGATGACTATCATTATGAGAAGTTCAAGAAGATGAACAGGCGGTACTGAGGGCGCCCCAAGGGGAGAGGCGCAGATGGGGTGTAAATAGCACTGTCTCTCCTGGACAGAAACCCGGCGGCTGGCTAGCAGGCAGTTCCGAGAACAGACACTTAGCCAGCTGCTCACCGGCTGGGTTTTTCAAGCTCTGAATTTGTAACCTTTTGAAACAAAATATGTGGGGGTTTTTTATTTGGGGCAAACTATTCTTGAGAGCATTATTAAATCTTGTTTGTAAATATGTTGCCTTTTTTGTAACACTTGCCCTGCCTCAGGAGGAAAGAGCTGTGTGTTCAGGGAGAGATAATACCCTTTAAACTGTGCTTTTATTATTATATGTGTCATCACGCCTGCGCTTCCGACTGTCTGGCACGGGGTTCAGAAACGCATCCTTCACTGTTCCCGGTGGATCCAGCAGGCAGCAGAGAAGTCTGGGATGGGATCAAAGGGACGGGTATTTTCTGACTTTTACAAAGTTGCCTGTTTCTTTTCATTAAGAAGGAAAAATCGTGTGTCTGTCACTTCCACACTTCGGTATTAAATGTGAAATGAATCCAGCCTTCTTGTTCGTGTTGTGCCTCCTCACACCAACATTAGGCAGTGTGTCCGGAGCCCAGGAGATGGCAACTCAAATGCGAAACTGAATTACTGAGCGAGAGCTGCTCATTCGTCAGGAGACGCCGCTTGTGCCGTCATTTTTCCTGAGGCATTTAAACGGCTTGGAGTGAGGGGATAACAGGGCAGGCAACTCCTGGGCTGATGTAGGCGTGCATTGTGGTTACAGAAGTTTGGCTTTGGAGTCAGATCCGATCCCGGCTCCCAGCTTATTAATACATACCTGGCCAAACCCCTGTCCCTCGGGGCCTTGGTTGTCTCATCTGCAATACGGAGGTCGCTTTTTCATCTACTTTTTGTTCGCTCCGGTAGAATGCAAGGTGGAGCTGAGTGCAGGAGTCACGCGTGCCTAATTTTTGTCCTTGAATCCCCAGGGTCTACTCTGTGACCTGACAGACGTCTAGGCAGTCCTCAAAACCGTGAGTAAGTGAGGCCGGAACTCCAGCGCGGAAGCCTGACACACACCGCCTCCTCCAGACGATGGAAGTCAGTGGCGACAGTCATTAATCACGTTGATAGACCAGACCCTTGATGTGATGTTATAAAAACAGCACTTTACCTCTGTGAAGTATACTCCTTCCCCAAACCCACAACTCCAGTCTAACCACGGGACAAACATCGGACAAATTCCAATGCTGCGGCATCCTCCCAAAGATTTGACCCCTACTCCCCAAAACTGGCACGGTCATCAAAACCAAGGAACGTTTGACAGTTACAGCCAAGAAGAGCCTAAGAAGCCAGGGCAACTACATGTAAAATGAGTTCGTGGATGGGATCCCGGGCCAGAAGTAGGACACTATGTAACGACTAAGGAACTAGCTGAACAAACTTCAGTGAGTGTTATCACTGAACTAGTTAGTTCATATGCAAGAAATGTAACAAACATGTTAAAAATACGGGAAACTATGCCAGGTGAGAGAGGCATATACGCTCTGTACTGTTTTCTCAATTTTTCTGTAAATCTAAAACTTTTTTTAATCGTGTAAAAACCTTGTAGCCTCTTGCAACAGCTTCCGGTGTTCACCTCCCGGAAGCAGAAAGGGGCTCTGCCCTTCACAAAGATGACGACAACGGCGTCGCAGAGAACCCGTCCCAAGCAAAGATGGCGTCGACGAAGGGGCGGGACCGGAAGCACTGACTGGCGGGAGCGCGGGTCCGGTCTGCGGACGGCTCTGAGGGCGCAGGGCAGCGGGGGTCCGGGCATGAAGCTGGGCCCGGCGGCACTGGGCCTGCTGCTGCTGGCGCCGTTGGTGGTGCGGGCGGTGGAGCCCATCAGCCTGGGGCTGGCCCTGGCCGGCGTCCTCACCAGCTACATCTCCTACCCGCGCCTCTATTGCCTCTTCGCCGAGTGCTGCGGCCAGAAGCGGAGCCTTAGCCGGGAAGGTAGGGCTGGGGGCGGCTGGGGGCTGCCTCTAGGACTGGGGCGGGGGTCGGGGCGCGGAAAGCCCGGGCAGAGCTGAGGCTGGCCAGCGTGGCTGGGACACGGAACCGAAGTGGCCGGGGTGCAGGGTGGGGCCTGGCCCCAGGGCCACCACCGGCGACAGCCCGGAAGACACTTAGGAGGCGAGCTGCAGGCTGGGCTGCTTCACGCCGAAACGGGGTGGTGTGGATGGTTGTACGCTTCCACCAAAGAGAGCTGTGCCCCTTCCTGGCCGGAGACAGACAGTGTGGTGGGGCCTCTGCCCGCGCGGCCCGGGGCGGGAGGAACAGTTCAGGTGTCAGGGGCGCACGCTGGCGGCAGCGGAGCCGCGGGCCAGGTCTTCCGGGAGGGCTGTGCAGGGCGGCACTAGCAAAGGGAGGTCCTCCTGGGCCCCCGGCCATCTCTGGGCTAGGTGCTGTCTCCGTGTTCGTGTAAACTTCAAATTGTGCCTTCCGAGCGCCCCTCACCCACTGCCTGACCGGCCTTGTTTTTCCCAGTGCTGCAGAAGGATCTGGACAGCAAGCTCTTCGGACAGCATCTTGCCAAGAAAGTCATCTTAAATGCCTTGTCCGCCTTCATAAGCAACCCGAAGCCCAAGAAACCTCTCACCCTCTCCCTACACGGGTGGACCGGCACGGGCAAAAATTTCGCCAGCAAGATCATCGCGGAGAATATTTACGAGGGTGGTTTGAACAGTGACTATGTGCACCTGTTCGTGGCCACGCTGCACTTTCCGCACGCCTCCAACGTCACCCTGTATAAGGTAAGCGCAGGAGTTCGGAGCCCTCGCTGGGTGGTGCTGGGTTTGCCGTCTCTTGGTTGTGGGATGGGATTTGGGAATTGCCTGTTGAAATGAGTGAGCCCTGAAATTAGCAACATGTGTCAGTTCCCCATTGAGAAAGGTGGAAGTTACAGAGGGTTTCAGATGTACGGAACAGTTACAGTATCAAACTCTGTGGTTTCCAAAACAGGCCCAGTGTGATACCCTAAGTGAGATCTTAGGATTTTAGAGATGGACAGGATCAAATCTAACTCATTTTGTGAAAGAGGAAATGTTTCTAGAGAGGCCTAAGTGTTGCATGCAGAATGCCCTTACTGTTTTATGTCACTGGCTAACAGCCTGGATTTGAGCCCTAACTTTCCAGCCCACCAGCTGTGCAATCTTTCGAAGGTTGCCTAACCTCTCCGAGACTCTGGTTCTTCATCTGTAGAATGGGGGTGATGAGAAATCAGCGAGCTCTGTCTGTCAGGTATGTGCCATGGTACCTGCCTGGCCCATGATGTTCAAGTAAGTGTTAACTGTCACCTTTTTAAATCCATGCAACACACCTGCAAGGTAGCAAGACACGCAGCAACGTAGCCCTCACCCGTGGACACCCGTACTGCCCGCCCGCTTGGTGAACAGGAGGATCGCCGACTGTCCTGGGTTCCCAGGGTGTGTGATTTTCAGTCCTAACACTGGGAAAGTTCCAGACCAATTGAGATAAGTTGGTCATCCTAGGTAGCATTACAGCTCTACTGCTTAATAGCTGTGTGACTTTAGGCCAGTTACTTAACCTCCCTGGGCCTTGGTTTCCTCAGCTGTGACATAGGGAATGCAGCAGGGCTGTGCACAGCTTTGACGGGCGTTAGGAGGCCACAGTCATACGTTGTGGGAACAGTGCTCACCACAGGGCCTGACCTGCACTCGATGCCCGACCCGCGCCCTGTTATGCCCCAAAGTCGGGTAGCAGAGTGCTAAAAGCGTGGCAGCCAGAGCCCAGCACATCTGCGTGAGTCCTTGTTTAAACAGTAACTTGCTTTGGGCCCCCCTCAAGTCGCCTCAGCTCTCCTGAGGGTCCCCCTGGTGCCGAGGCTGGCCCGTGCCTGCAGAGCAGCATCACCGCTTAGGTGGGAAGTGTGCAATGGAACGTTGTAACCATGGTCAAAATCATGAGAAGTCAAGACCTACATTGTAACTTCCAGAGTCCTCCTCAGAAGACAGCTCATTTCCCCTCTTCACGTTGTGGGGGGCAATCTAGGAAAGCACCATAGCTCAGATTTCTGATCGACAGGGTCTTTTTTTCCTCATCTTGATTGCTTGGTATCTTAAGTGCCTGACTATGTTCTTGGGGAATGTTTCTGTGTAAGCAGAGCTGCCAGGCATTGTTCCAGAAACCCAGGAGTGTTAGTTAGCTCACCACACTCACACCAAAGCACGGTGCCCTGGAGTCCAGCCACCTCCCTTAACCCTGCATTTCCGACGTTCCCCGTGGGAAACATAGAGCGCCTTCTCAAGGCTCTTCTAAGGGCTGAATGGCGGAATAGGTCACTGAGTCTCTGCCTTCTTTCTAGATGAGCTGGTATACACAGGAAACGTATTAATGTCACCGTTTTAATGACAAAGGACCAGCAACCCAGCGCCCCAGCATTGGTATCAGGCAGGTTGGGATTCAGGTCCCAGTTCTGCCACGTAGTAATTTTGTTATTTTACTTTCTACTTAAAAAATTTTTTTAATTTATTGATTTGAGAGAGAGAGAAAGAGAAACATCAATTTTTGTTGTTCCCCTTATTGATGCACTCATCGGTTGTTTTTTGTATGTGCCCTGACTGGGGATCGAACCCACAACCTTGGTGTATTGGGACAGTGCTCTAACCAACTGAGCTACCTGGGCAGGGCAATTCAAAGAGTAATTTTGTAATCTTATATTCTTGGGCAAGTTGCTGAAGCTATCTCTGCCTCAGTTTCCTCGTCTGTGAAATGGGTGTGATACACCTGCTAGGTGGGGTTGAGGAGAGGACCAAAAGAGCTTGTGTTAACACCGTTCCTAGCACAGTGCCGAGACCACAGTAAGCGCTCGTAAATGCAGCCGTGTTGAAGCCCTTGCCGTGCCCGTGCTGGCCGCTGGGATCTCACTGGCTGAGAAGTCTGTGTTGGCCTCCCCCTTGCCCTCAGGACCAGTTACAGCTGTGGATTCGCGGCAACGTGAGCGCCTGTGCGAGGTCCATCTTCATCTTCGACGAGATGGACAAGATGCACGCGGGCCTCATCGACGCCGTCAAGCCTTTCCTAGACTATTACGACCACCTGGACGGGGTCTCCTATCAGAAAGCCATCTTCATATTTCTCAGGTACGTTCGGGGCTGGCGCACGACGGACGCGCTCTGAGCCCGAGCCCCTGGGCTTGGGGGAGAAACCCAGTCCTCGTTCCCTGCCCTTCCTTTGCAGCAACGCGGGAGCGGAAAGGATCACGGACGTGGCCTTAGACTTCTGGAGAAGTGGGAGGCAGAGGGAGGAGATCAGGCTCAGAGACATGGAGCCCGCCCTGGCTGTGTCAGCCTTCAACAACAAGAACAGTGAGTGCAGGGCCTGCCCTCCCGCGTTCCCAGCCCCCCACCCCCATCTCCAGCTGGTCGGGGACGCAAGTGCCGGGTGCCTTCTGCAGACCATTTCTGAGTGGAATCTGCATCAGACACCCCGGGTGGCCTTTAGGGACACCAAAGTGTGAGAATCACTCATTTTTATGTTTTAATTGAATTTATTGGGGTGACATCGGTTAATAAAATTATGTAGGTTTTAGGTATACAATTTTATAATACCTCATCTGTATATTATGTATTCACCCCAAGGTGCACTTATTTTTTTTCCAAAGACTATAGTCTTAGATTTTATTTACTTTTAGAGAGAGAGAGGATGGGAGAGAGAGAAACATGGGTCGGTTGCCTCTTGCACACCCCCAAATGGGGACCTGGACTGCAACTCAGGTATGTGCCCTTACTGGGAACCGAACCAGTGACCTCTCAGTTCATGGGACGGCACTCAATCCACTGAGCTGCACCAGGCATGTCAGGAGAAGCACTATTTTAAAGAAAGGGGGAAATTGTTGATCATGGAGTTCTTGAAAATTAGGTCCCGTTTTCTTCAGCTAAATTGTTTCCTTTGTAGAAGAAAAGCAGGTGGTTGAGCAAGGAGGGCTGCTGTGGGCACCTCTCTTCCTGTGCGCTGCCCCAGAGCTCCGAGGTTCTGTGCCTGAGGCGAACAGCCGGACGGGTGGTGGGGCCCTTGTTCGGTACCAGGCACTGGGTGAGCCCCTCTGCCTGCACCTCTTCCGTAATCTTCGTAGTGATCCCATGGGGTAGAAATTATTACTGTCCCCATTTTACAGACGAGGAAGCTGAGGCTCAGAGAACCATCGCCTGCAGAAGTCCACATGGCCTGTGAGGTGTCCCTGGTTCCGGAGCCCAAGCTTTAACTACCAAGCCCGTTGCTCCTCCAGGGAATCTCTCACCTTAGACCAGGGGTGCAGACTCATTTTCACCAGGGCCACATCAGCCTCGCGGTAGCCTTCAAAGGGCTGAAATAATTTTAGGACTGTATAAATGTAACTACGCCTTAACAGTTAAGGGAGAGCTCGGCAATGCCGCCGGGTAGAAACAAGGTGCCGGGCCGGATAAAACAAGGTGGAGGCCAGATTCTGCCCACAGGCCTTGTGTTTGCCACCTGTGCCTTAGACCTTGAATCTTGGAGGTGGAAGGCCACCGTGGTGGAGGCTGACCTCGGGGGTAAAACCGTGCATCGTGTGGGGTGACCATTACCCTTAGAGTCTTCTCTGCTTGGGTTTGTTCTTGAGACTACAAAGCAAAAGTTCTTTGAAGCAGACTTGCCAAGAAATGCGCGCTTCTGCAGAGCTGCGTGAACAGCGTGGAGTGTTTTGTGTCAATGTGTGCCACTGGAATGTTGTCGATAGAAGAATATTTTATAGTGTGTTCGGTAGTTCCTTGGCACGCCAGGAAAAGTACGGACACGCCCAGTGGAAACTGCAGCCTAAGTACTGCAGCAGGTGAGGCCAGGGGTCCAGAACCGCGTCGTGGGAGGTGCCAGCCGGCCGCCGGGCTCCAGCTCCGGAATTGGGCAGGCCTGGCTCTGCCGCGTACTGACTGGCCTTGGGCAGGTGGCTGCACTTCCCTCCTTCATTCCTCTGACAAGTGTTTCCTGAGCAACGGCTTGGTGTCGGGCCCTGGTCTCAGGACCGGGCGCACGCAGCGAACAAGAGCACAGCAGCATTCCTTGCTCTCGGGCTACATCCTGGTGGCAGTGAGTGAGGATGGGTGCCGGTTGATGGGGTCTGTGGGGTCTAATGGGGGTGGAGACGCATCTTCCTCTACCCCCGCCAGTGGGGAGAAGGTAAATCAGAAAGGGGGTGGGGGCGCTAGGACGAGAGGAGGCTGCAGTTTTAAATAGAGGTCGGGGGGGGGCTCTCTGCGAGGGTGACATTGTGAGCCATGTGGACGTCAGAGGGACAGCGAGTCTGGAGCCCTGAGGTGGGAATGTACCTGGGGAACAGGAGCCCATCCAGGATGAACGAAGGAGAACAGGTTAGGTAAGATGGAGCCGGGGTGGGGGTGCAGATCGCAGCCGGCCCGGGGGCCACGGTGGGGCCTTGGGCCTTGACTCCGTGTAGGGAGGGAGCACGGTGGGGTTTTAGCAGACAATGACATGATGATGGACTTAGTTCTAGCAGGACTGCTCTGGCTTGCGGGTGGAGCACAGACTGCAGGTGGCCGGGACAGACGGACCAGCCAGGAGCTGCTGCAACAGCCCAGGGGAGCAAGGCTGGGGGCTGGGAGCCGTGGGGTGGCCGTGGGGGTGGTGACATTGTCAGTCTAGGATGCACTCTGCAGGTAGAAACAGTGAGATTCCCAAAGGGTTGTGTGTAGGAAAGAGAGGGAGACGGTCAAGGATCTGGTTTTGCGATTGCGAGGGCACCGCTGCCATTTAGGGGGGCAGACTTCGGAGCCGGGCATGTGGTGGGGGGGAAGGGTGGGAGGTGACCGTTCAGTGAGTGATGACCGTCGGTGGCATCTGGCAGAGACGAGGAGCTGCCGGCTTGATATTCCAGGGGAGTTTCAGGGGGCGTCAGGCTGAGGATACAAGTTGGGGAGGGTCCGTGGGTGGTTTCCGAAGCCGTGGAGGTCACCCGTTCCACCAGCATGCTCTCCCTGGGTCCCCGTATGCTTGGTTCCTTGCTCACTCTGTGCCTGGAGGTTGCCGCCTCCGCCAGGCCCCGCAGCGCTGACCGCCTGGCTGACTGCCCCTGGGCCGTCCTTGCCCAATCGCTCCGCCTCCCGCCTCCAGCTGCCTGGAATTGTCTGTTTAGGGGTTTGCTGGGGCCCCTGGTCTGTGAACGCAGGAGGGCAGAGGCACGTCTGCTCGGCCCTGGGCTTCACCCCATCCCAGTGTGCAGCGCTTAGCTCTGTTCTTTCCCACGGCCCAGACTCCGCCCCCTCCTGGCACACACACCCGGTGGTGATGCTGTGGTTTGTAGTCAGAAATACGTGTTTGGTCTTCATCCCCGTCCCTGGCTCAGAGCTCCTAAAACCCTTGGGACTTTCGAAGTGGGAACAGGGACATAGAGGTGTACTCATAACAAACTTCTCTGGGTCACAACCTGAGTTTGTGTTAATGAGGGGACTTTCGGAAAGTACCTGAGGGCTGGGGCTGCGTTCCAGGGGAACCAACCTGCTTGCGATGACAGGGCGGGACTGAAAGTCCCCGGGAGGGGAGGAGGGGAGAGCGACGGAGGTGGGCTCAGTCCTGTCCGTGTAGAGAAGTCCACAAAAACTGGGAACAAAGTACTGTTGAGGGAGCTTCCGGGTGGTGAACGTGTGGGGGTCCTGGGCTTGTCTGTGGCCCAGTTGGAGGGGACACAGAAGCTTGCCTCTCTCTGAGTCATTCTCCTCCCTCCCTCCCTCCCTCTCAGTTGCAGTTGACATTCCTGTTCCTTTGTGTTGGTTGCGGGTGGATGGAGTGGCGGTTAGACGGTCACATACTTTACATAGTGTCCCCCGATATTTCCAGGCCCCACCTGGCACCGCACGTAGTCCCCACACTGTTACTGACTGTACGTATCAGTCTCTTCACCTGGCTGTTCCCGGTCGTTTTATAATAAACTGGTGATCTGGTGAGTGAGTGTTTCTCCGAGTTCTGTGAGCTGCTCTAGCAAATTAACCGAACCCAAGCAGGGGTCATTGGAGCCTCTATAGCTAGTCGGTCCGAAGCGCAGGTGACGACCTGGACTTGCAGTTGGCCGAAGTGGGGGTGCTGAGCCCTGGGTCGTGGGATCTGATGCTGTCTCCGGGCAGATGGTGTCAGACCTGACTTGGATTGTGGGACACCCAGCTGGCATCAGAGAATTGCTTGGTGTGAAAAACCCCACCCGCCAGCGATGGCGTCAGACTCAGGGCAGGAAGCAGGTGTGAGAGGAAAGCGGCAGAGTGGCAGGGAAACAGTGGGGACCTGCTGGGTGCCGTCCAGCGGCGCCGTGTCCTCTCAGGACCCCACGTGTGCTGGGTCGGGAGGCCCGGGAGACCTGCGGGAGGTGGGGCGGTGTGGCTGGGTGGGTGCAGAGCCACCCTCATCCCGGGGACGGCACACGTTCTTGCTCTGAGGGTCCTAGTTTCTGGCCCCCCAAACGCTCTGTCCGGTGTGGGTGCGCCAGCAGCATCAGTGGGTTTCCGCCCTGGTGCTAATCCCGCTGCTGAGTCTCCAGTGAGTCCTGGGTTTCCAGGGTAAAAAGCATCTGGTCTCTCCCTGGGAACTCCTTGCCTTCCCTTCTTTTGTGAGTTGCTCCTCTCCCTCTCAGCTCTCTGCTGTTCAGGCCACAGGCCCTCGGGGGTGCTGGGCCTCTGGCCCACTTCAGACCTGAGAGTCACATCTTGAGGAGGTCTCGCCAGAGCCCACTGTGTAAGGAGGGCGTCCCTCCCACGGTCACATCACCTGCCCTTGGCGTTCGTAGCAGTAGCTCGCAGGTTGTGGCTCCTGCCTCACTAGATCCTGAGCTCCCAGCGCAGGTGCGGGGCCCCAGGTCCGGCCTGGCTCCAGCCTACACCCAGGAGACATGCGCTGGATGGACGGGTGGGTGACCGGCGGCCAGCCGGCCGGTGGATGAACGGCACCTTCTTCTTCCCAGGTGGCTTCTGGCACAGCAGTTTAATTGACCGAAATCTCATTGACTACTTTGTCCCCTTCCTGCCCCTGGAATACAAACACCTGAAAATGTGCATCCGGGTGGAAATGCAGGCCCGAGGCTACGACGTCGACGAGGACATCGTGACCAGAGTGGCTGAGGAGATGACGTTCTTCCCCAAAGAGGAGCGGGTTTTCTCCGACAAAGGCTGCAAAACTGTGTTCACCAAGTTGGATTACTACTACGATGACTGACGACCCATGCCTCACCTCTCGGCGCGCCTCCCCGCCCGCCCCGGGACAGGAGTCCTATGAATTCTTCCTGTTGGACGCAGCAGTCAGCGGAGCCCGCAGGCTGTCACCCTACAGGCGGTGGCCTCTGAACAGCCCCAGGAGCCTTCGAGAAGGAAGTAGCCACTCCCAGCCCACTGGGATCGGGGCTCGTGATTTTTTAAAAATCATGTTTTAATTTCAAGAGTTTCTGTTTCAAGGAAGGATGAAAAAGTTACTGAAAATGTGATAACTTTATTTAAAATGGTTTTTAACATTATGAAAGGCTTTTCAGACTCTTAAGTTGTTGGCTTGGTGTGTTTTTTTCAAGTTCCCGTCGTGAAAACACGCGCTGTGATGTATTTGCTGCAAAAAAAGCCCAAGTTCATAGCCGGTGATCCGCAGGACGGGGACTGAGGCCACGAAGCAGTGACCAGATCTGTCACGGGGTAACCATCGCAAGGAGCAGTGACGTAGTTATTTTTAAATTTTTATTGATTTTAGAGAGAGAAACATTGATTTGTTGCACTTATTGACGCATTCTTCAACTGATTCCTGTATGTGCCCTGACCAAGGATCGAACCCACAACCTTGGCGTGTGGGGACAGTGCTTGAATCAACTGAGCTCCCGGGCCAGGGCGGGGCAGAGAAGTACTTAGATAAAAGGACAAGGATGTAAGTGGACACAGGCAGAAGGCTTAAGCGTCCTTCCCAAAGGTTTTCACCTCTGTAACTTGGAACACTTGCTAAGTGTCCCTGAAAGTGTGTCCACTTGTTGCTTGCTGCTCATTGAGCTTTGTCAGGGAAGGCCCTCCCCTGCCCTCCGTTCCTGGAGGAGCCGCGTGCTGTCTGGCAAGTTTCACCGTGTTTTTTAAAAACCTTGCTCATTTATTACCACTTTCTGTGTTTAATTGGAACTCCCAGTACATCCTAGGAAAGCTTAGCATCCCCCCTTTGAGGATGCTGAGAACAGTATCTTTATTGATGCCAATAGCTAGCTACCAGTTTACAATAAAACTGATTTCTGAATACTTAAAAAAAAAAAATCCCTACCCAAGGACATGTTCAATGATTTTAGAGAAGAAGGGAGAAACATCGACATGAGAGAAAAAACATCAACTGGTCATACGTGCCCCAACCAGGGACTGAACCCACCACCTTTTGGTGTCCAGGAAGATGCTTCAATAACAGCCACCAGGCCAGGGCCGAACACATTTTCAAAGGAGAAGAAACCCCTCCCCCATAGGCCTTTCATGGCTTAGCTGTGAGGCAATACCTGGCTGGAGCAGTCCAGGTTGAAGTGACTTGAAGTCTAATGCGGAGACTCTGAGGCTCTAGAGACAGCCCTGGCTCCTCGCCCAGGCACACAGGGTATCTCAGCCCATGGTGGGGTTCATGGTACTCCTGAGACCCAGCCATGGAGTTCAAGTCCAGAGACACCAGGCAGAAGCACGGAGCACTGTAGGAGACTAAACATAGCTTGTTAGGCATCTCGCACGGGCCCTACAGATGGGGCCCCTGGAGGTGGGAGTGCCTAAGCTGTGTGCTCAGGGATGGGTCTCAGCAGGCACAGGTCAGGTGGCAGCCTGGCTGCTGGGCCGACACGGGACCCCTTTGCCACACGCCACCAATCCTGTACAGAGGCTCTTCGAGGCCGCCCAGGCCCCCTAAGGTCCGCTCGAGGCATAAGGAAGTCCTTGATGTCGAGCCAAGGCTGGCCTGTCTTCGTGTCCCCAGGAGTCAGATTAGGGCTAACCATTCATTTGGAGACGGCAGCCCCAGCACCTGGAGGCCCCCAGAGCTCCCTGTAGATGAGGATTATGGGGTGGAGGAGAAACGGGCTGGGAGCCAGGCTGAGAACGTCCGTCTCTCGGGACTTGGGCATCTACAACAGGAATGAGGGGGCAGGTACGGTGAACTGCTGGAGTCAGCTGGCTTCTCCTCGGTGCTGGGAAGCCGGTTGCTGTTAGCAACTCACCGGTAGCGGTGGGCCAGGTTAAGTGCCATTCAGCCAGAGGTCTGGTTGACCACTGGGGTTTTATTTCCAGTTCTGGGCGGCCAGACCTGGCAGTGAAGCCTCCTGGTCTGAGCTGGCCGTGCTCAGGTCCAGGAGGTCAGCAGTCGCGTCCCCACGCCACAGTCCTTCCCCCATTGGTCTCAGGAGAACGTATTATAAGTCCCACTCTCTCTGACCATCTCCATCCACGAAAGGATGACTGGAGTCTAGCCCACATCTTCTCCAGTTTAACTCTGACCCTGTTTGGGGGTGACAGCCTGTTTCCCCAAGGTAAATACTGAATCTGCGTGATGCAGACTGCCCACCAGTGTGTTTGGGGCACAGTGAGCCCCACACCTGAGATGTTGGAGAGCCTTTATTCCACTCTCAAACCTTTCAGTTACCAAATACATAAACTAGGGGGAAAATTTGCAAGTGACCTCTCACATGATAAAATTTTGGCTTTATTTTATATTCATTGGGTCAATCCAAGCACCTGTCTGTATCTTGTGGGGTGGGGGGTGCTGGATCCGTGGTCAACTGACCTTCCCAAGGCACAAATCTGCAACAGCGTCCAGAGGCGGCCGACGCGTGTGGGGTGTATTGCATCACTGTAAACAGGGAATCTTGTCTCCTGATCTTCTGCAGCCGAAAGGTTGTAAAAGAAATGACTTCAATTTGAGGACTTGTACCACAAAATGTAAGCCTCACATCTTGGCATTTTTATTTTTAAAGGTTTATTTACTTTTAGAGAGAAGGGAGGGAGAGAGGGAAAGAAACATCAATGTGTGAGAGAAACATCCATCATTGCCTCTCGAGCACCCCCAACTGGGGACCTGGACCAAAGGGCTTTTATTGGGTTCAATTTGCATAGGAATACAGAGCATATATGTAAAGCTCATCAATTATTGTCAGGCAGTAATGATCAAACAATAACTCTGAGGGCTTATTCTGAGCCAGGGTCAGATAGTTAAAGGGCCATAAAACTTTGGGGAACAAACACATCTCATGCATGGACCCTTATCATTTAAATTGAGGGTATTAGCAAAGCAGGTTTCACAGGATTTTATGCATTCTTTCTTAGGCCTGATCGCCCCAGGGACCCACCTCCAGCATTGTTTCAGGCTTAAGTCAGGGAGGAGAACTAAGGCAGCCAAGAGATTAGGAGACTTCTTCCAGACAGAATGAGGACGCAGGCTATGTCAAAGCCAAGGGGCGAGGGTCCATTACCCCCTTTTTATATAGCCCACCCCCAGTCCTTCCCTGAGGGCCCCTTTGCAACCATGCCTGTCTTAGGTCATCCCTCCTTTGAGGAATCTTACCCGTCATTGGCTGACCGGTCATCCACCCGGGGCCAAGCAGGGTGAAGCCAAACGGGGCACAGGCGGTTCCCCTGCCAGGGAGATAAGCTTTGTCTCCTTAGTGGCTTAGGGTCCTAGGGTCTTTTTACTCAGCCTTCGCCATGGGGGGTTACAGCTTCTGAAACCAGGCAGGGCGGTTCCCAACACACACCACCACACACTTGACAAAACATTTTACCATTTATTTTCAGAATTTCTGATAAAACAGGCAATAATTCCATTTGTGTCCTTCCCAGGTTTTAAAATAAGAAATGTCCTGTGTTTGTATTCTCTAAGATTCATACATAAAAACATTATAAAAATACATCTTTGAGACCTCTGACATTTCTAGTGTACAGTACTCCCACTTGTGATATACTTGTACCAGACAGAGCTCTGTATGTAGTACCTGAGTCCTCACACGGTGCAGAAGGCACCCAGTCACGGTGGGGCTGGAACGCCGAACCAGAAAGCACAGTGACCTGGCCACAAGTGAAGGCGACAAGGAGTGTCGACAGCCGGAGGGGAGCCTCCACATGAAGGCACCTGGCAGCTGCTAGGGAGTCTCCAAATCTGCCCGCAGGGTCCCCTGCCCCCCAATACCCAGACTCACTGGACGGCAGTGCGGGTGTCCCACCAGGGGTGCCAGAAAGTAAACTCAGAAAAGTCCGTGTTCACGCTACCTGTCACTACCACAACCGGTCAGTAGACACAGGGGTGGGGTCTTTATGGGCGCTTCACTCAGCCCCCAAGGTCGGAGAAGATGGCAGGCTATGTACCCTCAAAAACCCTCCTAACATCTCACCCCAAACCAACCTTATATCTTACTATATTTTAAAGATTTTATTTATTTATTTTTAGAGAGAGGGAAAGGGAAGAAGAGAGGGAGAGAAGCTTTGATTGGTTGCCTCTTGCACACCCCCAACTGGGGACAGGGCCCACAACCCAGGCATGTGCCCTGACTGGGAATCAAACCAGAGACCTTTTGGTTCACTAGCTGCTGCTCAACCCACTGAGCCACACCAGCCAGGGCAAGCCGACTGTTTTTATAAGGAGAAGAAAGGGTAGGCAAGGGGTTTGGAGGGAAGGTTAATCATCAGAGCTGCAGTGTGGATGCCATATTCCTGGTACTTCTTTACCTGTTACCAACAACTCGGTGCCGGCTCCTTCCCTGGCGGGCCCCCTGGGGCACAAAGGTTGAATTGCTCCAGGCTGTGCATTCCAGTTCCTGGAATAACAGCTTTCCACACACATCAATCACCGAAGCCTATCAACTAGGGTGAAAACCTTTAAGTCTGGAGTTCCCCCATCAAAAGCGATTCCAAAAGGCAAGGTCTTGGCTGGCAGAGCTCCCAGGTGCCCCTTAGCCCGGTCGGATGAGAGGTCAGTAAAAACTCAGCCGTGACTGCACAGTCTTGCAGCCCTTGTCTGAGTAGATCTTTTCGTCTTTAGGGTAAAACGTCATTTCCTCCGCCACTCTGGTGACGACGTCCTCATCCACGGCCAGGCCGCGGGCCCTCATCTCTGCGCGCACACACATTTTCACGTGCGTGTACTCCAGGGGCAGAAAGGGAACGAAGTAGTCGATGAGGTTTCTGTCTATCAGTCTGCTGCGCCACAGGCCACCTGCAGAACAAGACGCTGGCGTGGTCACCTGGCCGAGCTCTCTGCTCTTACAGGGCCCACTGTACCCCAGCCCACAGCATACTCTTCTCGTCTTTACCCCCTGAAACTCTCTCTGTCAAGAATGCAACAAGCCTCATGCAAGGATTGGCTGGCTACCCCTGCTAACCGGCTTCCAGACTATGTCAGGCTCAGGAATGGCCAAACTTACAGAGAATTTTTATAAAAACATATTGGGCCAAACAGCGGACATACCTGGAAGCACGATCTCAACAGACTGAGAAAAATGCTTCCTCAAATGACAGCTGGCAGTTTCCTTTATGCCTCTGGAACTATGGAGGGAAGGCGAGGAAGCTTAAAGGGAGCTGGGACAAAGCGAGTTGGGGACTGGATGATCAGTTCCCTTGGGGGGTCCGAAAAAGAAGATCACTGTAGCATTTCAAAGGTGTGTTACCTAGATGCACAGAAACAAGGGGTAGGGCTTGCTTAAGGCAAAAATAAGCCTTTTACTAAAGAAGTTACATGCCTGGGGTGTGACTACCCACCTGTGCAGCTGGGGATTTATGAGGAGACCACCCTGTAAGGTTACTTTTCACAGAAACCCTAAGAAATGTTCTGAGAAAAAGTCCCCGGTTCAGCAAAGCCACAGAGACGAGCGGATCCCATGGCTTTGCGGAAGGCTGCAAGGAAGAAGCCTTTCCTTCTAACTCCGCTGGCACTGGGCTCAGCGGCCCGTCACCCTGCCGGACTCACTGTGCTTATTATTGAAGACTCCGACGGACAGCACACGCTCCAGGTCGTTCAGCTGAATGTCCTCCCTCTTCCTCCCTGCCCGCCAAAACTCCAGGGCCGTCTCGGTTATGAGGTCCCCACCTGCGTTGCTGGTTTTGCACGAGACCAAGATTAAAACCACATATTTAGACTTCTGTGTCCAAACAGGAAACATACTGGGAAATAAACCCTAAGGTTTATTCTTAACTAAGGGATATTTACTAAGTGCTACTAGACGAAGGAAAAACAGGGCCTGCCTCCAAGGAGCTTAACACCTGCTTTTTCAGAACTTGCTACGTAACCCTATGACTGTTTATAGCCCTCAGCATCAACGTGTGCAGGGGACGAAAGTGCCTGTTTTCAGCAAGTGCTTCATTCACTTTCTCCTGCCCTCTCTCTGTGCCATGCCGATACCCAAAGGTAAAGGAAATCAGGAAGTCACTTTTGCCAGGCAATCTTGTCCCTGCTGGTCACCAGGACGTCCTTCTAGCCCTGGGCGAAGGGCGGGCAGGTGCGTCCCAGAGAAACCCCCTCCCACTAACCTGAGAAAGATGAAGATTGCCTTTCGGTAGGACACGCCTCCAACCTGCTCGTAGTAGTCTAGGAACGGCTTGATGGCGTCGATGATCCCAGGGTGCAACTTGTCCATCTCGTCAAATATGAACACGGAGCTCGCACAGGCGCTCACGTTACCCCGGATCCACTCCTGTAACTGGTCCTGCGCCGAGAAAGAAGACACGGAGGCTCAGCGCATGGGCCAAGGGCTGCAGAAGTACTACCCCAGCCCTCAAGCCCTGAAAGGGGAAAATCAGAACTCTCTGGGATTCAACAAAGGATTCTTAGAAACTGCACCCTAACCTCCATTCACTGGGTAGCAGCTTTTCCAAAACATTATCTATTAATTAAAAGTAGAAACTAGTCCAGGCCAGCATGGCTCAGTTGGTTGAGTGCTGGCCTGCGAACCAACAGGTTGCCGGTTTGATTCCCAGTCAGGGCACATGCCTGGGTTGCCGGCTAGGCCCCCAGCTAGGGGCCTAGGAGAGGCAGCTGACTGATGTTTATCTCTCACATTGATGTTTCTCTCCTTTTCTCCCTCACTTCCCCCCTCTCTGAAAATACATAAATAAAATCTTTTTTTAAAAAAGTGGAAACCAGCAGAGACGGGTGCCAAAATGCAAGTTTTTTTTCCTACTTCAAATGGTATGCTAATGTCACTCTTTATTTACTTTCTTTTTTATCTTTTAAAATTTTTATTGTTATTCAATTACAGTTGTATGCCTTTTCTCCCCATCCCTCCACCCTATTTACTTTTTTAAAGATTTTATTTATTCATTTTTAGAGAGAGGGGAAGGGAGAGAGGGGGAGAAACATGGATGCACAAGAGATACCATATTGTGCCATGTATAACGTGCACTCTTGCCCAAAGGCAAAAATAAGGATGTGCATTATACACAGCAAAATACGGTACATGGACCGGCTGCCTCTCACACGCCCCTGACCAGGGACCTGGCTGGTAACCCAAGCATGTGCCCTGCCTGGGAATCGAACTGGCAACCTTTTGGTTTGCAGGCCGGCACTCAATCCACTGAGCCACACACCAGCCAGAACTAAATGCCACTCCAAGAATAAGATACATAAATGTTTATTTCACTGTTAACCAACGCATAACTATGGCGCTGTAGACTGAAATCTCATCTCACCAGCCACACTGCGGAATAAGAAACTAGAGGAAGACCTGCGGTCCTGAGGACAGACGCCTCTTCCTAGTGCATGAGCGAAGGAGCTAGGCAACATTTCGCCAACAGCACTTCTTGCCCTGGCTGGTGTGGCTCAGTGAATGAAGCACCACCGGCCTAGGAACCAAAGGGTCACAAGCTCATTTCCCAGCCAGGGCACATGCCTGGGTTGTGGGCCAGGTCCCCAGTTAGGGGCAATACAAGAGGCAACCACACATTGGTATCTCTCTCTTTCTCCCTCCCTTCCCCTTATTATTTATATTAAAAAAAATATATATATATATATATTTTTTTTTTAAGCATTTCTTCCCAGCGTTTTTTGAAACTAACGAAAAGACACTCAATTAACAAGCTCTCAACTCCCATGTGTGAAAGACTCCAGAGGCACCCTCACTTCTTAATATACTTCTAGAGACTTCTGAAAGAAGTTAGAAAGCAAGAAAATGACCCTTTTTGGCAGCCTTCCCCATCTCGCATCTACTTTCACTTCCTTGTTCAGTTCAGTTTCCATTTCTTACTTCAGCCCCCGCCCACCAGCGGGAATGTCGCCTTTCCGAGGGTGACAAGCATTTCAATGAGAACCGTACTAGACGACTTGGCAAAAATTAAATGTGGAAAGAACATCTCAAGAGAAACCCTCTTCAGGTTCAGTGCTCTGAAGCTTTCGTCTGAAGGAAGGAGACAACACCGGGGTCTGAAGGGCAGGCGGAGCGGAGGGAATCAAGCTGCAGGGAAGGGAGCAAACCTAGTCCACATCGCCAAACACACAGGCCAGGCTGCAGGCCAGGTGGGCGCCTTCCAGGAGGCCGTGCCCAAGCAAACTGCTTGTCTGCTTATCACTGAAGACCACTCCACTTGGCCAAGGGCTGTGATGGGAATGCCGAACGTGCTCATTCCCTGCACAAAGTGGCTACCCTGCGACCTGGAAGTGAGCAGATGCGGGTTCCAGTTTCTGATTTGCTACCTGGTCACGAAGACTGTAAGGAGCAAGTCACCTCACCTCTCTTGCCTCCATCTTTTAATACAAGTATCACCTACGCCACTGTCTCATTTTGGAACCGAACGAGGAAAAAGTTGTAGGAGAGCTGTACAAATGGCCAAGGGTCACCGGGGTAGGTGCCTTAACTCAGTGGGGCCTGGGGCTACTGCGGGGGGAGAAAGAAGCAGGGGCAGTGGGTGGGCAGGATGACAGGGCTCCCTTGCCTGGTACAGTTTTGTCTGGTGCTCATGAGGGAAGTGCAGGGTCGATACGAACAGGTGGACAAAGTTACTCTTCAGGCCTTTCGCGTGAAGATTTTCAGCCACAATTTGGCTCACAAAATTCTTCCCCGTACCAGCCCAGCCGTGTAAGGAAAGAGTCAGTGGCTTCTTGGGCTCTTTGTTGTTCTTGAAGCCAGTCAGCGCCTTCAGAATCACCTCTGTGGCCAGGTGCTGCCCGAACAGCTTCTCCTCCAATTGCAGCTTGAGGGCTGCAGGAGCCAACCCGAGAATAGAGAGAAAAACGCACGTTAAACATGCACCAGAAAGGCAGCACTTCGCCCAGGTGGCCAAGGAGATGCGCAGAGTGGCGGGAGGTCCGGCAGGGTCTCTGCCAAGCCGCAGGGCTGGCAGCGAGGTGGAAGCACAGGTTGTAGAGTCACATGATGCCACTTGCAAGGAAATGCACTACATGCAAGTGTCCTACAAGGAGGCTAATGTGTCCGTGCAGCTGAGCATGAGCCCTCTCGACTGAGCTGCATGCTCTTGCCCCAGCCACCCCTGCTGGCTGTGAGAAAGCCTAAGGCCAAACACGGGCTTTCTGGGCAAACTCTGCAAATCTGCGAACTACTTAAAAAGGGCTGACGTGGCACAGAAGGGCTGGCCTCACTGCTTTCGGTTTCTTTTTACTGACTGGAATTCCAAGGAGTCCAGACACTTAGGCAGGAACATGGGCAGAGCCTCGCAATCTGGAAAATATCTTGGAAGCGTGGGCGAAAAAGGGCCACGTACTAAACCTGGCTGGCTCAGGGGAAGCGTCCATGAGGCCTTACAAACTCAGAGGCTGAAAGTAACCACCCTGGACAGTCTGAAATGAAAACTTTCTAACTAAAAGCCGGTAGTCACTGCCAGGCCTGTAGCTTCCCTGACAAAGGTCAATCTTTACCTCGAGTCAGCCGGGGCCTGCCTATAGCCTCTTTGCATCTGAGGCCAACGCACCGCAACTTTGGAAGGCAGGGTAGTTTCCTTTCTCCAGACCCGTGGGCACAACCACAGCAGCAGAGCAGAGACCACCAATCCCCTCACTGCTATCGTGTTAATTGCTGTTAACTATCCGATGCCCACAAATGTAAAATTCGTTTTACTCTTTACTCCTCTTAGCTTTCTCCCTCCTCCCTAATCTATCACCAATGAATTTCAGGTAACCCTCTTCCATCTCCCCCTTTCTGGGATTCTGGGATTCTTTCATGGATTCTGGTGCATACAATAAATGGCAAACTGCCATTTTCCGGAACATTTTCTCACTCCCTTGAGAGTTTGCTTTCTGGCAATTGTCGTCAGTATGGCTCAGATAAACTCACAAAAATTCTTACGCGTTGGGATGTTTCTTACCTAGACAGAAGGCACGGCTTCCAGGGCTGGAATCCAAACGGAGGCCCCATCTGCCCTCTCTCCCTCCCCCCACCTCGGGTGAGCCGTGTGCCAGGCGCGGATGCCTGCTGGGTTCTGTCCCTTGCGTCCCTCGCGCCCCTCCAGGCGACCCGCCGTACCGGACGCGTTGAGCGGCTTCTCCTCGCCGCAGCACTCGGCGAAGCGACAGTACAGGGCCGGGTGTCGGTAGGCTACGTAGATGGACGCGACTCCTATGGCGAGGGCCACGCTGATGGGCTCGAACGCCGCCACCGCCTCGGCCGCCAGCAGCAGCCACAGCGCTGTGCCGGCCCTGAGCCCCCGCGACGTTCGCATCTTTCGGTCGCAGCGTGCCTCTCCTCTGTGCCTCGGGCCCCGCCGCGGAGGGACCGGGCCAGATTTCCGGGTGCATCACTTCCGCCCTCGGACCCCGCCCACCCCGGGGATGCCATGTTGGAGCGGGGAGGGGCTCTGCGCCGCCATCTTTGTGAGTGGCGACTCCTACCTTCTGTGGAACCCCAAGCCTAGCTTTTTCTTACAGTTTTGTTGCCTAGTTTTGTTTTCTTACAAGCTTCTCGTGGATCCCACACTTTGATTTCTCATCCCCCCTCCTCCTGGAGCCGTGATGAGCGTTTCTCCTGTCCACCCACCTGCCTGCCTTCCTGAAACAGTCGCTGGGCGCTCTGGGTGCCCAGCCCCAGGCTGAGCACCTGGGACTCACCACGACAGACGCGCCCTGACGTGCGCAGGCAGAGCCGGAAGCCTGTTCTTTCGTTCAGCCGCTCAAAGCAGGCCCCGTGCTGGATGCTGGGGACACGGCAGTGGAGGAGTTGGCTCCCGCCCTCTGGAGCTTCTGGGTCTCGGGGAAAGCAGCGGACTGGCCCTGGAGCAGGGAAGGCTGTTGTCTATAAACCGATAGAGTTGGCCAGGCACAAAGTGAGGAGTAGCATGTTCTACACAGAGAACGGAATATTCAGAGGTGCCATTTGGGGAACAGGAAATATTTCACATGGTGGAGGCAGGTGAGAATGAGGATTGAGAACTAGGCAGAATCTGGAAAGGGAAGACTTGCGAATGCTATAAGGACTTTGGCCTCTGTCCTGGAGGGTAATAGGGAGCCACAGACTGTTTTACACAGAGAGCAACATGGCTACATCAGCAGTCACGGTGGCTGCTGGGTTTAGTAAGGAGACAGTTGCTGTGGTCCAGGTAACCTCAGCTCAGGCTTTGCTGAAATCGGTTCATCCGTCTGCCTGTCTTCAGCCCGCTGGGCTACCCCCTCCCCACCTGCTGACCTGTCCAAGGCCACGAGCTACCGAGTATGCCTCCTTTTTCGTGGTCATGGGCGCCTGGACCACCATGGTCTTCAGCGCCCAGGGTGCCGCCTATGGCACAGCTAAGAGTGGCGCTGGCATCGCCACGGCCAATCCTGAAGGCCATCGTCCCCGGAGTCCCAGCTGGCATCGCCGCCATCTGCGGCCTGGTGGTGCCGTCCCGATCGCCAGCTTCCTGAGTGAAGGTGTCAGTCCGCACAGGACTTTCCTCTAACTGGGCGCTGGCCTGAATGTGGGCCGGCAGCTGGCTTTGCCACTGGCCTGGTGCGGGACGCTGCCCAGCATCCCCTACTTCGCGAGGGCATGATCTCGACCTTCATCTTCACAGAGGGGCTGGGCCTCCCTGGTCTCGTCGCCGCCCTCATCCTCTCTGCAGAGAAGCCCCTCTCTGAGCCCACCAGGAGCAGAATAGGACGTAAAGACCCCCATCCTCGTTCCAGAATGAGCTGCCTGATGCACATGCACAGGCGGCTGCCCCCCTCCCAGAGGCTGGCCCTGTGAATGTGCAGTGTCCTGGGCCCACCATCGGTCACCCTCACTCCCCACCCCTGTGCCACGGACACCTGAACTCACTCATCACTGGCCCAGGTCCTCCAGCCAGTGATGCTGCCGGCCCCCTGGCCACCCCCACCATCTCCCTGCCCTGTGTATAATGGTGAGTTCCAGTGGTCATTTTCACCTGATGTTTATTTATAAAGATTTGACCTGTCCACACGTCTGTGGAGCAGCCCTCCCGTCTCCCAACTCTCTCGTAACCCTCGGAGTGTCCCCTTGGGGGGGGGGGGTGACCTTGTGCCCTGAGCCTTTTGGGGCGGAGCCACCGTCCTCCAGCCCTGGCTGTGGGGCCCTGTGCTGGGACTTCCAGGCCCGAGCGGTGGCCGTTAAAATTCTCGGATGTGAAAAGAAGGAGGAGAAAAAGAAGAATAAGAATAATAGTACAGAGTGGCCCATGGAAATGTAAAAACTGCTGGGTGACTGGGCTGGGAGGGAGGATCCCAGGGGTGGGGTGTGTAGCCCTCAGAGCCCGGAGCTTGGCACCCTGCCCCCCCACCCCCTGGGAAGAGAATCTGATTGGCCCAGCCTAGGTCAGGTGTCTTGGCCCCAGGACCAACCAGGCACCAGCAGGATGTGTTGTTGGGCCGGGACGTTGCTCCCGGAATGCTGTTGCCCCCATTTCGTGCTGTTCTTCCTGCTCATGGGACACTTTGTCCCCTTAAGAGTGTGACTATGAACTGATTTGTCATTTGGTCATTTATCTTGACGTTGGCCACTGGAATCCATGGAGGGTGGGAAGACGGCCCCAGGGCAAAGGGCCTCAAAACTCCCACAAAGGGCTTTCCGGGCGGCCCAGGCACATCCGAGCCCCAGACGCGGACATAACTGAACCCAACGCTTACCCCCACCCTGACCACTGCTCTGTGCCCCCGTGCCTCCTCTTGTAAGAAAGCTTTTAAAATTGTAAAGCAACTTACATATTTCAAATAGACAAAAAATAGTATCATTTGCCATGCAGTAAGAGAAGTCACCTTTGAATGGGGACTTCCTGTTCTCTGAGTTCCGCAAGACCAGTCTGGGAATCTCACCGCCGCGGGGAGGGGCGCAGAGCCTGCGGTTTGCCGCCCTAGGGACTGCTGTGACACTGTCCCTCCGGCCGCCGGGGGCGCGTCCAGTCTTTAGACGCCATCACACGCCAGTGCTCTGGCGGGAAAACCTTGACGCTCCGTGGACTCTGCCGTTGCGCCGGCACCGATGCGGCTCTCGGGTGACCTCTCCATTACATCCATTAACTCCCCGCATATACAATCTTGTTGCAAATCTTACAAACGGGAGTGCCTCTGGGTGTTTAGATCCACGTTCGCTTTCAAGGCTGAACGTTCGGATTTCATAAACTGTTCGAGCCCGGCGTGGCTGCCATCTAGCATCCCTGTCGCTGGAAGGCTGGTCCCTTCTCCACCCCACACCGTCCTCTGGTCCTTATGCCCAGGGGCCCCGTTCTCTTCTCTCTTTCCATCCTTGCTCTCTGGGAGCATTGCCTGCCGTGTTTAAACTGTCGATCAGGGACGTTCAGAACTGCCAGCTTGACTCCGGGAAAGTCTGGGAAGGCCTGCTGCTGTAGATAGCGCTCGGCGCTTCGGTTTCGCGGCCGCCTGAGATTTTCAGGACCAGAGACAGCGCGCCCGGGGCCGCACCTGTTTCCCAGGCAGCTCGGGATTTGACTAAGAAGAGGTGTCCTCTCACTGATGGCCTGGGCAAGTGCCCGGGGCTGGCGCTGGCGAAACCGGCTCCGCTATCCGGGGAAGCGCTAGGGGGTGCTGGTGAGCTGCCGGTCTGAGGACTCCTACGTGGGTTCAAAGCCGGACTCTCACAACCTCTGACCTTCAAAAGGTCCCCAAAAAATAATGGTAATAGAAGAAGCTCAAAAACCTACATTATTTTAAATGCCAGCTGTTTACACTAAGCCCTGTTCTTGTCCAAGTCTTTGGACAAGCCCGTCTGTATATTGTACAGAGGGGCTCTCCTGCATACAGAGGGGCACGTGGTGACTGGTGTTCTCCTTTTCTTATTACCTTGTAGACCATGATGCAGCGTTCAGTTCTCGGAAATTTTAATGGGTGTGGGCTCAAGGGCTGCCGACCTGCTTAATAAGCAAACCACAATGGGGAAGGAAATCTGCCATGCGGAGGTGCCCGGGGCCAAGGACCCGAGCGCCCGCCTCACTCCCTCCTTCTCTCTCCACCTTCCCCCTGTGGCTGGGACCTGTCCTTCTCTGCACAGCACCTGGCTCCGTGTGCTGGTCCAGATGCCCAGAGAGACTACGCCCTGACTTCTCTTCTCCCCTTCACTCTCTCAGTGCCAATCCCAAAATCCCAGGGGAGGGTTTTGATTGGCCCGGCCTGGATCAGGTGACCTCTTGATCCAATCAGCGTGGTCTGGGGTGAGAGCAGGTTCCCTGGGGTGATCATGGCTGCCCCCACTGTAACCATGTGAATGCGGAAAGGGCTGTCTCACAAAGGGAACCAGTGCGCATGCACCTCTCCGGTGTCGGCGTTTGGTTGCCAGGATGCCCCGCTCTGCTAGTGCCGGCAGCTGTGTAGGAAATGCTCAGGATGGCCAGAGTGCGCCATCTTACCTCTGCTCTCCTCTGATACAAAGTCTGCACGCCTGCCACGCCGTTCTCGCTCTGCCCGGCGACACTGCTTAGCCCTGCTCCCAACACCTGAATTTGTTCGTTCATTCACTCACTCAGCCAGTGTTCTGCGAGCAGCGCCCACACACCAGGCACTGCGCCAGGGCGAACCCGGCCAGGGGCCTCCTCCACGGGCGGTGGTGGACAGACAAAACAAGGGACCAAGCACACTACTGTGATCACTTCGGGTGGCAATGTGTGCTCGTGAGGAAAAGCTCCTTTTCTGGATCTACCCCTTTCTACTCACATGGTAGGTTCCTTGCGCACGTTGTTTAACTTTCCCGGATCTGGATTTCTCGCCAGTAAAATGGAGATTTCCACTGCTTGTATTAGGCAGGGTTCTCCAGAGAAACAGCCCAATTGAATACATATTTACTCTAAGGAATTGGCTTTTAACCATCATACCCTTCAAAAGAAGCCAGGGATGCGGTGCTTTGCACATGGCGGGGGAAGGGATGTCCTGTCAAGCACAGTGAAGGGTCTCCGGGTTTGCCCAGCTTTCAAGCTCGCAGGTCAGCCTGCCCGTCAGCCCGTCTCATAGAGCTGCCAAGGAGATGCCCCTCCGGGGTCAGAGACAGAGGCTTTATTTCTCAGACCCAGCAGATGCCAATATGTATTTGTGACATGAAGACATGGCTGGATGCTCTCCAGTCCTAAGCTACATACCCAGGAGACAGCAGCCACCCAGATTTTGGGGGAGAGCGACAGCCCCCAAAGTCAGTTCAAGGGGGTAAGGTAGCAGACAAGACCATGTGGCAAACCTGGCACAGCTGAAGATGTGCGCGCCCAGAAATCCCGCTCTTCAAGCCTTCATCACAGCACGTGAAGAAAATCGAAGTGTGGGTACAGTCCACTGGGGGTCGCAGAGGGCTTGCTGGACAAGGTTGCTGGGCCCAGGGCTCAGGCTGCCCCTGTCCAGTGTCATCTTCCCACCTGCAACCCATTTATGGCAAGGGCCTCTAATTTTGTGTCACTAGAGAAATGGGTAAACAATCTAGTCCTGCAACGGAATATTATATAGCAGATAAAAATGGATGCACTTGCCCTGGCTGGTGTGGCTCAGTGGACTGAGTGCCAGCCTGCTAACCATAGGGTTGCTTGTTCGATTCCCAGTCAGGGCGTGTGCCTGGGATGCAGGCCAGGTCCCCAGCTGGGGGCATGTGAGAGGCAACCGACCAATCTCTCGCACATCAACCCTTCTCTCCCTCTCTCTCCCTACCTTCCCCTCGCTCTAAAAGTAAATAAATAAAATCTTAAAAATAAAAAAAGATTATTCAAAAAATAAAAAAGGATGCAGTTGAGTTCAGGTCCCTGTTTGGGCACCAAAAAGAAAAAAAAAAAAAAAGAAAGAAAGAATTGGGTGCACTTGAACTCTGTGTATCAATGTCTATAAATCTCAGGAACCAGAGTTGAGTGAAAAAGATAAAAGTAGCAAAAGGGTATGTACAGGACACCATTTATTTACACATTAAAATACACAATGGTACACATTGCTAGTGGATACATTTGTGGGTAAAGTAAAAACAAAACACGACAAGGAACTGATGCGCTCCAGCGTCAGCATGGAGGTGACTCTAGGGGAGGAAAGCCAAGGGGATGGGGCTCGGAGCCTTGGTTTTACTAAAGATACAGAGAGCTGAAGGAAATACAGCGAAATGGAATGTGTATTTAATCTGGGGTGTTATGTTACTTCCTTTGATGAAATAGTTTATAATTAAATAAAAGCGTTAATATTGCCTCCAGAGAGGTACCTTGATAACATCTGGAGAATCTGGCCTCTGGGAACCTGGAGAGTGTGGGTATTTTTGTCCTGAGAGAAAGTCTAGAAAGCATTCATTCATTTCCCCAAACCTTGCCTCGATGCTCCTCAGAGGTAGGCCGGTGTGCTTCCCACATGTGACCACTAGATGGCGCTAGCACGCTAGAAATCGAGAGCCCGGATTGCTTCAGCAGCTTGAACGGAGGAAGAGGCGATTTTGCAAGAGAGAAGCAGAGGCAGAGAATTCATTTGAGAGCGTGAGAGGCAGGTCTAGGTAGAAAACAGCGCCCAAGTAACAAAAGGACCCTAGTTGAACTAGCAATACCAGTCACAGGTGTTGATAAAGTACCGTTTTCTGATCCTTAAAATTACCTAAGACGCAGTTTTTAGGCATTAAACCGACGTCATCAGGGGGTTCAGGGAAACTCCAGTTCCCACGTCCGACTGATACCATTCCACTGAGCCACCCAGAGGCGTGCACACCCTTTGTGTGTGCACAACGGCGGAGGATTCCTGTTTAGTCTCAAGTGCCTGGACTTCGGCATAAAGGCCCAGAGTCACACCCTGACTCTGCTTCTGGACTGTGTGACCAGCCAGGCAACGTCTCAACCTCTCTGGGCCTCAGTTTTCTGATCTGCAAACTAGAGATACTAATAGTGCCTAGTCCAGAGAACTCTTGCAAGGGTTAAATTAGATTATGTACACACAGTGTCCCTGACACACAGTAGCCTTTGATAAATGGTAGAAGCATTAGACCCTAATGCCCAAAGCACTCTCAAGTAGGCAATTCCAGGGAGCAAGGTCCAGGCTTCAACCAGGAGCCAGGTGGCTGAGTTGGTTGGAGCACTGTGCTGTACGCCAAAAGGTTGCAGGTTTGATCCCCGGTCAGAACACTTGCCGAGGTTGCAGGTTCTATCCCAGGTCAGGGTGCATAAGGGAGGCAACCTATTGATGTTTCTCTCTCTCTCTCCCACCCACCTGTCTCTCTAAAATCAATGAATATATTCTAGGATGAAGACTTAAAAAACAAAACAAAACAGGAATGAGTTGAACAGTTTAATGCTCTCCTGCAGGGTACAGATAGTCCTCGGTACCCAGCCGCAGGAAAGGAAAGTGGTTAGATATTTGATACCATGTAAATTAAGGAGCAGCTAGAAACCTGCCACCTGGGGAGGGGAAGAGGCAGAGGGAGTGACACCATTCCTTCCTTCCTTCACTCATTAGACAAGTATTTTGAGAGCAGCTTCCCTGTTCCACTGTCCAAGGACAGACAGTGTGAGCCAGAGAGACAAGGCCGCTCCCTCCCCTGGGGACATACCGCCCAGTCTGGGCAAAACAAATATGCAGTGAGGATTTGAGCAAAGGAGACAAGGGCAGGCGGAAATCTTGTGGGTGTGGATTATGGGCTGTGTGTGTGTGTCCGCCAGAGGTGGGTTAGCCTTTCTAACGTAAAGCTCTTTGGGGGGAAAAATATTCGTCAACATGTTCCAGCCCCATGACATTAAAGATAACATCATTGAGACACACTTGCATATCACATTGCTCGCCTTTTAATGTGTGCGATTTAGTGATTTTAAATGAATTTACAGAGTTATGCAACCAGAAACATAAATCAGTTTTCAAACATTTCGTCACCCCCCACGGCCCCTCTTGCACACACTCCACGCTAACTTCCTGTCCTCACCGCAGACAGCTCCTGATCTACTTTCGGTCTTTATGGCTCTGCCTTTTCCTATAAACATTTCCTATAAAGAGGCCTGACAGCATGTGGTCTCTTGTGTCCGGCTTCTTTTCCTGAGCATAATACTTCTGCGGGCTGCCCACGACCCAGCATGTATCTGAGACAGTTCTTCTTACTGCTGAGCGATAGTATTCCATTGCAAGGGCAGCCCGCATCGTTGTCTATTCATTTAGCAGGTGACCGGCATTCAGGTGGTTTCCCATCTCCGTCTAGCCCATCAAACCTTCACCCAGGGCCAGTGCACGGGCGGCACAGCTTCTGCCAGCTCCCTGATGCAAAGTGTGCGCGCGCGCGGGTGTTTGTGTGTTTTATGGGAGAAGCCCCAAGCAGTTGTAACAGAGCGGCAAAGGGCGCTGTGACCATCCCCCCAAATGTGGAGGAGCAGGACTGTAGGCTAAACGAAGCTGGCTGGGTAAAGTCGGTCTAAACTAGGGGGCGCTACGTCTCGTGCGAGTCAGAGTGTGGACCTTTGCTCTGGGACTTTGCACAGAGGCTGAGCTGGTGGAGGCTGGAGGACAGTGGTCAGCAGTGGCCAGACTCTCGCGATCCCGAACCCCTGTCCAGGCTGTCCCAGCCCAGCAGGGATGGGGACGAGGGCACTGACAGGGTGCTGGTGGCAGGTTCCTGGGAACGGCGTGGAGAAGCGCCAGAGGCTCCCAGGTGAGCCCAGGGCCTCTGCTGAACACAGGCCAGAGAACCTTGTCTGGGGGACCTGAGAGTGAGCCAGGCGGGGCCGGGCGGGGGGGGGGGGGGGGGGGAGGCGTGCCCCAAGACTCTCCTTCTTAGAAAATCGATAACAGTTTCTTGTGAGAGGAAAAATGTTTTGAACCTTCAGAAAAGCAGAAAGCGCTGCAGGAACATCCCCCCTCCCACACCCCACTCTAGTGCGGGCGTTTCCCGTCGGGTCCCCCTCCTCCCCTCTTTCTCTTCCTGACCCCTTTGAAAGCCCTTGCAGACGTCATTAAACTTCAACCCCAGACCCTACGTCACGTATGTCCGAAGGTCAAGGAAACCCCAGCAAAACCACAAAACCACCATCTTACCCAATTTAATTTCAATACAGTAATACTACCTATCACATGGTCCACATTCAGATTTCCCCCGTGGTCCCCGTGGTGTTCTTCAGAGTTGTTTTTCGTTTCATCCAAGAGCTCATCAAGGATTAGGCCTTGCACTTACCTGTCGTGGGGAACTGGACTCTGGACGGAACCGGAATGAGGACTTGCACGTGGAGTGCTGCGTGCACTGGGCCCTCCTGCGAGCCTCGCAAGGCCGGCCCGCGGGGGCTGCAGCCCATGTTCCACAGAGGGGCGCGCGCAGCTGACGCCACAGAGCGGAGCACCCTGAGGTCTGGGGACCCGAAACACTTGGCCCGCAGGCCTCCAACTTCAGAGTGGAGGAGCCGGGATTTGAACCCAAGCTAGCGACTCTGAGCGCCAAGACGCTGAAGCACCGGCTTTACCCGCACCTCGCGTCGCACCTCGGGCCCTGTCCTGTCGCCCATCGCGCCCCGAGTTCCCGCAGCGCCGGGAAGCGCCCTGGCAGGGACCCTGGCCCCAGCCGCCAGAGGCTCCCACGCCTTTGCTACACGCGGAATCAGGCTGCGCCAGGCCGGCAGGTCATAAGGGGAACCCAGGTGAAAGGCCAGAGCCAAGAGCAAAGGACACCCCCAACCGGCCCCCCGGGCAAAGCCAGGGCGCAGGGCTCCGGGGCGCCCCTCTCTGCCCGAGCGCCCCGCCTGGGTTCTGTTTTCCTGGGGCGCACCCCTGCGCCTCCAACCTCACAGAGGTTTGCAGGGCCCTGAGCTACCTGGGGAGGGTCTAACAGGGCGCTGGGAGCCTCGGGCCGACCCCCATCACTTCCTCTGATATAAGAGTTTTGAAAAATAAGTGCCCATAATGCTTGTATTTTAAAACATTTTTCTTAAAAAAAAAAAAAAGAAAAAGAAAAAAAGAAACCGGACATGTGCATGAAGAAGTTTGGAGAATAGAAACAACAAACACTAGACAAAAACTCCACAGCCCCACCACCCAGACACCATCGCTGCGCCCAAGGGCCCAAGATTCACCCGGACCTTTACCGCGCGCACAGCTCACGTCAGGGTTTCGTGTTCTGAGATATACGCCCACGGATGACGTCACCGGATGAGGGGAGGCCGTGGTTTTATTGGAGAACGTTTATTGTTCTTAGGACAGGCTGATTTAATTATCTTAATGACATTTCATTTGGGGGAAAAACAAAATACACTGTTTTTATGACCTACTTTAATCAGTGGTTTCCATTCCTTATTTCCATTTCAGAAAATGCTCATCTAAAACAAGATTTTATTAAGACTTTTCCAGCCCTGACTGGGTATCTCCATTGATTAGAGCGTTGGCCAGCTACTCGAACTTTGCGGGTTCAGGCCGCAGTCCGGGCACGTACAGGAATCAACCAGCGAATGCATCAGCAAGGGGACAACAAATCCATGTTTCTCTCTCTCCCCCCACTCTCCCCACCTCTCTAAATTCAATTTTTAAAAGTTATTAAAAAGAGACTCTTCCAGGGACCCCCAAGTTGTCCTTTGCAGCGGATTTGTGCCCAGTCCAGGGTCCGGGTCACACCTGACTGCATGTCCCTGAGGCTCTCAGCTAGTGCGCCCCCCTTGTACCGGTGGCCGTGGGGGAGACTGGGCCAGGCTTCCATGGAAAGCCCTCCCCTCTAGATTTGTCTCTTGCTGCCTCCCAGTGTCGGTCAACTTACTCCTCCATCCCTTCTGTCTCCTCTAAACAGCAAGCTAAAGCAAGGCCGGGGGGCGGGAAGCATGAGCCTGTGACAGGACTTCCCACCCGTCCAGAGGTGCGTAAACTCAGTGGAGGTGACTTTCGGGTCCTTCTCCCAGGTGTGAACACTGTCATGGGCTGGGTGCTCTGCCTTCCAGGCATAGGGCTGTCCCTTTTTGTGGATACTTGCTTTCGTTTGTACAAAAGACAGGATTGATACCATAGCAATAACAAAAAAATTATCACGTATTTCAGCCATCTCTCCGTGTCTGGAGGGAGAACCTCTGTGAATAGGACCTGAGATCACGTTCGCTTTGACTGACCAAACCTCAGCTTCTTCGGTGTATAAGCCGCTGTTAAGTCCCGTGTGGAGAGTCTGGGGGATTTACACTCAAATTTCCTGGACGAGATAAATAACATTGAACTTACTTAGTGGGCTTTCAACCCCTCCCCCATACCCACAGTCCCATCTCCCCTTCTACTGCCTTCAGAGTGATCTTTCCAAAACCCAAATCCCTCGGCTGCTTCTCATCCTCCTGTGGTTCCCATCGCTCTTGGGATGAAGCTCAGTCCTCTGGCCTGGCCCTGCTCGCCTGTCCTGTACTCCTCCGTGCAGAACTTCCACATACTCTGTTCCCTTTCCTGGCATGCTTTTCCCTCCACTGGAGCACTTCCCTCTACAGCAGCGTTAGCTCCAGCTCTCCAGTGCGTCTTTCTTTGGATAGAGAAGACAAACCACTAAAACGGGTGGTTTCAGGCCAAGGTTGTGGGCAGCCGTTTTCAGTCTGTGCACCCCTCCAGGGTTGACTAGACCCCTCCGAACAGGAGGGTCCCTCCTCCTGCACTGCCTCCCCGCCCCCCACACCCCCCTGCCAGACCAGGAGCTCCAGCGTGGGGAGTGGCAGCGATCTTCCGGTCTTGTTTGCCACCGGGACTCGGGGCAGCGCCTGGCCCGGAGCGGGCCCTCAGTGAAGGAGTGAGCGGACAAACGAACGAACGCTGGCAGGAGTGCTAGGCGAGAAGGCCTTGTCAGCAACGCGAATCAAAAATCTTAGACTTGCTCACACACTTCGATCCAGAAATTCCACTCCTAGGACTTTTTCAGAAGGCACAGAGATGCTCATCTCGGCATCGTTTATACCGGGAGCACACTGGGATCAACTGAAACACCCAGCATAGGAGCAGCACAGAACAGGATTCCTGATTCCCACCCCCCAAGTCGTCATTTCTTCCAAGCTCCCAGTGCAGCAAATGGCAGCCCCATCCACTCAGCTCTGCAAGTCAGGGAGCTGGGTGTTGGATTTTATTTCTTTATTGAGATACAACTTATTTAAGTAAAATACACAAGTCTTAAGTGCACAGCTCAATGATTTTTTTTTTTTACCCGAGTAGACACCCTTGTAACTCTCACCCAGGTAGAGACACAGAAATTCCTCAGCACCCAGGAAGTTCCCTCGTGTCCTAGCCCAGCCAATACCCATCCTCCCCGGAGGGAACCGTGACCCTGACTTCTATTACATTCTGTTTGCTTTAGCACCTAATGGCCGGCGCATCACTGAGGCCTGTCACCTCTCCGTTCCAAGCCTTTCTCAGGCCCTGCACCTCTTATCTGGGCAACAGTATCAGCCTCCTCACTCCTTCTCTCTCCTCTGACCCCCGTCCCCCACCCCCAGCAGCTAGAGACCTGACCAGGTTGCCCTCCTGCCCGAGACCCCCCAGAAGCCCCCTAGTGGCCCCAGGGAAGTGCCAGCCCTGTGCGCTGGGCACTGCAGCTGATCGTCACCTTGCCCTGGGCACCCTGGGTGCCTCATCCCTGGAGTCCTCACCCCAGCCCTAGTGAGGGACCGGAGGCAGGATGGGAAGTCACCGGTCCACGGTTGCCAAGGCAGCCATCGGCGGAGCTGGGACGCAACTACAGGGTGTCCGACTCCTGAACCCACGCTCTTAACCGCTCTGCCGCCTCTGCATGAATGAATGAGTGAATGAATGAATGAGAGAATGAACGGTCTGTGACCAGGGTTTTTTTCTTTTTCCCCCAGAAATACAGGCACCCTTTGGAAAGATCATATGTCCCATCACTATTACCCAGTTAAATTTGGCTATGAGGTCACTTTCTTTGCTGGAGAAAAGGAAAAAGAGGAGAAACGGGCAGGGGACGAGTGATGCAGGGCAGAGGTGTCACTGGGGTCGGTGCCTTCACCCCAGCAGAGGGGAGCATCTTTATCTGCCTGGCATCTGAACTATGACCTGTGGGGGGTTGAGAGGCAGAGGAGGCCCCCTCCCCCGCAGGCCTTGTGGTTGGAGTGAGGAAAGCAATTGCACAAAAGTGGAGCGTCTCACCGCAGCCCAGGCCTGCCCTGCTGAGTCACGGCACTGCCGCAGAGGGAGGGAGGAGGACCGGAGTGCCCTGAAGACCCTCAAGCCGCCAGAGGCCTCCAGCGTGACATTGCTGAAGTCATCGCTGATGACCTCAGGCAGAGGCGCCTGGGGACAGGGTAAGAGGCGGGAGAGAGGGCCAGGGCTGTCTTGGGTTGGAGAGAGGTCACAGGTCAAGGTCTGCTTCATGGAGAGCTCCAAACCACTCCTAATGTCGGGGTACCTCTGACATGAGCCCTGTGTCTCCAGCACCCAGGGCATCTGGCACTTAGCACTCATGGTTCAGGGATTGAAGGAATGAATAAACGCATAGCCCGCAAGGCACTTCTGCTGGGCACTCTGGTCTCCCACTGTAATGCTGCGACCTTCAGAAATGGCTCTTCTGGGGCCTCACCTGTCCTCGGTTCCCATGGAGACTCGCCCTGGCATTCTGGTTGCAGGCCTGCTGTTTTCGCCGGCTCCGGGTGTGTGGCTTGATTGTGCAGAGCTGGGGGATGACGGACAGAGGGGTGCAAATTTGGCATCCGGCGAGGAGGAAGAAGCATGGTTTTTTTCTTTAGGATAATGTGCAATGCAGAAGCCAAAAACTGTGCTGCCCCTAGGGAGGGAGGGTGGTGCGATGATGAGGTAGGATGGTCAGGGTCTCCCTGGGTGGTCAGACTGGGCTGCCTGGGTCCCTGACTGTAGCCTGTGTCGGGGGCAGGAGGGAACAGCATGGGACATAGCTGGTCCTTCTCAGCCTCCAAGCTCAGAACTTCCAGATCAGATCACCAGCCCCCAGCCTGAGGCTCTGGGCTGAGCCGTGGATTACAGAGCACGTGGCACTCGACCGCAGTTCTGAGCTGGACCGTCCTGGAAACCAGAGCCCCTGGGAGGTCAGCCTGGTGGGTCTGCACAGCCCACCCTGGGCCTCGGCCCCTCACCTGGGCCCTCTGGAGCATCTTTTTGCCGTGGGTGAGCAGCCGGAATACAGGGCTGCGGTTCAGCACAGAAATTGATTTGAGTCACTCCACTCCCGTGAACTTCCACTGCCTCGTCCCTAAAGGGAGGGTTATAACAGGGCCACCTCCTAGGATCATTACAAGAAGACAATGAGCTGGTGTTTGTAAAGCTCTGGGCACGGTGTCTGGCAGGTGAAGTGAGCTATCGTGGTGATTAATCTTGTTATATAGTAGTTACTATTTTATCACCAGTTTTACTGCCCAGCTTGTGTCCCCAGACCAAGCTGAAGCTGTCGCTCAGCTGTCCTGTCCGGACGGTAGGAGGAGGCTGTTTTCTGTTGCCAGGGCTTACGTTGCCTGCTCAACCCCAGGGTCTGCGCCCTCCCCTGTGGGCTGCATGGTCTCTTCTCTCAAGGGCTGCCTGCAACCTGCTGGACAGTGACACACCCATGGCCCTGGTGGCCTTAGATGGCTCCACGTGGCCAGGATCATGCCCAGAGAAGGCCTAGCGGGAAACAAACAGCGAGGAGGAGGGGGCTGCTTGCTGCAAGGGGCTCATCTGGGTCAATACTGTGCTCCTGCGGGCCAGGGAGGACCTGGCTCCTGGGGAAAGGTGAGAGCAGGGAGGCCTTCCTGGTGGTGGTGTTCGGAGGGGAACGGCAGGGAAGCACTGAGCGGCTGGCTCATAAAGTGTCTTACCCTATGGTACTAAAAAGACAAGCAGGATTGGAAATGGCCTTCCGGGGTCCTTGGCTTTGGATGGACCCACTGTCCAGTAGAGCAGGTGGCACACCTATGCTACCTGAGGTCCGGCTGGGGGTCCGTTGGTTTGTTTTGGTGTTGCTAGGACAGAGCTGCACTGAGGGTCTCAGGACAGAGGGGCTCGCAGTGAGGATGCTCCCGGTACAAGGTGCAGCCTTCTGGGCGGAGCATGGGAATGTAGGTGGCCAGGACCGAAGCAGAAGCACGGAGGGACTTGTTTGTCAAAGTCCTTTGCAGTGCTCCTGCTGCTCGCAGGGACCCCTCGGGCCACTGAGCTCAGCGACCTCTCGGCAAAGTGTCTGGGCTCCTGCGCCCACGCCCACCTTCCCTTGTCTCTCCGGGTGTCTTCCGTGCACACCTGGGAGCCCTAGTTCGGGTGGAGGTCTTCCCGGCCGTTTATTTCATTGGCTGTTGGCTAGTCTCTCATTGGCTGCCTGCGTCAGGGGCTCTCCGCTGTCCAATCAGCTGTGGCGGTGGTGGGACCAGAAAATGGGGGAGGGGTTTCTCCCTGTGCTGCGGCGATCCCCCTTACAGGGGCTCAGGCAGGGCTCACATTCTGGGCTGGTCCAGTTTAAGCTTCCAATCAGCCAATCCCGTTCCTGGGGGACCCAGCAAACGGCCCCCCCACTTTCTACTGTATGTTTGTCTCCTCACCTGGTACCCACACATTGTAATTCTTATCCTGTTGCAAGGTAATTAGTTCTATTTTTTAAAATGATTTTACATATTTATTTCTAGAGGGAGGGGATGGAAGGGAGAAAGAGAGAGAGAAACACTGATGTGAGAGAGACAGGTCCAGCAGTTGCCTCTCACACACGCCTGGCCCGGGGACTGAACCCGCCACCCAGGCGTGCACCTGACCGGGAGTCGAACGCCCAGTGACCTTCAGGTTTGCAGGACTGAGCCACACCAGTCAGGACCAGGGCAAACTTAATTTCGGAACATCTACTCTTCCTGTTGTCCTGTGAGTGACAGTCCTGAAGCCCCAAGCCATCTTATCCTCAGTGCAGGTGCCGAATAATTCTCATTTTAACGTTCCGTCTCTGAACCTCTCGTATATGCGGGGTTCCCGTGCATATGTGTTCGATTCAGTTTGGCTCTTTCTCTCATTCAGCTGTCTCATGTCGATCTAGTTATTAGACGGCCTGGAAAAACCGGGAAGGGTAGAGGAGCCCCTCCCCCAGTTCCTTCTGGAGTCTCCCAGGGGCTCTCTCACCGGGCTCTCTGCAGGGGGGCCTCTAGCGGCTCTTGGCTGCATCCCTCCAGTCCGCAGGACCTTTTCCTCTGCGTTTGTCTGTCTGACCCTCCCTCCCCTTCCTCTTCTTTTTTTAAAAAAATAATTTATTTATTTTAGAGAGAGGGGAAGGGAGGGAGAAAGGAGGAGAGAAACATCAGTGTGTGGTTGCCTCTCATGCACCTCCCACTGGGGACCTGGCCCACAACCCTCGCATGTGCCCTGACTGGGAATCGAACCAGGGACCTTTTGGTTTACAAGCCAGCACTCAATCCACTGAGCCACACCAGCCAGCGACTCATCTTCTTCTAAAAACACCAGTCCCTGGATTTAGAATGCACCTTAAATCCAAGAGAATCTCACTGTGAGATCCTTAACTAATTACATCTGCAAAGACCCTGTGATGGTTAATGTTTTGCGTTGGTTTGAGGGGCCACGGGGCGCCCACATTAAACGTTGTTTCTGGGTGTGTTCCTGAGGGCATTTCTGGATGAGATGAGCATTTGACTTGGTGGACTCCACTTGCAAACGGCAGCTCGTGGGACTGCTGAGTCTCTGCGATCGCATGAGCCAGGTTTCATAAAAAATACTTCTCTGTGTGTGCGCGCGCCTCCCTGCCTCTGCCTCTGCCTCTGCCTCTGTCTCCCATTGGTTCTGTTTCTCTGGAGAACCTTGACTAATACAGACCCTATTTCCAAATAAGGTCACATGCACAGGTGCTGGGGGGGGGGTGGTTAGAACTAGGACGCATCTTTTGCGGGGATTGGGGGGGTTGCAATTCAACACCCTACAGGCATGTAACCTGCGTCTTTGTTTTTTTAATTGAGTTTAGAGAGAGAGGAAGGGGGAGAGCGAGAACGAGAACATCAATTTTTTTTTGCTCCACTTATTTTTGCATTCATTCATTTATTGGTTGACTCTTGTATGTGCCCCGATGCGGGATGGAACCTGCAACCTTGGTGTACTGGACCGCACTCCAACCAACTGAACTACCTTGTCAGGGCCGCCTGGGTCTTTGGGAGAGGCTGGACGTGCAGGGGCTCCGGGCCTGGGCTCAGCACCGGTCTGGTTCTGGATTGGAAGCCTCCACGGGCAGTCTCTTTACTACAGTTGTTCTCTCTTCCCCGAGCCTCAGGAACCCTCTCTGAAAACTGGAGGTGATGGTGTTCTGAGTACTTACCCCAAAAGGTCACGGCAAGACCACTTATTAGCTATGTGACGGCAAGTCACTCAACTACTCCGCACCTCCTTTCCCCTCTGTAGAGTGGGGTAACAGCGCCTACCCTAACCAGGGGGTTAGGAAGATGAAATAAGTGAGTGTTTCCCGGGCACGGCACGGGGTGACAGTCCACAAGTGCTGTGTAAAAAGGTACTGCGGGTGCCTGGCCCAGGGGAAGAGCTCAGAGAGGCGAGGAGCTGCTGTCATTGTTCCATTTACCGTGAAGCGCTGGCCCCGGAGATGTTCGATAGAGGCGATAGACACGCCCCATCGAGATCTGATGTGACACGGTAGGTGTCTCCGGCTTTGATTGGACACGCCTTCCTCGATCACCCCGTGGTGAGTCCCCCTGCGCTTGGGATGGGGCTGGCGGCCCGCAGTCTCCACAAGTCCCTGTGCTCAGTGTAATGCTCTGCTGTTGTCACCGAAACTCTTAATAACTTTTAAAAAGATTTTATGTATTTATTTTTAGAGAGAAGGGAAGGGAAGGAGATAGAGAAGAGGGAGAGAAACATCCTTGTGCAAGAGTGAAACCGTTGCCTCTCACAGGCGCCCTCAACCAGGGACCTGGCCCGAAACCCAGGCCTGTGCCGTGACCGGGAATCGAACCAGCAACCTCTCGGATCACAGGCCGGCGCTCAGTCCAGTGAGCCACACCCAAACTCTCAATAACTTTTGAACAAGGGGTTTTGTGTTTTCATTTGGCACTGGGCCCACAAATCATGTAACCAGACCTGCTTAGGATCATGTTCCTCCTGTGGTTGTCATAGTGAGGGATCGCCAGCGAGGGTGATGGCGGCCCTCCGGTCTGAGCCAGTTCACTGGCACCCAGGGCTCTGGCCCCTCTAAGAGGGACCTTTACAGACTGGGCCGTGAGGGCTGGAAAACATGGGATCCGAGAACAAGCTGATGGCATGACCACAGTTTTGCCTGGAAGAGGAGATTTAGGGTGGACCCGGAGTGGCTTCCAAATTTCTGAAGGGCGGTGGGGAGAAGGGAGCTCATGTGTTCCTGGGGCCCCAAAGGGCAGATCCAGCTCGGCATAAGGAAGGAATTTGGAACCAGGAGAATTGCACAAGAAGGGAAAGGCTGGTTTGAATTCAAACCTCACCTCTTCCCGGGGGTTAGGAGCGCCGCTTTGGCTTGGGATGGCTCCACTGCTGCCCAGATCCATGACCTTACAGGAGGTCACTCATAGCCCTGAGCCCACTTTTCCCTCAGTAACGTGGGCCTGGCAATGCTCCGTAATAGAGGGGACGATGCCTAAGGTAAAAGAAGGGATGTTCACCCATAAAACCTGGGAAGGCACTCGGTTCCCAGGAGGAGCCTGAGGAACGGCAGCTGCTGCCGTTGCTGTTACCATTGGTGTTATTATTGTTGGATGTGGTGAGTCCCCAGACTGGCAGGGTTCAAGCTGAGAGGGACCGCCAGAGAGCTGCAGACGCCGCCCTTTCATCGGAGCTGAAGGAAGAAGCGTGCCCTTGGCCCCCTTGACAACGTCAGCATCTGACATGTTTGGGTGGTTAGTTGAAAAACCCACAGCCATAGGGGAGGGGGATATAAGGGGACTGAATGATAATGGAAAAAATTACAATAAAGATTCAACTTTTAAAAAAGAAATAAAACTACATTGTTTCCAAAGGGGGAAAAAAAATTCAGCCCACAACCCAAATAAACAAACAAAACACCCGCAGTCATAAAATCCCCGCTCTGTGACTAGGGCCCCTTGGGGAAAGAGGGCGGTGCTTCTTGTGGAACCCGGGAACTTCGGGGATCTGGAGGCTGCTGAAGAAGTGGAAGCTTTCCCATCCCTCCCGCCTTTGAAAACCCTGGCCGGCAGCTGTCCCCTGAGCCATTGCCTCCCGAACACGCTCTCAGGAATGCAAACCCCCCTCCGAGGCCTCCCAGGAAACGGGTTCCCGATGCGGCTGAGAGCTGGACACTGGGCTCGCCCACAGGAAAACAGCCTCGGTGGCCGTGAGACCGCGTGCGCCTGCCTCAGGCCTGGGCAGCTCGGGCGGGGCGGGCCTTGGCTCTCTAGGGCGCACGGCGCCACTGCTTGGAACCCCACTTGGGCGACAGCAGCTTCCCTGGAAGTACCTTGGCAGTGGTTTGTGCTGAGACAAACATTTCTGCTCTCCCTCCTCCCTCACCCAAGGGCCATCAGCTGTGTCATGTCCCCTGGCTGCATTCAGGAAATGCTCCTCGCCTGAGCTCGGAACAGCAGTACTGGGATCTGAGGCTGGATTCCCAGCAGCACCAGCTGGGCTCCATCAGGGCCGAGCTCCGTCCGAACTTGGCATGGCTATGACACGCGTGTGTCTCTCTCCCCGGGGACAGGGCGGGGGCGGGGGGGGGGGGCGCACCACGCCAGGCCCTGAAATTTACCGGCATCCCATGCACACGCCCAGGCTCTGGGCAGACACCATGTTCGGCGTGTAAACACAGTCGTGAACACAGCGTGGCCCTGGCTTTTCTTTGTTATTTTCTTTTTTTTTCTCTTTGTTATTTTCAACATCAAAATAATCATTTCAAAATGTGCAGTCCAGTGGTATCGAGCACATTCATCATCGGGGAGCCATCACCACAGTCCGTCTCTAGAACTTTCATCTCCCCAAAGAAAGCCCATCTGCCTTAGACAGTCCCTCCTCTTCTCCCCGCCGGCCCCCCGCCCCCCAACTGCAATCCGCTTCTGCCTCTCCGGTTCCCTGACGGCAAACGGTGCGTGTCAATCCGATTGTACATGCGGTGGCTGTTTGTGACTGGCTGCTTCCACTCAGCAGAGTGTTTTTAGGTTGATCCACATTGAAGCACCTATTACTGCACCATTCTTTTTTTTTTTTTAATCTTCAACCAGTGATATATTTCACTGGGGGGAGAGAGAGAGAGAAACATTGATGTGAAAGAGAAACATCCATTGGTTGCCTCCTCTATGCACCCTGACCGGGGATTGAACCCGCAAACTTTTGGTGCACAGGATGGCACTCCAAGCAACTGAGCCTCCCAGCCAGGCTGTCCTTCCTTTTTATGGCCGGACAAGATTCCATGTGTGGCCGTCCCGTTTTTTCTTACCACTGGATGTTGCAGCTGAGCAGCCCTGCCCTTCCTCATTCCCAAGACAGAACGAGCTCCCTGGGGATTTTCTGACTCAGGGAAACAAGGATAGAGTGGAAGGGACTTTAAATGACGCATTCAAAGTTGCTGCCACTTGAGCGCTTACCTGTACCAGTTCCCCCCAGGTCTGAGCCCGTAGCCCCACATCTAGAATGGCACTGCGTCTGTGACAAGAGCGTCCACCTTGACCCAAGCCCAGCTGTGAGACCCACAGCAAGTATAGCCATCAGCCTGAGCCCCGCCCCCGCTTCTCTAAAATAGGTCTAATAGTAGTCTTAGCCCCTTGGGAGGGTTAAATACCACGGTGTCTGTGATTAGCCCGGTGTCAGGTATGAGGGCAAAACCCAGTGACCCTTGGCCATCAGCCCCTCTGACTGCTGTCCCTAAGGGGGGTGGCATCATTCCTGAAGGTCATCTTGGTTGTCTCAGAAATGGGCTCTGGGGGTCAGGCTGGCCAGGGCGCCCAGGCAAACATGGGGCACGCAGCCCTGAGCCAGCCGGCTTCGCTCATGGGCAGCCACCAGTCCTAATGGACCATGCACCCTTGTCCATCAGTGTCAGGTCCTGGGTTTCTGCACAGCGGGGTGTGTGTGTGTGCTGTGGACCTGCAAATGACTAAATCTGATATCACGCCTGCCTTTTCTAGTCCGGAGCGGTTATCAACATCAGGTGCCCTGGGGCAATGCCCCAGTTGTCTCGTTCTGGTCCCAGCCTGCCCAGCAGCCAGTTGCTCTTGGAGACATCGGCCTCCTCCCTGGCTCTGCGTGTCGGGAGAGGTAGCCAGGCTCTCCCAGGTGTGCCAAAAAGTGGGGCGGGGGTGGGGGAGAGTGGGGCACAGGACTCAGGACCCAGACCCAAACTCTGGAGATGTTCACATCTCTTGGTCTAGATTCTCTGGTTACTGAAAAAAAAAAAGAGAAAGAAAGACAGAAAAAGAAAGAAAACGAACTCCAAATCAAGTGAGCTTAATTCACTGTAGTCCAACAAAGCACAGTGGAGTCTCTATGTCAGGCAGGGGACCAGTGCTTGAGGTTCATCAGAGAACAAAACCCAGATGCCCCCCCTAGGAAGCCAGGTGTTCCACAGTAGGGTAATAAATGAATTATAAGGGGTATCATTCGTTGAATGTTCGGTGGAAAGAGGAAATATTAGCAGGGAACTGGGGATGGGGACAGGCTGCAGAACTGATGAAGGTGATTAGGGTGGGTCTTATCAGAGAAGGTGAGATTTGAGTGAACTTGAAGATGAGGTGTCATCCCAGCGGGAGCCTGGGGGAAGAGGACCCCAGGCAGAGGCATCAGCCAGAGTGAAGGCCTGGAGAAAGGCAGGGTCTGGCCTGAGGACCAGCGAGGAAGGCTGTGTGACTGGCTGTGGAGATGGGGTGAAAGAGGAGTTTAGCAAGGACCACATGGGGCCCAGATGGGACAGGGCCATGGGCCATTGTCCAAACGTGGGCTTTTACTCTGAGTAAGATGTGAGCCACTGCACAGTTTGGCAAAGAGGGACATAATTTGATTGATGTTTTGTTTAAGCAAAAAAGGAAACTCCTAGATTCATCGACCCAGATGAGTCAGACACTGGGGCCTCGTTGTCTCCTCCAGCATAGTCTCCTCCATGCAGGGACAGGGAATGGCTGTACCCTGGAAATACTGTCCAGGGGCTCAGGCCTCCAGCCAAGAGGGGTCTATCAGTATCAGAACATAACCTCCCAGGGAAGGCCTCTGATTGGCTATGCTTGGACCAATCAGCATCTGGATGCCAGTAATATTGTGATTGGCTGGTCTGGGTCACATAGCTAGCCCATACTAAGAAGATGGAGTGTGCCCATTGGCTGGCCCACCGGGATTTTAGGCACTAGGGGTACAGGTCCTGAAAGGAAGGGTGTGATATCCCAAAGGAAGGTGGGAGAGGTGAGCTAGCAGACAAAAACAACAGCCCTTCATTGACTTGTTCACCAGGAGGGAAGTCAAAGGGTCCCACCTGGTGGGCTTCAGAGCCATCAGAGCTGACTAATCTGCACCTGCCTCTTCTGTAGACCACAGACCACGTTTCACAGACAGTGCCGCCCAAGGGAGGGCTGGTGCTGCATTTGAAACTGGAAAAGCCGATGTTCGTGCCGCCTGTCACCACCAGAACCGATAAGCAGAGACAGGGATTGAATCTCTGTGGGCGCTTTATTCAGATGGCCGGCAATCTGATAAAGACGGTGGGTTTGTACCCTAACAGACCGTCTTCCATTTCCTTTCAAGCCAGCCTTTTTCATAAGGAGGAAGAAGTCTAGGTAAGGGATTTGGAATTCAGGAAAGGGGTGAATCAGATAAAAACTGCAGTCTGACAGTTTCCCAAACATCCTTTTCTCCACTGACGGGTGACTTTCTGGGTCCTGCGTCCTGTGTCCTGGGTGATGTTCTTTTTTTAAAGTATATTTTATTGATTATGCTATTAGAGTTGTCCCGATTTTTCCCCCTTTGCCCTCTCCACCCAGTACCCCCCTTCACTCCGGTAATCCCCCCCTTAGTTCATGTTCATGGGTCATGTCTGTAAGTTCTTTGGCTGCTCCATTTCCTATACTTTTCTTAACCTCCCCCTGTCTATTTTGTACCTACCATTTATGCTTCTTAATCCCTCTACCTTTCCCCCCATTCTCCCCTTCCCCCCTCCCCGCTGATAACTCTCCATTTCTGTGAATCTGTTCCTGTTCTAGTCGTTTGCTTAGTTTCTTTTTGTTTTTGCTTTTTAGATTCAGTTGTTGATAGTTGTGAGTTTGTGGTCATTTTAATGTTCATAGTTTTGATCTTCTTCTTTTTCTTAAATAAGTCCCTTTAACATTTCATATAATAAGGGTTTGGTGATGATGAACTCCTTTAGCTTTGCCTTGTTTGGGGAGCACTTTATCTGCCCTTCAATTCCAAATGATAGCTTTGCTGGGTAGAGCAATCTTAGGTGTAAGTCCTTGCTTTTCATCACTTGGAATACTTCTTGCTAGTCCCTGCTTGGCTGCAAAGTTTCTTTTGAGAAATCCGCTGACAGTCTTATGGGAACTCCTTGGTAGGTAACTCTGTAGAAAAACTCTGTTTTTCTCTAGCTTCTTTTAAGATTCTCTATTTTTAACCTTTGGCATTTTAATTATGATGTATCTTGGTGTGGTCCTCTTTGGGTCCAACTTGTTTGGGACTCTGTGTTTCCTGGACTTGTATGTCCTTGGCCAAATTAGAGAAGTTTTCTTTCATTATTTTTTTGAAATAAGTTTTCAATTTCTTGCTCTTCTTCTTCTCCTTCTGGCACCCCTCAGATTCCGATGTTGGTACTTTTAGAGATGTCCCAGAGACTCCTTATGCTATCCTTATTTTTTTTAATTCTTGTTTCTTCATGAGTTCTGGTTGACTGTTTATTTCTTCCTTATGTTCCAGATCGTTGATTTGAACCCCAGCTTCCTTCCCTTCACTGTGGATTTTTCTTTATTTCATTTAGTGTAGCCTTCATTTCTTCCCTTATGCTGTTGCCGTACTCAGTGAGTTCTCTGAGCATGCTTATCACCGGTGATTTAAACTCTGTATCTGGTAGGTTGGTTATCTCCATTTCGTTTAGTTCTTTTTCTGGGGTTTTGTTCTGTTCTTTCATTTGGGCCATATTTCTTTGTCTTCTCGTTTTGGCAGCCTCCCTGGGTTTGTTTCTGTGTATTAGGTAGAGCTGCTATGACTCCCTGTGTTAGTGCACCTGTTAAGTTGTATGGGGTGGGGGAGCCTTAGGTATTTGTGAGGGTGGGAAAACCCACTTCACTGTTTCGTGGCTCTGTATGTGGGGGAGGGAGTGGAGAGGGGACAATGATGCTGAAGCTTGCTCAGCACTTGACCCTTTTCCAGTCACTTCACCTCCTTCCTGTATGTGACCAACAAACACCCCTCTAGCTGCTGCCCTGGTGGTGGTTCCCAGAGTGGGTGGGTTTGTGTTCGTTCTAGGACCCTGCAGACCCTTTAAAAGGCCTCTCCTGAGAGACCGGCAGTTTCTTCCACCACCCCAGCCCCCACGTGTTTTTATCGCCAGAAGTTATGAGGCTTTATTTTCCAATCACTGGAACCCTGGGCTGCCTGGTCTGGCCTGTGGCTGGGATCACTCACTCTCCAAGTGTCCCTCCTGATTTTATGCACCACTCTTGAATGTGAGACCACTCTTTCCGCCAGCTACCTCACCGCCACCGCCTCACTGCAGCCACACTGCATTCTCTCCACCCCAGCTCCCCGGCTCCGCCTCACATGCCCATCTGGACGAATATGGCTTCTTTAAGTCCTTGGTTGTTGGACTTCCACACAGTTCAACTTTCTCACAGTTCTGGGTGTTTTTGTTTTGAGGTTAGTTGTGATCCTTCTTATGGTTGTGCAAGGAGGTGAAGCATGTCTACCTACACCTCCGTCTTGACCGGAAGCCCCTGGGTGATTTTCTTTATCTGGGTACTGGGTGGCCGGATGTCTCTCCTCGGAACACAATGGCTCAGATACCATCTTGATTGCTGATGGTGTCTTCTGGAGCACAAAGGTCAGTCGCTGTGGTCTCCTGGAGTCCCAGTGGGCCGTACCTGTAGTACCTGAAGCAATAGCTTTTCACATGTATTAACTACTAGGCTTATTAACTGTTTCCTGAAACTAAAATTTTCCACCTCTAGAGTTCCCCATCACAGTGATGACTACAGTGCAAATCTGACCTAAAAGGTCACTTCAAGGACAGTCCTGTTTTAGGTTTTTTCCTTAGCCACGCATTTCCCCAGACGCACTCCCCGAGGTCAGGAACCAGCGGCAAGGTGGAGCCGCTTCCTTCTCTCTCTGAGCCTCCTCTGAAGTCAGACAATTACACGGCCGGCCCCCCGAAGACCTGGGTCTCTGCTCCACAGGAAATGCCAAGGAGGGTGAGCTGGAGGAAGTGCACGGGGTTTGGACGCAGCAGCAGCTCCTGTTTGCTCAGAGATGTAGAGATGTGATGGCAGCACTTTTGTGGGCTTTTAAAAAAGATACGATAAAAATAAGAGATTAAAATATACAGTAAAGGTACAACTGAAGGTGGAGCTGGGTGAAGTTTTTCATATATCCCCACCTTTGTAACCATTACCCAGGGCAAGATATAAACCTTTTCCAACACCCGGGGGCCACCTCCAGGGGCCCAGCCAGTGCTCTCTTGCCCTCATAGCTCTGCACAGGCCCACAGGGAGCACCCCGCCCCCTCTCCAGTCTCCCTCATTCCTGTGAGGCAGGGGGCCCCACCCCGTTTTACAGGCGAAGAATGTGCCTGGAGCTCAGGGAAAACTTACACCCCCCATCTCTACCACCAGAAACAATGCAGCACGAACACTGGCTGAGCGAGGCTTTAGGGACGCTCTTGGCCGAAGATCTGAGAAGGGTTTGTCCTCCTTGCCAGGCCCTGGCTCAACTGGTTGATTTCAGTAGCCAGTGAGGCAAAGATTCCTACCAAGAAGTCACACACACGAAGTCAGAAAGGCCTCCCTAAAGCCCCTCTTGTTTTGGGCTTCAGGTACCAGCAGGTACCAATCCGCTCTTTGCCCCCACTGGTTTTCCCAGTTTCTGCTGGGGAGGTTTTCATCTGTGTTTCAGAAGACCACGCAGGGCTGCGCATGCCTCCTACGCAAAGGAGGGATCGACACCCAGGGTCCCTCTCTGGCTGTCTCTGGTCCACCATTCTTGCAGGGGGTGGGGGGCACAAAAGACCCCATAACTGAGCTTTTTGAGCCACAAGGAAGACAACCACCTCCAGCAGTCCCCCGAGTGGGGGCACAGGAGGCCAGTGTCCTCTGTTCTCAGATAGAAACTTCCGAGGAGCCAGCTCGCACAGTTCCACCCAGTACCCAGTCAGAGATAAGCCTGATTTCAGGGCAGTCACAGCTTTCTAGTCTCGTCCCTGGCCGTGACCCAGCAGTATCTCTGGGAGCTGGGACCACCCTGTCTGGCAGCCCCACGCTCCGGAAACGTGGGTGTCCATTTGTGAGTACCATTTTTGTTTCTTTGGTTCTTTTTTCTTTCTTTCTTTCTTTTTTTTTGCCAATGAAACTTTGGTCCGGCTAACAGAAGATTTGGCATATTGCAAGTGGACAAGAAGCAGCCCCCTGGCAGACCTGCCAGGCAGGAATGACCACCCCCACTTTGAGGAATCTGAGGCTACGAGGCTCACACTGGTAGAGGGCCTAGGACGTGCCAGGTGCTTCATAATTAGAGGTGACTTCGTCAGTTCTCTCAGCTGCTCTGGGGAGTGACCGACTGCCAGCTGGGTTTTACAGTTGAGAAAACAGGTTCAGAGAGGGAAACTGCTTTCCTGAAGCCACACAGCTGCCACCGAAAGCCAGCCTTGGGATTCCATGCCAGCTGGGTCTGGCTCCAGAGCACATGGCCAGTGTCTTTGCCCACTGACCAGTCCTTGCCTTGGTCTTTGCTGCTTTGGGACACAGGCCAGACTGACACTGTTGTCCCCTCTGGCAGGCCCCCATTAGCTCTTCCCTCCTCCCCACTTCCCCAGGGCACCCCTGGCAAAGGGAGCACTGTTGTCAAAACTAAAGGGACAAGATCCCTGCCTTTGCCGAGGTCCTACCCCAAACCTGGGGAAGGGGCCAAGGGGGAGGGGGACACAGCAAGGTGAGGGTTTTGAAACAAGGGCCTTGGAGACTCTCAGGGCACAGACGCTGATGCGGTCTGTGGGAGAGCTGACGGACCCCTGGGGAAGTCGCCAAAGCCCAGCGATGCTCGAGAAAAGCTGGAAGTGTGGGCCAGTTCCCTGTGGCTGCTCTAGCGAACGACCACAAATTCATTACCTGGAGGCCGGAAGTCCAAAATCAACCCCAGTGGGCTCAAGTCAAGGTGTCTGCAAGACCGGGTCCCCCTGGGAGCTCTGAGGAGGGACGCTGTTCCCTAGTCTGTCGCAGCCTCTGGGGGCCGCCTGCACGCTCCGGCTATCTTCCCCTCATCTTCAAAGCCTGCTGTGGAGCGCCCTCCTCCTCTCTGACCTTTCCTCTTCCTTTACCTCTTCTCCCTCTCCTCTGCCACCATAAAGACATCTGAGCATGTGGAGAATTTTCCTAAGAGTTTATCCAAGCCGAACTGATGACATTTGCTGGGCAGCAAGATGCCAAATGCTCCAGAGAAGAACAGTTTCTGCAGCTTCTTCTACGCCTTTGGCATGAAGGAGGGGGCCCGAGGAAGATTCGTGAAACACGGTGGGGGCTGGGTTTCAGGACAGTAGACAGGAGTGTGATCCGTTGAGGTGGCTATGTTCATTTCAGAGGTGTGTGAACCTCCGCACACAGACACAAAGGACGGAGCTTGCTTGAGGCTAAGATAAACCTTTTACTAAAAAGTTATATGCCTGCCCTGACTCATGTGGCTCAGTGGGTTGGGTATCGTTTTGCAAAGCAAAAAAGGTCGCTGGTTGATTCCCAGTCAAGGCCCATGCCTGGGGTTCGGGTTCAGTTCCTGGTCCGGGCATGTACAAGAGACAACGGATCAAGGATTCTCTCTCACATCCCCGTCTCTCTCCCTCTCTCTTTCCTTCCCTTCCCTCTCTCTAAGAATTAAAAACAAACAAAAAAAAGCTACATGCCTGGTGTGTGACTACTCACCACGACCCGCCCATTAGGGATTTACGATCAGATCCCCTTGTGAGGCTACCTTCCATGGAGCCCCCTTTTTTGTCCACAAATTTTCCTGCCTCTTAGGAAAAACTTTATGATTACATCGGATTCACCCACATAATCTAGGGTAATCTCTGCTCTGCAAGGTCCCTTTAGACATGTAGGATAATGCAGTCACTGACTTTGGGGATTGGGACGGGGCCATCTTTGGGGGCCATCATGCAGCCTGCCGCAAATAGCAAAGTCACATCGGTGTGGGTATGGCTGTGGCTCAGGTGTCCCGGCTGAGCTGGGGCCGATGGCTCAGTTCTCATGCCCAACACCTGCCCTGGCTCGCAGGGAGGTGAGCACAGGTGAGTAACATCTACTACTGTGGCGGTCCTGCTAGCGCTGAGCTTTGTGGCACCCCCCAGATGGAAGGCACGGCCACACACCCCCACTTTGCAGATGAGGGATGCCAAAGAGAAAACCCCAGGCCCAATACGGAGGGAGTCACGCATGCTAAAAGCCCACGATACCAAAACTACATCTAACACCTGAAAGAGTCGCAGTTTAAACCTCTCTCGGGACCATAATCGTAATCAACCAGTCTGGAATGCCTGGCCGAGCACCCTCATCTGAATGTGGGCCCCTCCACCCCCTTCCCACCCCCTCCAACCCCCATGGAAAGAAGAGGTAATCTCATGATAAAAATCCTTCCCCTTCTCTTCCCCCCAAAGAAATCTGGGCTTCAAAAGAATCCTTTCTTTCCCATTTAGCTCCCTTGCCCCTCCCCCCACCCTTCTTCCTATAAACACGTTCAATTTTGTACTGGCCCCTCGCAGCACCCTTTTAGCCGCTAGATGGGCTGACTTTCGATTCATGAATCCCTTAATAAAGCCAATTCTATATTCAAATTTACTCAGTTGATTTTTTTTTTTTTTAACAGGAAACAGATTAGCAAGTGGGTAAGGATTTGCCGGGAAGGGACAGGCCTGGGACCTCCCCAGGCTCTCTGCTCTCCCAAGCACCTGGGGTCAGAAGTGTCTTCCGCAGCTGGCTGGGAGTGGGCGGGTGCTGAGCGGAGGGGAGCCTCCTCGCCGCTCTCCCCGCCTCCTCGCTACTCTACAAACTGCAACAAGCACAGCCGCACGCCTGCCGCGCTCGTCCTCCCCAGAGCTCCCGCGTCGAGATGCCTCCCCCGGTCCCGGCGCTGGTCAGCGGCCAGGTGCTCCCGGCCTTCCTGCTCTGCAGCACGCTGCTCATCATCAAAATGTACGTGGTGGCGGTCATCACCGGCCAAGTGCGGCTGCGGAAGAAGGTACGTGCCGCCCTCGGGGATCCCTGCCCTGGCCGCGCGCGCTTCCCCTTTCGCTGCCAAGGTGGTTTCAGCGCCAGGATGCGAGTGTCCGGAGCTGGGGGGCCCGGGACCTCGCCCAGTCCTGAGGGATGGCACCTCCGTGGCCCTGGGTTTCAGCAGAGCCCTCACCTCCCTGTCCTCTGTGTGAAGAGACTTACTCACTGTGCCACCAGCTAAGTTGTAGGCACGACGAGACTCGACGAGTGCGGCTGGGCTCTTGAGACTCGCGGCCCGGGGGTGGAGAGAGAGAGCAGGGACGCTCCTCCGGACCTGGCAGCCTCCCAGCGCAGGAGATCGGAGGTTTGGGTGGAGTGGGAACCGGCGAAACAGGACCCGAGAGCTTCCAGTGGAAATTCCCAGCTCTGTGGCCCCGTCCCTTACAAACCCGCGGCAGCCTCTGGAGGCCAGGCTGGCTCTCAGCTGAGCTCCACTGGAACTTTGAGGGAGGAATTTCGCCCTCCACTCCGAGTCCACGAGTCCCCACACCAGAACAACAATAAAGTGGCTGAGCTCTGAGCCAGGGCTAGCCTGTGTGAGCGGGAAGCCCCCCACACTGGAGGGTGGGAGGGGGTGGAGAAGCTGGGGGCCCAGCTTGTTAGAAGCAGAGAGGCCCAGGGGGCACCCGCTGATATTTCAGTAGAGGAATCGTTCTGAGAAAGTGTGCCCCTCTGTCGAGTTCAAAGGCAAGGTGGGGCTGGCTCTGGCATCCTTGGGGGGTCAGGGGTAGGCACTGCAGAGTGGGCTCAGCCCTGCCTTCTGTCAGGGCAGCTCACCAGGTGCAATTGCTCCTGGAGGTGCTGGCATGCTGAGCACCAAGCTGAGCTCCTTGCTGTGGCCCATCCCGGGCTGCTGGATACTGGCACCCAGCGGGGACAGCCACTCCCACCCACTGAGTCCCTTCCAAGAGCTGAGTAGTAATAATCCCCCCCAGGGCCCTGGGGTGGGGGGGGAGGAGCCGTAGTTGCCTGTGTTCCAGGTAAAGAATCGGGGCTGGAGAGGAGACACTCATTACTTTGAAGGGTGCACAGCTGGGTTTGAACCCAGGTATCCAGCTGCAGGGTTCACACCCTGCCGCAGGGGGTGAGGCCTCCACAGTGAGGTGCAGGGGCCCTGAGTTTTTCCTTCGCCTGTGAATTCGGGGAAGTGAGGAGACAGGTCTGTTTGAGTGCCTGTCAGCCTGGCCAGAGGGGAGTAGCAGAAGGCAATCCCCCCTCAGACCGACCTACGCCACCAATTCCTCTCTCGTTTCTGCTTGGGGAGGTGACAGGGAGGTGACAGATGCAGGCGCTGGCTCCTCCACCCACCAGCCTTGGGACTTGAGCCAGTCTGGGAGCTTGGTTTCCTCCACTGGACACCGGGGATGGTGGTCACAGTGCCTGGAGGATTCGGCACCTTAGAATAAATGCCCCCCAGCACTGGTTCTCCTTAGTTGTGACAGGGTCCCTTCACGGGCGTGCCCTGGGGCCTGCCGCTCACCCCGCCGCTGGCCCCTGCTCTGGCTGACTTGTATTCCAGTTGTCTTCAGGGTGACCAACCCCATGGACCGTGAACTCTACAGGCAGCTGCCTGCTGAATGCCGAGACCCCTTACAGGGTGTCACGAGTCCATAGGCTGTGCAGAGCCATCGGGATTGGTGATTCTATGACTTAAGGCTAGTGGAGGGAAGAATTCTGGGTGGGGGGCTCTGATCCTGAGACAGGCATCAAGCATGGGCTCCATTTACCTCTGGGGGAGGGCCCTGGGGCAGGCCCACCGGGCAGGACAAACCAGTGCTTGGGGACAGGTGTCACAAAGGCTCTTGAGTCAGAAGCAGCAGGATTCTCCATTGGGTGGGCAATTCAGAAGACCTGGTGCCGAGGCTGGGTTTGCTGTGAGATGGCGGGGCTGTGGCTTACCCGGGTGCCGGCAGGGAACAGCAGAGCGTGAGCCATGGGTGCGGGCCTTTGATGACCTCAATGTGACCTTAAATCTTTGCTTTCCATTGACAATTCTTTGAGTGCCCCTGTTGTTCTGACCCCAGGGCCTTTGCACATGCTCCTTCTGTGCCTCCATTGCCATTGCTCCAGCCCTCCCTCCATCCGGTTAATGTTGATGCATCCTTCAAGCCTCAGCTTTCCTGCCACTGCCCCAGAGAAGCCTTCTCTGGTCCCCAGACTCAGCCAGCTCTTTTGTGAACGTTCTCAGGGCCAACCCTGTCTTCCCTTGCTTAACACACACCCCCTGGTCTGTCCTGGTTTATTAGACCAGGAGCTTCACAAGAGCAGGGACAGGAGAGCCTTTGCGTTTGTGTGTTCGGCCAGCTATAACAAAATACCATAGACTAGGCAGTTTATAAACAACAGAGATTTATTTCTCACAGCTCTGGGGCCTGGAAGTCCAAGGTCAAGCCCCTGGCACACGCTGGGTCTAGTGAGGGCCTGCTTTCTCATTCTCAGATAGCCATCTTCTCGCTGTGTGCTCACCTGGCAGGAGGGGCTAGGGAGCTGTCTGGGGTCTTTTTTTATAAGGGCACAAATGTTAGGTTTCGACGTTGGAATCCGCTGTGGGGGGACATAGACATTCGATCCGTGGCACCCTGTTCACTGTGAGTCCCCAGCACTTAGCACACAGTGGGAGCTCATGGATGCTGGCGATTGGACGAACAGTCATTCTCAGCTGATATGTTTCAGGCTTTCGCCAACCCAGAGGACGCCCTGAGACACGGAGGCCTGCAGAACTGCCGCAGCGACCCGGACGTGGACCGCTGCCTCAGGCAAGTACCACCAGGCCTGAGCCTGGCCCTGTCCTGAGCTCCCGGGGGCTGGGGTCTTCTGCCTGCCTGGCTCCCTCAGACCGCCCCACCTTACTCACTGGTTTGGTTTCTAACTGTGGAAGAGGGATACACTCCGATGGCCCGGGATTACAGAGCTAGAGAAGGCTATCCAGTGAGTGGTCTCCCCGCCCGCTCTGACCACCACGTCCCAGCCAGTTCTACTCTCCCAGACGCTTTCCCAGGGTCTTCTGTCCTTAGAAAACACAGGCGCTGTGCTTTGTCCTGCGGACCCTCACAGGCCCAGCCTCTGCTCGCTGGTCTGTGCTGTGCGTTTTCTCCCAGCAGAGATTGTTTCACACCAGCTCCCAGAGCGCCATCCTTCATCACGTCGGGGCCGCAGTGTCTCTGTCATCGCCCTGCCGGGTGGGTGACCCTTGACTTACCTAAGTCCCCGCTGATGGGCACCGAGGCCCTTCTTACTGTCTGTTACGGACAGAGTGCACAAAACCTCTCATGGGCCTCTGCACGCGCGAGCAGAGCCGTGGGATGCAATCAAGTGGCAGGAAACACCGGCCAAATGGGCCGAGGGCCTCCGCCGGCACCCGCGGGGGCTGTTGCCCTGCGGCCGGCCACCTGGGCACCTCCGCTTCTGGACGGACGCACTGCCGATGAGACAGGTGGAAATCTATGTCGCGTCCTGGTTTCCTTTGCATTTCTTTTATTCCAAGAGAAGTTGAACATCTTTTCCTAGGCTTAGCATCCCCCCAGTCAATCAAAAACAAGATTTCTTATATAAAAATCAGAACTACTCGTTGCAGACAACGAGGGTGACATCAGCAATACAGAGACGAAGAAAGGAAAACCACTTACGATTCTAATCCCCGTTCACACTCTCTTCTGTCTCTTCTTTGTTTTCTAGGTCTAAATATTTTTTATATTTTTTCCATCAACGTAAGCATGTGTTGTATATCCAATTTGGGGGGTTCTGATATTTTTTAAGTCAGCATTAGCTTATGAGCTTTTTCCATGTCAGTAAATTAAAAATGGCCCTGTAAAAGTTCCATCTGAGACTAAGGGTTAATTTCATGTCGCCAGGCCCAGTGTGGGACTTCTGGGCAGTTTGCTCTCTGCTCTTTTACAGCAGGGCTGGAGAGTGGGGGCTGGCACTCCCGGGGGTAGGGGCTGTCCACGGGGCCATGGAGAGGTGGGCAGGGTGGGTAGCTGGACAGGAGTGAGACAGGAGACAGACCCTCACACAGGCTTCCTGCGCCGCAGGCAAAACGGGTGGGACACAGTAGTCTAAGTAATAGTGTTTTCTTAAAAGAAAGCCTGTTCTTTTAATTTTTGTTTTTATTTTCTTGGTCGCTGCAAAAAACATACACACATGTGGCTTTTACCTAGCACAGAAATGTTAGTGTAAGAAGTGAAATTCTTTGCTATTTCACCTTTTCTAATATAACTACAGTATTTCGTCCTTCATGTGAGGCCCATCCATCTACCCATCATCCAGTTAGCATTTAATGAGCACCTACTATGTGCAAGACACTTTACTAAGACCTAGTTGTGCTTCAGTGAACAAAAGCCTTACCCACACTTGGATCCATACTGGGGACCCTTCTCCCACCCCCACCCTGGGTGGGCTTGACTCCCTGGGCAGTGGTGGGCATGCGCTGCCCAGACCAGGCGGCCCAAGCCGGCTCACGGCAGCCACCAGCAGGACGTTTGGCTTCTGCCAGGGCCGGGGCTCTGTGTAGCCAAGCTTACTTGAGGCACAGCAGTGATTACATGGGCTTACAAACGCTCGGTTTATTTTCTCTGGCTGTATCCATGCCAGCGAGAGACATTTCCACCCACCCAATTCAGTGTTTTAAAAAAAAGTTATATGAGAGACACACACATAATTTTTTGTTGTTGTTGTTGTTGATGTTTGTCCTATTTATTGAGGCATTCGTTGTTTGATTTTTTTAAAAGACTTTATTTCTTTTTAGAGAGAGGGGGAGAGAAAGATCAATGTGTGGTTGCCTCTAGTGCGCCCCCTACTTGGGACCTGGCCTGCAGCCCAGGCATGTGCCCTGACTGGGAATTGAACCGGCGACCCTTTGGTTTGCAGGCTGCACTCAGTCCACTGAGCCACACCAGCCAGGGCTCCTTGTTTGATTCTTACATGTGCTCAGACCGGGGATCAAACCCGTGACCGAGGTGTATCAGCACAGCATTCTAAGCAACTGAGCTACCCGGCCAGGGTCAGTTTTTTCTTCTGATCACAATTACCCACCATCTGTAACAACAGTGACATTGAAATGCTTGAGATTCAGCACTCTTTGAGCGCTTCTTACCTACTAATGCCTTGTATCTATTTGGTATTTATTGGGGACCTACTATGCCAGACCCGGGGTTCCTGGTCCCCTGGGCTCCTCCTCCTCCTGACTTCACATAATGTCACGAACCTTGAGGGCACAGAGCTCAGAAGCACACAGCCTGGCGCCAGCTCCTCGAGAACTGGCTGGAACCCGGTCCTGGAGGGAATGACGTCCTGGAAGTGAAAGCTGGTTAAATATTAGACCAGCGTTTACAGGGCGTTTTGGTCCCCCTTCTGCGCACAAACAGGAAAGCCCTCAGGTCTTAGTTCTTGGAGGGTAAACCTGCCTTGCCGATGAGCACCTGCTGGAGCCCAAGTGTGAGCCCAGCTCAGCAAGTCAGGAGCCAGCTCTCAAGGAAAAGGATGAAACCCACCTTCTTTTCAGGCTGCCCACCCAAGTCTCTGGCATTGTGTATTTTGGCCAAATCCCAGTCTGCGTGTATGAACCTGCAGTGAGCGTGAAACCCAAAAACCCGATGTTCATGCCGCCTGTCACCACCAGAACCGATAAGCAGAGGCAGGATTGAATCTCTGTGGGCGCTTTATTCAGATTTGCTGGCGATCTGAGAAGACAGCGGGTTTGAATCCTAACAGACCGTCTTCCGTCTCTTTGCAAGCCAGCCTTTTTCATTAGGAGGAAGAAGTGTAGGTAAGGGATTTGGAGTTCAGGAAAGGGGTGAATCAGATAAAAGCTGCAGTCTGTCAATTTCCCTGACGTCCTTTTTCTCTCTGGGTCCCATGTCCTGTGTCCTGGGTGATGTTCTTTCTCTGTGTCCTGGGTGGCAGGACGTCTCTCCCTGGAACACAATGGCTCAGATACCATCTTTTAAAAAAGATTTTGTTTTTAGAGAGAGGTGAAAGGAGGGAGAAAGGGAGATACATTGATCAGTTGTCTCTCTCACACCCCCAACTGGGGACCTGGCCTGCAACCCAGGCATGTGCCCTGAGTGGGAATCAAACTGGCGACCTTTCAGTCTGCAGGCTGCGACTCAACCCATTGAGCCCCATCAGCCAGGGCTAGATTCCAAGTGAGATCATACAATATTTGTCTCTCACTGACTGACTGACTTCACTTAGCATAACAGTCTCAGTTCCATCCAAGCACTTTATGGGCACCAAGCCCCTGGGCTCTCCCAGCAGCTTTTCGAGGAGGGAGCTCTTATCTATAGAGGGAGAAACAGGTTTGCCGAGGCCTGGAGGCCGTCCTCTGCCTGAAGGCAACTTTGCTCTCTTTTACACCTGCCCTTAAAACTAAGCAGCCTTTATGTGGTCTCCAACTCGAGTGGCCAAGTGTAAGGAGATCAGGGCACGGGAAGAGGAGAGACCTGCCCTGGCCACCAGCTGTGTCTCTGGGGTAACCAGGTCTCCCTCTCCCACCTCACCTGATGAGGTGAAGTGTAGCTGTGTGCACCGTCCGTCTGAGGGGGCGGGGCAGGCCTGCCTCTGTAGGAAGCTTACAAGTTCAGTCTAGTGGGGATTGCTTTGGATGACTTCTACATTAAAAAAGCGGTGGTTATTGGGATGACACATTTTGCCCAAGTGTCTCTTGCATACGTGACTCTGTCCTGTCTCTCCGTCCAGATCCTGGGGTGGGGAGGGAGGGAATGTGTTTTCTTGCATCATCCCTAATTTCCCCACGTCTCCCTGTCTGGGGCAGCACTGTGGTTTGCCCACAGCAGAGGGCAGAGGGCAGAGGGCAGAGGGCGGAGGGAGGACCTGGCTGGACCCAGGGGCTGAGCATCAGAGCTCCAGACATTTCTCAGGTCCCAGCCACCTCTCCTTCCTCACTGGGGGCCTCTGAGTCTTCCAGCCCTAAGGGTTGACGCCGGGAGGCGGAGCTCAGCTCCCCTGCTTGGTGTCCTTACAAGGGCCCCTCTCCACCTTCCAGGACCCATGCCCCCATGCCGGCCACGACTCTCCCCTCCCTTACCTTCTTCCCCTCACCTGCTCTTTTGGGCTTGGCCAATTAACTGCTTTCTAAAAAAGACTTACTCTTAAAATACAAATAGATACTTCAAGGAAAAGTAAATGAATGGGTTTCATAGGCTAGTTAGGGTTTTCCTGAAGCTTTTAGATAAAACTATGTAACTATGGCAAAAATTACGTATTTACCTAAAAGTTTCAGGACAAGCATAACCAGCCTATGAAATTCATTCATTCATTCATTCATTCATTCACTTTCCCTTAAAGAATGTGGGTCCCAGAGCCAGGGATGCCTGAAACATCGCTGGAGGGAAAAAATGGCAAAACTGAAGCCACCCTGTCTCGGGCACGTCCCCCAGCCAGAGCCTCCTGTCTCTGGTCTGGGAGGCAGTAGCCCCCGCCCCCACCGGCTGACACCTACCCAGCTGGAGACTTCCTTTCCATGTTGCCAGGTCCCAAGGTCGAGATTCCAGAGAAAAGGAGAAGGAAGGCTCACCTGGGCTCCAAGACATAGGGACAGAGGCACCAACCTCTGTGTCCTGAGTTTGACCTAAGAAAGATCCAGGTCCCGCTGGGTATATGGGAGCTTTTGTGCACTCGGGTTGAATTCCAGACTCCTCACCTTGCTTCTCAGGCCCCTCCCCCACTCTTATCTGGCCTCGCTTTCTCTCCTGCACCCCACTCTAGCCACTTGGGTCACTTTTCTAGGCCTCGAATACACTGTACTTCTCCCCACCTCAGAACCCTGCACCTTTCTCCCTGGGAAGGTTCTTCCCTGCATGGATGCCCCGCATCATGTCCTTCAAGCTGCTGTGCAAACCTCTCCTCCCCACCACACTCACCTGCCGAGACCCCTCCAGCACTGGGTTGCCTGGAGCTCCGAGCTCGGGTCCTCTTCCTGCCCCGCCCAGCCCAGTCCCTTTCTGTCAGGCCACATACCACAGCCCTTGCCTCAGGCTCTGCAGCAGGTCACCGCCCAGGGGCCCTGGGCTGGACTGGGCTGGGCTTCGGTGAAACGCATTCCAGCTGGAAGGAAGGCCTGGAGAAGGGGCTCCACTCCAACAGAGTGAGTCCCTGCGCCTCACACATGTGGCGTCTCCTGAGGGGAGGTCGTGGCCCTGGCACCAGGCTCCCGTTTACGTGAACTTCCAACATGCCGTCTATGGCTTCCATCACTTGCTCTGTGACTAACTTACGGGGCTCAGCCAGTCCGCCCTCTGTAAAGAAAGCTGCCCATCCGCAGGGGTCATGGAAAATGTGAGCCAACTCTTAGCCGAAGTGGGTGAGTGTTCCTTCTTGGTCATTTATGTACAGCAGGGTTATACGCAGGCCTCCCCGAGCCATTTCCCCTCCCACCCCATGTCACATGCTTGGTTATTTTAAACAAAAAAAGAAGCAGGACAGCGCAGATGGGACGAAGAGCATCGCCAGGGTCCAGCAGCTGGTTGGTTCCAGTGAGGGGAAGCTGCTCTGTTGTTTTCATCCCTGAAAGGGGGAGGGGATTCACTTCTGTTTGGGGGGCAGAATCAGACACAGGCATGGATTTCAGAGGCAGGCTCCTGGGCTCTAGCCCATTCCACCCGGGAGGGCCCAGGAACCTATGTTTGGAAAGAGGGCAGCCTCGGAGAAGCCTGGCCTTGCTGGTGAGGAGCGTGAACTTGAGTCAGACCCAGGTCCACCCAGCCCTCACTCAGCCCCTTGGGGCCCCACTTTGCCCACATGGGGCCCAAGGCCAGAGGACAAGGTTGGGGGGACTGGCAGGGACCGGTCCTGGTGAGCTGTAAGGCTTGGTAAGGTGCCCCTAACCAGCCACCCACGGCTCCTAGCCTGGTAACAGGCTGTTTCCCCAGCCACTGGCAGGGCCAGCGTGGGAGCGGCCACCCCTCCCACCTCTGGGTACCTCTTGTTCTGCCACAAAAGGACTTGGGTCTGGCGCCCTTGAGATAACCGCCAGTGGCACGGGGCCTTTCAGGGCAGAGGGCCCCAGCTTCTGTGACATTCTCAGAGCTGCAACCTGACTGACCGTCCGCCCTTGCCTTCCCAGAGCCCACCGGAATGACATGGAGACCATCTACCCCTTCCTGTTCCTGGGCTTCGTCTACTCCTTCCTGGAGCCCAACCCTTTCGTGGCCCGGATGCACTTCCTCCTCGTCTTCCTGGGCCGCGTGGTGCACACCGTGGCTTACCTGGGGAAGCTGCGGGCGCCCACCCGCTCGCTGGCCTACACGGTGGCCCAGATCCCGTGCGCCTCCATGGCGCTGCAGATCGTCTGGGAAGCAGCCCGCCATCTGTGACCAGCCACTGCCACCGCGGCCGCCAGCCCGCTGGCCACCAGCCCCCAGGGCTGGGCCGTACTTGGGGAACTGGGCGTCCTTTCAAGATTGGGATAGGCCCCAGGGCCTGGTTTCCTAGCAACCTGCTGAGTGTGGGCTCCTGGCCCAGCTGGCCTGAGGGTGTGCATGCCCCTTGGATTCCTGGGAGAAGTGGCCAATGGGAACCGTTTAGAGACGGGTTGTCAGGGTTGAGAGACAGTCCCTCCACTCGGCTGACAGCACCGACGACATCACCCCGTCTCTTCCTGCCTAAGAACAGGGAGAGCGTGCAGAGACTCAGTCCAGGTCCCTACAGCTGGTGGCCGTCTGGGTCCAGAGCTATAATAAATGCAAACTTCTCAGACCGCCCCCCCCGCCCCCCAGAGATTCTGGTTTGGCCAATCTGGAGGGGAACCCAGGCCTCCTCATGTTGAGAAAGCTGTCCCATGAGTTCCAGCCATGGTCAGGCCTGGGAGCCCCTGCCGGTTCCGGAGAGGCCCAGGGTCAGCCAGGGTGTGGTTTTGCGGTTTCTTTGGAGGTGGGAGTTTGGTGAGGTAGGGTGTGGTTTCACTCCTTTGGGTCCTGGAGACACCTCCCCGTGCTCCCCCCATTTCCTTGCGGGATCCCACCCTCCTTGGGGCGGTGCTGATGGGAAGGGCCAAGGTGAGGTTGGCCTTCGCTCCCTGGGGCGTTAGTGGCTCCTGAGGGCTGTTAGTCGAGGACCATGGGCTTTGAGTGACCAACCACCTGAAGAAACTTCTGGCTCCTTCAATCTCTGCCAGTTTTGAAAATTGCTAGCATGCACCCCCGTGGGAAATTGGGGCTCTCCTGGACTCTTGTCCCAGGACCTGTTCTAACCACTGTGCACTACGGCCTCACTCCCCCTAAACCCCCTCCGAGCCCTGCCCTGTACTCCAGGATCTGGGAAGCTTCCTCTCCCAGCACCTAGGCGTGTGGGCCTCCCATCACGCTGCGGCCTCTGAACTCCTGCCCCTCCGGACTGATGGAGTGGGAGGGGGTTCACTGAAAATCCGGGTTAGCCCCTACCCTGTGGTGCTCCGACCTCGAGCGAGAGCGGATGGCACTGCCCCCTGGTGGTGAGACGAGCCTCCGTTCTTGGGCTGCAGCAGCTTAGGAGCCAACGAAGTGCTTTGCCGAGCAGCTGGTGCCTGCTGTTTGCTGAACACCCGCTGCACAGTACTTAGAGTTTTCCCCCTTACTCCTTAAGCCGGTCCAGGAGGGAGGGGATGTAGATAGGGAAGTACGGCTCAGAGAAGCAGGCCTGGCATGTGTTTTTATATGTCTGTCGTTTCCCTCCTGGGGAAAGGGGCTGAGGGGGCTACGTGTCCAGCTGGGACCCAGATGAGGGCATCCAATGCCACCGGGACCATGTGAAGCTGGGACCCAGGTGGAGGGGGCGGAGCCGAGGGGTGCTGAGCCCCTTGTGCACTGTGCCATCATTCATTCACCAGTTTGGTACCACCTTAGATGTTGTGCCCAGCCTGAGGGCAGGGACAGTTGGGGGACACCAGGACAACAGACAGTGACAACTCCAAGAGCTCAGCACCCTAATGGGGCAGGTGGCACAGCGGGGGTACAGGGAGGGCCCTCCTACCCCTGCTTGGGGTGAGGTGGAAACTCACCTGAGATGCAGGGTAAGTCACACTGGTTGGGGGATGCCCAAAAGTGAGCTGACTCCGGCACCCTGGGGTCTTGCTGCTGAGAAGTGGTGGGGATGTGGGTATGGAGGGGAAGGAGGCCAAAGGGTCCTCAGCGGGGCTCGCTTGGGGATTGGGGCTTGTTGGGAGTTCAGAGTCCAGGAGAAAGGTAGAGAACTGGGATTGGGAGAGCCAAGAGCCCAGGGTCAGGGTGCTGGGCTGTGAGCAGGATCCCTCTCCTTGACATGCTGCCAGTTGGATCTAATATTGTAGACCCTTTCGTGCCCACCCTAGTACACATACCTAAGGAGGAAGCCCGAGACAGGCGCTGGCTGATGCACCCTGCCCACCCGGCCTCCCCAGGCTCTGGTAACAGCCCCTCCAAGGAACCCCGGGGCCCCCTCCTTTCATGAATTCCTTGGCTTGAGGCTTCCAAGAGCTTCCCTCCTGTGAGAGGGACTTGGAGGTACAGACTGAAGTGAGGGGACAGAGGGACCTGGTTTGCACAGTCCTGGGGGCAGGGAGAGAACCTAAGGACACCCCACGGAGGCAGAGCCCATTTCCCACATAAAATCCAGGGGCCCTGTGGCTGCTGCATGTGTTCCCAGGAGACCCCTGCTCTTTGGAATGGCCTTGCAGACTAGCCAGGGCAGTCACAGAAGAGGGAGTGTCTCTCAGACCTGGTGGCACTCCAGGCAGGCTTCCCAGGAGAGGCAGGCTGGAGTGGGAACCTGACAGGTGGGTGGGCTTTTCAAAAACTGTTAATTACTCACACTCACATGCCATGGGCAATGTCAAGCAAAAGTTCAAGAACCACAGGAAAGCTCAAAGAAGAAATGTAAACCCCCCATACTCTCACCACGCAGAGGCTGTCCTGTGTTACACTCTGGGGCTCTGGGACACTTGTTCACACTCGGTGCCACGAGGGTCTGGGTCACTGCAACAGCCTCCCAATCAGATCTCCACGTCCATCTCTCCCCACCACCCCGCCACCGCCTCCCCCTCCCCCAAGCCAGAGGCTTCTCCAGCCTGCTGAGCCCTGCAGGGGCTTCTCCCCGCAGAGGGGGCCCCACACTGTCCGTCTCTCCCCCTAGCATGTGCGTTCCTGGGGGACAGGGGTGTGGTGCCACATTCCCAGGTTTGGGGAGAGCACCTGGCTCCCAGGGTGTTTCCATTCGGTCACTGAATGGCATGTAAAGTAAACGTGTGTGTGTGTGTAGCACAGAGCTAGGGGTTCAAGACTGTTTTTCCCCAGACAGAAGTTCACAGCAAAAAATACCGATTGAGGGTTTCTTGGCACTGGGAGGCACCGGCATGTCACGGGTGCGCTGCTATCTGTGCTTGGGGCTCCGTCTCCCGTTTCGTCATTGGTTGGGACTTTCCTTAGTAATTACCCATCTGCCCTTTCTCCCAGGGCTTCCCATGGCCAACGTCATGAATTCTCCCGGCTCCCTGGCGTTCGGTCACCCCGATACCCGCCTCGTTCATTTGATCTGCCCTTGTGGTCGGGGAATTGATTTCCCAGGCTGCAGCAGCACGGGCGAGTCTTTCTCAGGCGCCTTCAAACATGGATCTCCATGCGCAGCCTCTCGTTGGGGTGTGTGTCTAGAAGTGGACTCGCCCGGCCGAAAGGCGTGCCTGCCCTTGAGGCTTGTGGTGTACACCCTCCCCCAGAAAAGATGGTTCCAATTTGGATAGGGTTTACAGGGTGGGGCAAAGGCAGGTTTACAGTTGTTCGTGTGGAAAATAATATAGTAATTAATAAATAATAATACAAGAATAAACCCTGTTTCACGTACTCAGAACTGTAAACCTACTTTTGCCCCACCCTGTCTTGTCAATTTCCGAGCGGGGAAATTTACAAGGGGTATATATCGAGAATAGAGACCACCCACAACCCCACACCCTGAGAAAATCACTGTTCACGTTAGGGTTTACCACTTCCCAGACTTTTCCACTAGGCATGCTAAAGATATGTGCGTGTTATAGGCAGCGTGTGCGATCCACTCACGTACGGGCATATTAAATATATATTATGCTAATTATACTACTGGTGTGTATACACCCACAGTGTCTGTATGTCCCCAGGGAGGCAGAGGCTGAGGCGGGTCCCGTTTCTCCACCTCTACTCCCAGGGGCCCCTGCCACACCTGCATGACCATTGTCTCTCCTCTTGGCATCTGCACCAACCAAGACTTTGAAAAAAAAAAAGCTTCACTTTTTAAAGTGTGAGTTAGAAAAAGAACAGAATTATTCTTTCCATTGTCCAAATATAAAATTGTCTTTCTGAAGACAATTCGTCTTTTTCACCTGTACACATCTCCCCAGATGCACTGCTGTATCTGCTGATGGCCCGGAAGTTAACTTGGCTTGTTTGAAAGTCGACACCATCGTATCCCTTGTTGGAATGGATTTCCACTGGCAGGGGGGCTGGGTGGGGGCTGCAGGGGGACCATGGAAGGAAGAAGTGTGATGGGGAGAGGGGACAGAGGTGCTGGCTTGTCTGGAGAAGCCAGGGTTGGGGACAGGAGGGTTAAGGCCGGCAGGGAGAGCATGGCTGGATGGCGGAGCCTCAGACACCTGGCCTGGGTGATGGAGCTGTACTGGGGAGCCATAGGAGGCTCTAGAGGGGGGCAGATCATCTCTCAGCTTGTGCAGAATGGCCCGGAAGGAGTTAAGACGGGAGACCATTGCTATGGCTTGGCAGATCATCTGGGGTTCTGGGAGCACCATGGACAGAGAGAGGCCAAGCTCAGGGTGGGATTTCCAAGACTATGTCCACCTGCGTTAGTTTTCTATGCTGTGTAACAAGTTGCCACAAACAGAGCTTAAAACAGCACCATTTATGACCTTGCAGTTTCTGTAGGTCAGGAGTCGGCACGGCTTACCTGGGTCCTCCGCTCGGGGTCTCACAAGGCTGCCCTCAAGAGCTCCTCCAGGCTGAGGCCCCCCTGGATCTCAGTGCCCCTTCCACGCTCATCCAGATTGCAGGCAGAATTCGGTTCTGTGTGCTGTAGGGCCCTCACTGCTGTGGACAGTTCACGGCACAGCCATTGCTCTTTGAGGCCAGCAGGGCAGCATCCCTCCGCTTTGAATCTCTTCTTTCGGGAACACCCTGGCCCTCTTTGAAGGGCTCACCTGGTTAGGTCAGGCCCACCCCCAGGGCAACCTCCCTTTTGATTAAGTCCAAGTCAACTGATTAGGGACCTTAATTACATCTGCTCAGTCCTTTCATCTTTTCCCTGTTCTCTTGGTTAGAAGCAAGTCAGAGGTTCCGCCTGCACTCAGGGACTGGGATGATGCAGGGGTGTGGCTGCCTGGGTTGGGGATCGTGGGGCTGTCCTAGCATCCGGCCACCACACCACTTCTCCTTTCAGTCCTTCCGATTCCCAGGTGCCCCATGCTGCCCCTCACACCCCAAGCTCAATCCCTTCCCACTTCTTCTAAGATGCAAACTGAGAGTTAAGAAGCTCTCAAACCGGGTCTCTCCAGCACCTGCACTATAAAAGGGGTCCGGACCACCGGGATTCAAGACCAGAGGACTGATAGGGGGTAACAGCTGAGCTGGGGCGGCCGCTCACTCACCAACGGGTATGGAAGAGAGTCCAGCTCCCACTGAGTGACCAAAGGGGCTGGAGGAGGGAAGCAAGCGCGGGTTTTCATCTTCCGAGGGATCCTTATGTAGTCGACACTGTTACACTGGCCTGCTTGTCGTAAGTTTCTCTCCCAGGTTATTATTAGTCACATTACAGAAAATACAGAGACCAGTGCGTTGGGAGCCTCTGTAAGTTTAAACGATCGCTGCTCTGCTGTGTGTCTTCCCAGATTTTTGGCGTTGAGGTGTGATAAACATCTGGGCACAGGCTGCCCTCCGCCCGCACCCCGTTTTGGATTATTTCTCCGCATGGGCCTAGATATGAAATTTCTGAGAGAGAGCACGCACGCACTTTCATGGCCGTTGGTGCACTTTCCGGAAGGCTTGTGCTGATTTGCTCGCTGTGACCCCTGCTGGTGGCTGGGGATTTGCTGGTTTCTTTGTCTTCCCAGAGAAGGAAGGCTGGGTCCGCAGCTTGCTGCAGGCCCGGTGATCTGTATGGGGAGGGGCGGTGTTCTCTCAGTTCTGCGCGTGACAGTGACCCCACAGCGCCCTCCAGGGGCGGGCGGCGGGGGTGCAGGAGCTGGGGACACTTGGTTTGGTCCCCAAGTGGTTCTCCAAAGGTTCCAAGGCCCCTCCTGCACCACGTGTGCCGGTTCGCTGGGCAGGAACAGTGCCAGTTCCCCCCCGGGACAGGGAGGGTTTGGACTTCCTCAGACTCCACCGCTCACTGTCCCCCTCACCATAGACCCATTTATGGATGGTGAGTGCCAACAACCCTGGGAAGTGGCTTCCGTGATTATTCCCAATGACGGAGGAGGAAACAGGACCAGAGAAGTGCCTTGCGCGAGGTAAAGCTCTGGGCTTCATTTCTCAGGTTTGGGCGTTCCCAAGAGCCAGGCTGCTTCTCTCCCCATTTCTCTCTCAAATTGAAGTACTTCAGTGACCAAAATAAAAAGCAGATACGAAGGGAGACAGAGAAACTTTGAGTTTTCCCAGCCTGGGGTGGGGCCTTGGGTACCTGCCCCTCGTGGAAAATCGTATCCCGGGCCTGGTGCCCAGGAAGCTCCCACGCGGCCCTGTCGTTGGGGCTGCAGCGACAGCAAGGTTTGAATGTATTTTCTTTTACAGGGAGGGCCTGCGCGCCCCCTCCCTCAGCGCCCCGGAGCAACATGTGTAAACAATTAAGTCGGTTTGTTTTTTCTAGAGCGCTTGGGAGGAAGTGACATTGACATACTTGCGCCCCACCGCAGGGCCCGCGCCTCTGTGGGAACCAGGCCCGGGCTTTGGCCCCAGCTGGTATTCTTGGGACCTGCCTTCCAGGCCCTCAGCCGGAGCCCCGCCCACCCCCGTGCTGCCCCGCCCCCATTCCCTGTGACCCCATCTCTGCTGCAGACCATCCCGACCTAGCCAGCCTGAGGGCACCCACCCCGTTTGGATTGCACATAGCAAGACCCGTGGGCCTGCATCTGCGCGAGCGCTGGAGTGCCGGGGGTGCCTGGGTGCTGGGCGCCCAGCCACTTGCTCGTTCGCTCCCAGTTCAGGGCTTCTGGGGAGAAAAGAGACACTCTTTGGCTGCCTAGCAGCTCCCTGCTCTGGGCCCCCTGCCAGCTGTTGGCTGGTGCAAATCGCCTGCCAGGAGGGAGGGGTCAGCTCTGTGTGAGGGAGGACTCTACTCAGACCAGGATGGTCCCACTCTTGTCTGGGTGGAAGGGAGGGCCAGCATCTTCAGAGACTTCTAGCAGGCAGGTCTCCTTTCCAGGGTTTCTTCCTCCCGGGCACTTCCAGGTGCCTAAGCTAGATCCTGGCCCCTGGCCTCCACCTCCTCCCCAGCCCATCATCTCGCCATCAACCCCAGACGCTGCTGTGTCCAGGACACCTCCCAGATCTGCCCATCCAGTCCCCGCTGGCCCAGGATGCTGTCACTCCTGCCTGGACACCTGCCCCAGCCTCCACAGGGACCTCTCCCTCCACACAGGGTCCGGGTGCAGGTTCCTCCCCCAAACAAATCCCCTCCATGGCTTCCCAGTGCCAGGGTGGCATCCAAACTGTTAGATTGGGCCACACCAGTCCCACTTGAGCTGGCTCCTCATTCCACACCAGGAGATCCAGCCCTGGAACTGCCCCAAAAAGACAGCTTCTGGCTTTCCCCAGGGCCTTCACATTTGCTATTTCCTTGGCCAGAAACACTGCTCCCCCTCTCCTCTCTGTTCGGTAAACTCTTCATTCTTCTTGGACTTCTCCTCCAGGAAGTCTGCCTAGATGCCTTAGACTAAGTTTGGGGCCGCATGTGCTGAGTGTGGCCGCTGCGGCCAGGGACCCTATGTCAGTTCTCTGCTCTCTCCTCAGGGCCTGGCGCAGAGCGACTGTTTCACAATATTTGTTCAGTGATAAATGGCAAATGAAGGCCCAGAAAGCACTTGCCCGAGGCAGAGGCCAAACTGAGCGAGAAGACTCAGCTCTGGCTGCATCCACTGGCTGTGTCCAAGTGCAGTCTCTCCCTCGCTCCGGCCTCACCCTCCCAGTCAGGTGGGCCTGAGCCATATCAAGACGTGAGCAGCATGGCCCCTCCCATGGCTTCAGCGGGAGCCTGTGCCTCCCTGGTCCCCCTCAGTGCCCCACGGTCCCTGCTGACAAGAGTCCCAACCATCCAGCCACTGGGAAGTGACGCAGCGAGCATCCCCACCCACGTCTGCACATTAGACAAGGGCCAAGCTCTGCCCACCAGGACCACGTTTTCATGGTGGAGCTCCAGGTAGAGTACAGGGAAGGCCGTTGAGGGGTGAATTAGGGGAGACTGGGGAGGGATCCTCACCGCGCTCATGGGTATAGTCACCATAATTCTTAAAACAAAAATGGGGACCCTCCCTAAAGTAAGGCTTTGTCACATGGCTTTGAGGTCATCTAGATGTGGCCTGTAGGTGGGAACACTGGCCCTTTGGGGACAATTTGAGGCCATGTGGGCTGGTAGATTATAGAATATCGATCCCATCAGGGTGTGACCACTGTCACTGTGAGGGCCACCCAAACGAGGGGGCTGGTCATCTTTGCACCCTTGGGGGCCAGGAGGGGCTATCCTACTTCCTGGAGGCTGGTTGAATTTCCAGAAATGACCTTTGCCTTCCCTGGAGGGGGTGCCCCTTAGAAGGGGTGGCAGAGGGCCAGGCGGAGGGGGCTGGCTTCAGACCACTGCCCTCACCCCATAGTTTTCTGCAGCTCTTCATCATTGGTGTCATTGGCTGGTAGCACAGATGTCCTCTGTCACCCCCAGTTACCACCTGCAAAAAGGTGGCTTGTGGGGCTTGGGCAAGGGCCTTCTGATGTCCTTGACCTTTGGGACCACTCCTCCATCTTGTGAGCCTGCCTGGGACCTCCACTCTGTGCCCCCACTTTATTGGCCATTTGCCCAGGCCCCTGCACAGTCAAATGCTCAGAGGGGTCCCCCACTTCTTGTATGTGCAAAAACAGGGAATTTAATTTTAGCGTCTGCCCCATACACCCTCTGGCCAGCCCATGGCCACCCACCTGCACCCTGCCATAGAGCAGAGGGGTCACTCCCTGCCCAGACAGGGGAGGGGTCCTCCTGCTCAGAGTCACTTAGATACCTGCGTGTCCGCAGGGTCTGGGGCAGGTCTCTGTCCTCCTGCCCCTCTCCCCACCCTGGGGCTCTGTGGGGTGAGGTGAGAACCCAGAAGGAGACGGGCAGCTGGTCCCACTGGCCCGAGCCGGGTCCTGGCCAGGGCAGTCTCCACAGGCCCTGGATGGCAGCCCCCAATTGGTTTGCCGCCTGTGCCTGCCCTCCCACAATCTTTTTGGGCTTAAACAACTTTTTATTTCTTAAAGACAAAAGCTATTTGGTTTTAATACACAAAGTAAATGAGGTCCTTGGTTAGCTCCTGCTCCACCTTCCAGCCCTACCCCTACGAGGGTCATGGGCCGAAGTCTCCAGCTGGGCTTCGGGCATCTTAGCAGCCTCTCCGTCCCAGGAGTCTGGGCTGGAGAGAAGGGCCAGGAGAGCCCTGGCCCCAGCCCCAGCCTCTCCTCAGGACAGGGACAGGAGAAGGTCCCTTTCCTGTGTGTCTGTCCTCTTTTCTGTCGCTGTAGACTGGGGAGGCAGCTGGGTCCCGACGGGCAGGCGGTCAGTTCACGGTGGGCACTTGGCTGTGGTGCAGGCTGAACTCCTTGGCCTTGAGACGGAGGCTGGCGATGCTGTTGGCCATGTTGACCCCTGGGGTTGCAGGGCTTGAGCCTCCAGGGCTGTAGGGTGGCACCGTACTGGGAGCAACATAAGACACAGGACACATTCGGTGTGGCTGGCATGCTGCCCGGAGCACTTCTGGCTGTCAGTCCTGGACCCCAGCCTCTGGCCCTTCTGCTTCCCCACTTCAGCTCGCTCTCCCAGGAAGCCTTCCCCCGGGGGTGGGGGTGACAAGGGGCTACCGCATTTGCAGAGGAGTCAGAAGCACCCACAGCCAGCACGGGGACACAGGGACAAACCCTGTGGGTTTGTGGGCATTCCTCACCGGACACACACGCACACTCACAGGCACATGTGTACACACTCATGCAATACCCACATGCGCACACTCACCAGCACACATTCAAACACTTGCCCACACACCACCTGGCAGGCCCCACGTCCAGGGGGCTCATGGGCGCCCTTCACAGGTCTCTTCAGACGCTCAGAGGAGCCTGGGCCCTCACATCCCCTGGGGTTCCCTGGCTGCAGCCCCTCCTTACCCGAGAGGTCTGGCTCTCACCTGTAGGGGGAGGAGGCTGTCCAGGAGAGATAATCTGGGCTCAGGGCAGTGGGCCGGGGAGCCACGGGCTGCTCGATGGCGGCCTCCTGGCTGTAGGACTTGAGCAGCGCGGCGGAGCGGTTGGCCAGCATGGCCCGCTCGTTGCGGCGGAACTTGGCCCTGCGGTTCTGAAACCAAACCTGCGGGTGGGAGGGCGTGGTGAGCAGGGCGCAGCCGGCCGCAAAGGGGACAGAAGTCCCTTCGAGCCCAGAGTGTGCCTGCTCTGCCCCCAGCCCTGGACTGGCAGCTTCACCTCTCTGAGCCCCATTTTTCGTGTCTGCAAAGTGGGGGTGAGACTGTTCTGGAGAATGGGGGCGTGAATGGATGAAACAGCCAATAAATGACACTTCGCTGTTGTGAGGTTATCGCGAGAGAGCTGCATGCTAAGCTCTCAGCTCAGAGCTGGCACACAGCGGCATGACGCTCCACAACGACTTTTATTAATCAAAACTCTTTGCGGCAGGCACGGCTGTAAGCACTTTACAAATGTATTAACTCCTGTGATTCTCAGAAGAACCCTATAAAATAGACCCACGGGTTCCTCATTTTACAGGGAAGCACGCGAGGCACAGAGAGGTTAAATAACTTGCTCCAGGTCACACAGCTAATAAGTGGCAGGGCTGGGATTTGAATCTCAGCCCTCCTGGTCTCAGATGTTCCTGCTTTTAAACACCTCACCTGGGCAACTCCCTAAGCCACAGCCAATGGTGGCTGCACACCCTCACAGGTTGCCCTGCCTTGGGCCGCCCTCACCTGGACGCGCGCCTCGCTGAGGTTGACACGCCGGGCGAGCTCCTCGCGCACGAAGGCGTCGGGGTAGTGCGTGCGCTCGAACACACGCTCCAGCGCTTGCAGCTGGCTGCTGTTGAACGTGGTGCGGTTCCGCCGCTGCTTCTTCTTCCGCTTGGTGGCACTACCACGCCCAGGACTGGGGCACTCACCTGCGGGGAAGGAACCCGAGGGTCAGTAGGGCAGAGGCTAGGGTGCGGTGGGTGCCCACGGTGCTCCCAGACCGGCCAGGCCGCCCCTGCACCCAGAGGCGCCGGCAAAGGCAGGGAGGCATCTGCCTGCTCAGCAGTTTGCACTGAGCTCTCTCCTTGGGTCTCCCTCCACAGAGGGATGGCGCAGCCCCAAGAGCAGGAGCGCCTCCCTTTGATTCACTCCTTCATTCACCCGTCCATCCTTCCATCCATCTATTCATTCTTTAACACACATGCGCTGAGCACCTCCTGAGTGGCAGGCTCAGTGCCAGGGCCCCGGGGCATATAACGGTGAACAAAAGCACCAGGCCCTATCGTGTGGGCCAGGGGACAGGCACCTGCTGCCACGAGGGGCAACTACCTGGCCAGGGAGGGTCCAGGGACACAGGGGTGTCCTTAGCACCTGGCCCGGGCTCCAGGGCGTGGTAATCCCTCCATCGGTGTTTGTTGTTTAGTTAAAATGATGCACAATAAAGAGCAGTGAGACTCACAGTTCAAAGGGTCCGTGCACCCAGGCTCCTTGGCATCCACAGACCACAGATCATTGGGTGATCATGGGAATCCTATAGACAGACGCTGTTATCCCCATCACCCCCATGTACATAGGGGAAGGGAGGAGGATGTTCAGCTACTATTTCCACATTTAAATTTTATCCAGGGACAGAAATGCTGACCCTTCATCCCCCAGGGCTCAGCTCACTGCCCCCTCCTCCAGGGAGCCCTCCCTGACCACCTGAGTCCACACGAAACCTCTTCCCCTTCACTGCACTCATCTGCCTCTTAGAACCAACACTGACCTGTTCAGCACTTCCTTGTGTAGCTGATTTTCTTACTAAAAATATATATATATATTTTAATAACAAGTAATATCAGTGCTTGTCACAGGAACAGCTTCAAACACAGAAGGGTATAAAGTAAAACCAAATACTTCCCTCTCCCCAGCTCCACTCTCTGCACTTTATAAGACTACATATGTGCATTTGAAAAAAAATGCACAAGCAAGCCTAACCCACGTGGCTCAGTGGGTTGGGCATTGTCCCACAAATGAAAGGTCACTGGTTCGATTCCTGGTCAGGACACATGCCTGGGCTGTGGGCCAGGTCCTCAGCTGGGGATGTGAGAGAGAGAGAGAGAGAGAGAGAGGCAACTGATCGGTGTTTCTCTCCCTCCCTTCCCCTCTTTCTAAAAATAAAAAAAATAAAATCTTAAAAAAATTATTTCCAAGAAAATATGCAAGCATGACATCATACAGAACACATTGGTGCTTCGACGAGCCTATTTTTATTTAATAATTTTCCAGATACCGTTCCATTCAGGACAATAATACCCTTTTCTTTTTAAAAAATCACATCTTTAACTAGATTTTATTAATTATGCTATTAGAGTTGTCCCAATTTTTCCCCTTTTGCCCCCCTCCACCCAGCACCCCCCACTCCCTCAGGCAATTCCCACACCATTTTCATGTCCATGGGTCATGTGTGTAAGTTCTTTGGCTGCTCCATTTCCTGTACTGTACTTTACATCCCCATGGCTATTCTGTGACTGCCTATTTGTACTTCTTAGTCCCCTCACCTCTTCACCCATCCTCCACAACCCCCCCTCCCATCTGACAACCATCAAAACGCTCTCCATATCCATGATTCTGTCTCTGATCTTCTTGTTTGCTTAGTTTGTTTTTAAGATTTAATTGTTGATAGATATGTATTTATTGCCATTTTATTATCCATAGTTTTGATCTTCTTTATCTTAAAAAGTCCCTTTAACATTTCATATAGTAATGGTTTGGTGGTGATAAACTCCTTTAATTTTTTTCTTGTCTGAGAAGCTCTTTATCTCCCCTTCGATTCTAAATGACAACTTTGATGGGTAGAGCAGACTTGGCTGTAGGTCCCTGCTTTTCATGACTTAGAATATTTCTTGCCAGTCCCTTCTTGCCTGAAAAGTTTCTATTGAGAAAGCAGCTGACAGTCTTATGGGAACTCCCCGTATGTAACTAACAGCTTTTCTCTTGCTGCTTTTAAGATTCTCTCTTTATCTTTAACCTTTGGCATTTTAAATTTGATGTGTGTTGGAGTGGGTCTCTTTGCATCCATCTTGTTTGGGACTCTCTGTGCTTCCTGGACTTGCATGTCTATTTCCTTCACCAAATTAGGGAAGTTTTCTTTCATTATTTTTCAAATAAATTTCCAACTTCTTGCCCTTTCTCTTCTCCTGGTACCCTATGATGCAAAAGTTGGAACACTTGAAGTTGTCCCAGAGGCTGCTTACAGTGTCATTTGCTTTTCAATTCTTTTTTCTTCTTGTTGTTCTGATTGGTTGTTTTTTGCTTCCTTATATTCTAAGTCATTGACTTGATTATCAGCTTCATCCACTCTCCTGTTGTTTCCCTGTAAATCAGAGCCTTCATTTCTGAGTGGATCTTCTTTATGCTGCCGAGGTCCTCACTAAATTCCCTGGGCATCCTGATAACCAGCATTTTGAACTCTGCATCTGATACATTGCTTATCTCCATTTTGTTTAGTTCTTTTTCTTGAGTTTTGATGTAGTTTTTCACTTGGGCCACGTTTCTTTGTCTCCTCGTTTCGGCAGCCTCCCTGTGTCTGTTTCTGTGCATTAGGTAGAGCTGCTATGACTCCCTGTCTTGGCAATGTGGCCTAATGTAGCAGGTGTCCCATAGGGTCCAGTGGCACAGCCTCCCCTCCCACCTACACTGTCACGCTTGTCTCTGGATTGTTTTCCACACTCACTGCTTCCTCCTGTTCTCTCCCTCCACGTGTAGGGACCCGGTTCTTAAGTCAGTTTGGCTTTATGTTTCAGCATTGCTTTTTGCAAATATAATAAGCTATGTAGGGTGTTTACTCCCCCCATCTTCTATCAAAAGGCAGCCTCCACCCACTACTCTGCACTCAATTTTCCTCCTTAGTTATCTGTCCCAGGGACCCCTCCATCCAATGCACAGAGAACTTTCTGGTTCCTCCTCACAGCCCCGGAGCACTGGAGTGTGTGACTCACTGCCGATTATTCACCAGAGCCCGGGGGACAGGCACTCCTGTGTATTCCGATCTTTTGCAACCAAAAGAATGCCGCAGGGCATCTCTGTGCAAACATAATTTTCTCTTTCCGCCACTGTGTATTTGGGACAGAGTCCTGGAGGAGAGACTGTTGGGCCAGCGAGCACGCTGCCAGATGTGGCCAAACACGCCAGCTGGATAGGAAGGCCTTTTCTGCCCAATTTGGCTCACAGAGCATGGGCCAACCTTTTGGGTTTTAGTCCTTCCTTGTATTTTCGCTTCTCCAGTGACGCATTCCCTTTGTGTGCCCTATGTTCTTCACACAGTGCTGTCCGTTTGTTCAGCTGAGCATCTAGAACATTCCAGGCCCTGTAATGGACATCACTCGCTCTCTGCTTTCAAACAAGCTCCCAGGTTAGCCAGTTTGCTGACTGTGAGCAGCCAGCTGATTCGGTGTAAGGCTAAGTTGTTGCACGAGCCTGGTGCCTGGTCCGTGCCTCTGGAGAGATGCTGGGGGTGGGGGGTGGAGGGGTGGAAGGGGTGGGGCCGCCAGGCAGGAGTCAGGGAGGGCGCCCTGGAAAAGATGACCTTACAGCAGGGTCTGGACCAGTGGTTCTCAACTGAGGGCACTTTTGCCTTCAGGAGACATCTGGCAGTGTCTGAAGACGTTTTTTAAAAATCTCTTTTTTTTTTTTAAGAAAGCTTTTATTTATTTTTAGAGAGAGGGGAAGGGAGGGAGAGAGAGGGAGATAAACATCAATGTGAGAGAGATACATCAACCGGTTGACTCTCATAGGGCAACCAAGCCTGCAACCCAGGTATGTGCCTGACCAGGAATCGAACCGGTGACCTATCACTTTGTGGAATGACGCCTGACCCACTGAGCCACACCGGTGAAGGTGAGACATTTTTGATTGCCAGGGTTAGGATGGAAAGGGTACAAGCTGGGATGCTGCTAAATACCCTTCAATACACAGGACAGGCCTCCACCTCAAAAGAATTATCTGGTTCCCATTGTCCATAGTGCTGAGGCTGAGAAACCCTCGTGGAGACGTATCACCCGGCGTTTCCACGCAGAGCCGTTTCCCTCATGGGAGCACTTGCCCCCACGAACACACGTGGGGGTGGGTAGGCAGTGAGCACAGAGTGGCCCCTGCGAGCCAGCCTCCCCTCCTGGGCTGTCTCAGTCGTCACTCCTCACCCCTTTCCTCCAAGAAAAGGTGAAGATGGATGGGAATGTCTGGTGCCTGTGAATGTCTCTCTGCCCCGCACCCCCCAACCCCCTGAGCGGGAAGGAACCTTAAACCAAAACAACAAGGGCCCATGTGCTGAAAGCTGGGTGGTGATCAACAGCCCCGGCCTGACAGAAGCTTCTGGAACACCCGCCATGGCAGACTCAATGTCCGCCCCGCTTCAGGCAATGCTGCTTGGGCACACACCCAACGCAGGAGGCATTTCAGCCAAAAAAGGAGACTTTTTCGGGAAGTTTCCAGGCAATGCAAACCTGAGGGTGTTTAAATGAAAACCATTTTGCAGCGCTCACCCTGCTGAGTGGGCGCCGGAAGGAACTGCTCGGCTCTTTGGCCAAACTGTGGGGGGACTTGCAGCCAAAACCTTTCCCCCAAATCATGGACTGCTTCTCTCCCCAGAGCCTCCCATCCTTCACACGAGAGGGCCCCACAGTGGTGCCCTGGGCCCTCCCGGGCATCCCACCCAGGCGGCTAGGATGGGGCACACGCAACAGAAGTCGGGCTGGGCAGGAGTGGGGCCGCGGGCATGTAAGCTGGTGTCCACGGAGGCCTTGCACCCGCCCACTTCACACACCAGAGGGGGGTGGGCTCTGAGTGGCACGCCCAAGGCCCTGCGGCTGCGATCGACATTCACGTCTGTGGGAAGGCCCAGCCCAAAGACTCTGCGCTTGGCTCCGAGGGGGTCTCCTCTCTCATCCACCTCCCAACTAGGGGATGTGGTGCGGGGGTCTGGCATGCTCTCAGGCCCAGCTCTGGGAGACGCCACGGGGAGGGGTCTCCAGGTTCACCTCATCTTGCTGCAAGGCCCCTAGTCTCCATCCTAGACCCGGGGGGAAGGCTCCCTGGGCACCTCTTTCCAGGGAGCTGGGAGGGAGGGCCCGTGGTTTGCCCAAGGTCACACGAAGTCCCTGAGCAGCTGCGTTCTGCTCAATGACAGGGGCACGGCAATGGCCGGGTAAGGGTCCACTGCCCGTAGCATTATCACTAGTGTGCAAGGCGCTTGATGCTCGAAGTTAAGGCTCTTCCTCCATCACCCCGGCCCGGAGAGGAAAGAGGGTGTTGGTCCTTGAGGTGGGCACAGGAGAGGCAGCGGGGGGGGGGGGGGGGGGGGGGGGGGTGAGGAAGCCCCAGGCAGCGTCTGGGAAGTGACCCAAGACTCGAACCCTGAGCTCGGGACTCAGCCAGGGCTCCCGGCAGCCTCGGCTTCCTAGTGGATGTGCTGTTACCGAAAGTTCCTGAATCACCTCCTGAGAAATGCTCTGAGGTGGGTGGGTGTGTCCCACTGGGGCTGGAAGACAAACACTCTCTAAGCCTCAGGCCTCAGAGCCCTGGGGCGGCTCTGGCCAAGTCAGGCTGTGCCCGAAGTTTCCTTTTGTTCAGTAAAAGTTCTGCTTTTCTCTAGGATTAAAAACAAAGCCCAAAACCGCCTCCTTTCACCCCAGCTGTTTAGATTCAGTTGTGAGGGGCTGGATCGGGGGAGGGAGGGGTGCATTCAGATGGGGGAGGCCTGCCACGCTCTCTCTGCCTTAAAACCAAAATTACTCCGTCCCTGATTATATTACAATGGAAAAAAAAAAAAAAAGACTGGCGCGCAGTTCTCTGCCATTAAATTATTTCACACATACCATTTATTTGGCTGACTGTGGGCCAAAGACATTTAAAACTCTGCTCTCAGCCAAATGATCAAGTGTTCCTGGCTCCTCTCCCCGGCACCCATGGTTTTTCTTATTCCGTGTAATTTAAGGGCCTAAATAGTCTGGAGGGAATTAACTGCAAACCCTTCCCAAGACAAATAAACCCAGCCTCTTCGTTTCTGCCTTTCCCAAGCTGTCGGGAGACACTCTCTATTTGTTTTCCCTTCAAATAGTCAGTTTGCGCCTGACCCCAGGGCCACAGCGCGCTCCAACCCAAATAAATAACTTTTATTAATTAGCATTTATTCTGACCAAAGCAGCAGCCTCCCCGCCCCCCATGTGATCTCTGCCAACACGCTCACAAAAACAAACAACGGGTCCTCAGGACCTTGATGTGGGTTTAACAAATTAACACCGGGCCCTGGGCGAAGGGGCTGCGGAGCTGCAGAGCCCTTCCAGACAGGGAAGTCTTAAGAAGGAAGTGGAGGTGGGGGGCGCAGAGAAGCCAGCGAAGGCTTTGCCTCTCCCCACGCCCCCAGGTCTCTTGGGAGAGATTTGGGTTCCTTTGCAGGACCCCGGGGAGAGGAGCTCACACAGGAGTTCTGGGAACTGCCTGAGCTTCTCCGAGGACTCCGTGCTGGCAGGGGAAATCTCTTCACCTCCGCACACAGGAAGTGAGAGGCAGAGTGGCCTGGTGGGTAAGGATTTGGGCGGGCCTGGCTCAGGCAGGTGGCGGTGGGGGAACCTCATCCAGCCTCGGGAATCTCATTGAAAAGATGGGAATAACACGAACCACCTCTAACCCTTTTACCAACCCTGTAGGGGGGCTCTTAGCTCCATTTTACAGGTGAGGAAACTGAGACCCGAGGGTCGGGCAACATGCCAAGGGCACGTGGCTAGTGGAGGCTGGAGCTGGGCTTTGACTCGGCAGATCGGCCTGGCGCCCCGCCCTGGTCCTCGTGCACGAATTTCTGAGCATCTCTCCAAGGTCTCAGGGGGTGCGGAACCACCATGAGGAGGGACGGTGAGGGCCACTGAAGCATTTCTGGAGCTGGGGTATGTGTTTGAGTCCCAGGCACGCAGGCCAGGGGGGCTTCCAGCAGGGGGAGGTGTGCGGGCCACCCAGCCTGTGAGACCTATGAAGGCAGGACCAAGGTCAGGCCTGCGACTGAGTCGGGTCAACAACATTTAAAGAAAGAAAAGAGGGGCTCCTTGGCAGAAGGGAGGGGGAAGGAGAAGATTCACGATTCCTAGAGGCCTGTAGAGTAGGGAGCCCAGGCTTCCAGGGGCTTCCCCAGGAGGCCAGCCCCGCCCCAGCCAGGATCCCATGCAAGGGGCCCAAGGGCTGGTTTCATCCCGGGCCAAGCTGGCCTCAGTCCCAGACACGCAGGGACCAGGGACGAGGCACAGAGGAGGTCTTGGTGCCTCTGGTGACAGCGCACAGGCTGGCTTCCCAGCCTCGCCCCCTGGGAAGCCCCCAGCAGGCCCCGGAGGAGCAGGCAGGGCTGTCTCTCCTTACAGGGAGGAGGCAGAGGGAGGCCCAGAGAGGGGCCAGGGCCTACCCAGGGTCACTCAGTGAGAAGGGGCCCTTCAGCCTGCAACCCCCAGGCCCTTTCTTCTCCCGCTACAGCCCTGGGAGCCACTTTGCCAGGGACAACAGAGGGAATAGGCCACCCCAGCCCGCAGCCCAGCCCTGGGCCAATCATCGGTGAGCACGCACAGCAGAAGGACGGAGCCCTTCTCCTGAGGGTCTCTCTGGCTCTATTCACACCCAGGTCACCTGGTAGCAGAGCCAGGGCTGGGGTCCCTGAGCCATCTCAGGGCTGCTGTCTTGGTTCCTGGCCTCCCAGAAATCAGTGCCCGCAATGAACATGCCCACTCTTGCCCTGTGGACCCCTGCTCAAAGCATTCCTGGGCTGGCAACTTTCCTCCCTCCCGGCTCACCTTCTGATCTCAGCAGCTACACTGCCTCCTTCAGGAAGCCTTCCCGGACACCCCCACCCCCACCCCCCGTAGCTCTGTCACTGCAGGGTAAGTGTGGGGTCATTTGTCAAGCAGGAACTGGAACTTACTGTTTTCTGTCTCTCTGGGACCCATCACAGGGCCTGGCCCAAGGTAAACTCTTCACAACTATATTTCAGGTGTTAATGAATGAATGAATGAACGAATAAACAAATGAATGAACAAACAAGGAGGCCCTGGAAGGGTGTAGAGGGACTACAGAGGCTGCCCTCTGTTCTGGGCTGTCTCCAGGGCCCAGGGTCCTCCTTACAGAGCCCCGAAGGCCTGGCCAGTGCTGAGTCACACGGGATCACCTTCACAGGGCAGGGCCCGGGGTCAGCCACTGCCCGCCACTGCCCCTCCTCCTCCCAAGGATGTTTCACCTCATTAATTTTGAACAAAACCCAAGGTGCTGACACGTTTTTATAGCTACCAGTCTGGAGAAGGAGCAAACATTTCAGGAAGGAAGGTGAGGAGGGACGATGCAGCGGGGCCCGAGGTCTCAGAGAGCATCACGGGGGGCCCGTCCACGCCCCACGGTCCACGCCCCACGGCCTCACAGGCCTCTGCACAGCACGTGAGAAGCTGGGATCATGGCCACCCCGGCCTGGGATGGCCGCACCCTCACCCCCTCCCAGCCCCGAGGCCAGCGACCAGTGTGGCTACAGGAAGGTCCCAGCCGGCTTGAGGCTGGCAAGGCTCCCACGTGGCCCCTAGAAACCTCGGCAGCACCCTGGAAGCAGCTGCCATGCATCTGGGCCTCTTTGGGGGCTGGAGCTGCCCTGACAAAGGACATGGCATGCTGCCTGAGCTTCCTCGGGGCCACTGCACCCTCCAGCGGGGGACCATGGGCCAAGGGGGTCTATACCAGGCAGCACGAGCTCCTACCCGCCTCAGGGCCTTTGCACATGCTGTCCCCGCACCTGGCACCCCCTTTGCCTGGCAAATGCTTATCCTGCCTTTAGTCAGGGCCTGACTTTCCTGCCCTGAGAGGCCTTTCCAGCCCCCGGACCGGGATGGGTCTCCTTATTACCGGCTCCCGGGCCCTGGCGTCTGTAATTAAGTCGCTCCCTGTCGCCGTTGTCTGCTTCCGCCTGTCTCTTCCATTGAGTCTCAACTCTAGCAAGGCGGGGAGAGGCTTTGCCTCGTCACTGCTGTATCCCCGGGACTAAACAAGAAGTTTGGTTTCAAATATATTTCTGGATGAACGGCTATATAAACGGAGGAACCGCGCATTCCGGAAATGAGCTGCAGTCTCCACTTCCTCTCCAAAGGGCCAGACGATGGTCCCTTAGATGTGACACCCAGCACACAAGCCCCTGAAGGAAAAAAGAAGTCCGACATCATAGAAATCAAAAACTTGCGAACACCATCGAGAAAGTGGAAAAACCTACAGAACGGGAAAGAATATTTCCTAATCATACATTTGGTTGTTGTATATAGAAAGCAAAGAACTCTTAGAACTCTACAATAAAAAGTTAAATAAGGTAATTTAAACATGGGCAAAGGATCAGAATAGAACCTTTCTCCAAAGAAAATACACAACGACCGAGAAGCACGTGAGAAGATGCTCAGCGCCACTAGCTGTCAGGGAAACACGAGTCAAAACCGCAGTGAGGTTCCACTTCACACCCACTAGGGTGGCCAGCGTCAGAAGTCAGACAATAGCAAGTGTCGGCAAGAACGTGAGACCCTGGAGCCCTGATCCACTGCTGGGGGCGGGGGTGGGGGGGATGTACAGTGGTGCAGCCGCTTTGGAGAACAGACTGGCAGTCCCTCAAACGTTAAGCACAGAGTTACCCGACGATCCAGCAATTCCACTCGTGGGTATCTACCCAAGAGAAATGAAAACAGACGTCCACACAGAAACTCGTACGCAAATGTTCACAGCAGCATCGTTCATTAGAGCCGAAAAGTGGAAACTACCCGCATGCGCATCAGCGGGTGAACAGATAAACCACAGGCAGTGTCTCCGTACAAGGGAAAGCTGTTTGACTCTACGAAGGGAGAAAGCACGGGGCCACGGTACAACATGGGTGGACCTGGAGGACGTGATGCTGAGTGGAAGGAGTCGGTGCCACTCACAGAAGGCCGCATACGGAGTGACCCCACTTAAACGCAGTGTGCAGAACAGGCAACCCCACAGAAGCAGACAGCAGCTCGGTGGTTGCGGGGGTGCTGGGGAGGTGCAGGAGGGGCTCAAGGGTGATGGCTAAAAGGGGGCGGGGTTTCTCTCTGGGACGATGAAAATGTTCTAGACCTGATTGTGGTGCTGGTCGCACAACCGAATACACTAAAAATCACCGACTTGCACACTTCAAGTGGGTGAACTGTATGGTGTGTGAATTACAGCTTGATAAAGTTGTTAAGAAAACAGAAAAGGGGGAGAGGTCAGAGAGACACACAGGGATTGGCAGAGACTGGCAAGAAAGGGGACACTGGGAGGGAGTGACAGGGAGCAGGAGAGGAGTGGCTAAGGCCAGACGTGGTGGCTCAGCACTGCTAGGGACCCCAACGCTGCTCTGCGTGGGGGTGCTGGGGAAACCCTCCGTGTGAGAGGTGAGGAACTGCCACAGCAGGCCCCCTTGGGGAAGACAGGGGGTGGGCAAGCATGAGGCTAAAGCTTCTGAGCCCAAGGCTGAGGAGACAGGGGAGGTGGAGGGGGCGTGGGGAGCGCAGGAGAGCGGCCACCGAGCAGAGAGCGCGTGTGCCCTACTGTCAGGCACAGAAGAGGGCCAGGAAGGCCAAGGCCAGGGACACCCGTCCAGCTCACAGTCCGGGGGGCTCTCTGGAAGCTTCCAGCCTCCAGGCTTGACGGCTTTCTGCCTCAGAGCTCCTCAAGCCAGGGGCTCCAACCTCCCCGCTCCCCTGGTCACCTCAGTGGTCAGCCGGGTCGTCTCTGCTCCCGAGACCCCAAAACCACGCTCCGGAGGGGAGAGTCACCTGGAGGAGTCGGGGTGCAGGGCGAGGGGGCCGGGAGCCACTGAGGAGGGTGACAGCAGCTCTCTGCTCAAAATTTGATCTAGGGAGGGGGTCAGCGTCTGGTTTTAATCTGAGATCGGTGGCCACATGCCAAACGTATTGTAAAACCTACATTTTAATAAGGGGCTGGTATCTGGAGGAAAACTGCCCTCATTAACCATTTCTAGACCAGGGCGAGGCCGCCGCTCAGGGCTCAGTGTGGGGTTTCCTCTCCCAGATAGGAGCCGCTGGGCCCCTCAAAGCCCAGGGCCAGCACCTGTGAGCCTGGGCGCGGCCTAGTGGCCGGGGACAGAGATGTTCCGATCTTGTGGCTCGGTTCTGACGCAAACCTGCAAACAGCTCTGGGGTTTCGAGCCCCTTATCATCTTCTCAAGGACTCAGGCCTGAAAGGACCTTACACGTCATCTGTCAAAGCACCTCCTTTTTGCAGGCGGGGAAACTGAGGCATGGGGAGGGGCCACGAGTTGGCCAAGAGCTCACTGCAGATAGCAGGCCCCACAGCCCCATCCACTGAGATTCGAGCCCTGAGAACACCCGTTTTCCTCCTTCCTGCGCCCTCTCTATTCTTGGGTTCTAGGGGATGGGGAGAGGGAGAGGGAGTAGGGGAGCAGACCTCTGACCCAGCAATTGGACATGGTTGGGGGGACAACCAGCTTCCCCCGCAGAGGGTAAGTAGTTGCCCCCTCAAACTCCTGAGAATGAGGACAGTGACCCCCCCACCATGTGACATTAGTCAGGAGAGTCTCCGCCCTGCCCTCAGTTTCTCCCTCTGTGCCCTGGGGTAAGATCAGAACGGATGCCGGCCTCCCAGGGAGGCGCACAGAGGGTGGGACAGCCCAGAGCTGTCCTCAGGGCCTGGGCATCATGGCAGGGCTACGCAGGTGGCCCTTAGCCCCGTTACTGTGGTGCCCACGTCGAATCACCACCTGGCTCATTGGCTCCTCCCCCATTTTGGTCATGAACCCCTCAAGTCATCTGACAAATCCTGTGGACCTTCCCCCAGAAAAACATAGGTGCACACAGAAGTTGGCTTGCATCTCTGGGGCGGGGGTGGGGGTGGGGTGTAGACTCCGAATCCTGTCCACAGACCCCACCTGGAAAAGTCAGCTGGATGAAGAATCAGGCTTTTGAGCCCCAGAAAAATCTGCATCTGCCCTGTTCCACCTTGAGGTTCCACCTTGGGGTCCCCCGCCCAGGAAGCAGCCAAGCAAAAGGCAGTGCCCACTGGCCCCTCTTCTGAGGTCGGCAGGACCCCGTGCCCCGGCTCTGCACTCCCAGAGTGCCCAACTTCCGGGCATCGCTGGAGGTTTCCATGCCCCATCTGCGAGCCCAGGCAGGCTGGAAAATGGGAGCCGCTGGCTCGGTCCCGTGCGGCTCCCAGGGCCGTCTGAGTGTCCCGCCGCTCTGACCGCAGCTCGGGCCTGTGGGTGGGGACGAGGGCTCCTCCTTCCCCACCTTGTTTTACTTCACTTTACTACAACCCAGTGCCTGGCACTGGGTTATCAAGCCCTGCCTTCTAAAGTGGGAAAGGCAGTGCTATGAAGCTTTGGTCTCAGCTGGGGACTGGGAGGTGCCCCTGAAGTAGTGGACCCAGGTCACACAGCCAGGCAGCGATGACACCGGGATTTGTGTCCAGTCTGTCCATCCCCAAAGTGGCTGATGTCTGGAGGACAGTGGCCCTTGTTAACCATATCCAGACCAAGGTGAGGTTGCAGCTCAGGACTGGGGCTGGTAGGGTGGGGGGAGGTCCCCTCCCACTGCAGAGCTCTGGGGCCTCTCCACGCCCTCAGCCGGCATCTGCTGGGGTCCGGGTGAGCACTAGCACTGGGTGCAGACAGCCCGCTCCCATTTCGTGTGGCTTCACTGACCACTCCTCTCTCCTCGAACCAATCTGAGGCTCCTGGGTCCTGGTGCCCTCAAGTCTGCCGGTCCCTGGCGGTGCCCCAGCCTCCCCAGCGAGGTGCTCACTCAGAGCCTGGGCCCTGAGCCATCTGCGGCCTCCCTGCCGGCTTCCCAATCACGCCCTGGAGCAACAGCCATCTCTGACTCTAAACAATTCTCCACTGCTGTGGGTGTCCCTGGTTGTCCCAGGACCATACATGGAGGGGCAGCACGCAGGGACTCTTCCCAGGACCACCTTGCTAACATTTGAAGGCCGTTTTTCAACACCTTCAGCCATGACTCTGGGAACCCGCCATGTCCCCCTCACCAGCCTGTGACCCTCGGGGAGGGGCTGACAGAGGTCTTCCAGATCCCTGAAAGGGGTGTCCACTGACAATTTGCTTTGGAGCTCCCCGGGAAGCTTGTTTACAAGAGATGCTCCGAGCCCTGGCTGGTGCGGCTCAGCAGGTTGCGCTTGGGCCTGTGAACTGAAAGGTCGCTGGTTCGATTCCCTGTTGGGTATTACAGTAGAACGAGCGGCCAGAGGGGAAGCACAGGCAGGGCCCTCACCACTGCAGTCCAACAAAGAACTTCAACAGGAGGCTAAAAGCAAACGGAGACCCGCCTCTCCCACTGACCCGTCAGGTCTGAGCCTGGTTCCATGCGGCTGCCGGGCACGGTGTGATAGTGCAGGGGGCGGGGGTGCCCTAGAAAGGCTGTGTGCATCATCTCCATGAGTGGGGGGAAAGGAGAACCTTGAGGCCGTGTAGTCATCCCAAGGCCCGGAAGGGAGGCGGGGAGGCGGACCACAGTGCCCAGAGAAAAGCCCATGGAACAACTTTGGTTGGTTGCCTGCCCCCGTCACATGTAAAAAATGAACAAATAAGAGTCTGGAGCAAGGTAGGGATTCGGGCTAACAGACCCCCACCCATACCTACGTTTGGGTGGTCACGTCTCCTGTCATATAACGTGTAACTCCCTCCCCCCCACCCCGCCAAGTATAGATGTCCTCAGAACAAAGGACTTTGTCCTCTCGGCCCTTTCTTGGCCACCTCACCTCTAGCCACCCTTGCTTTTGCTCTCCCGTCAGAACTCAGCACTAGTGAACTTGGCTTGCACGCTAACCTGCTCGCTGACCTGTCAGTTTTTACTGCGTTGGCAAGAAGAACCAGTTTCTCCAGTAACAAGGGCAGGTGTCTGTGTTTCGGGCCAGGTCCCGGGTTGGGGGCACCAATAGATGTTTCTCTTCCTCTCTTTCTCCTTCCCTTCCCCTCTCTCTAAAAAAATAAATAAAATCTTTTAAAAAAGAGAGAGATGCTTTGGTACCTGGAGGGTGCCCAAGGAGGGGATGTGTGTGTGGCAGGGGGTTGGTGTCTGTCCTTTACAGATGCTTCAGGAGAAGCTGGGAAGCCACAGTCCCAGACTGAACTCGCCTCTTTATTCTCAGCGCCTGGCACGGTGTCTGGCACACAGGAGTAAATACCGGGAGACTAACTGTCTGAATGGACGGAATTTGGGCCCCAGTGGGAGGTACTCCCAATCACCTGTCTACCCAAACACGTGCAGACTTTGACCCACTCCCGATTGGTGTAAACTGTTAAAAGCCGCCCGCTTTCCTGACCCATCTTCACATAGGAATTTCTGTATTGTTTTTTTAAATTGAGGGGTGAGGGCAAGAGCCAGAGAAATCCCCTCCCAAAGGCGTAGGCTTTGCTCAAGGCCAGAGGCCCGGGGACGTCGTTCTTCCTGTAGGGAAGGGGGGACAGAAGGGAGCCCTGGGGCGGATCTGCTGAGCCTGCCCTGCAGGGCAGGGATGGCCAGACTGGCCATGGGGTCAGGCGACTGGCTACCCGATGCCTTCTCAACTGGGCTCTCTCTCTACCTCCTAAAGGTTTGGAACGAACAGCCTTGTTCCTTGAGCCTCCGAATGCAAAGCGGATTTGATCTCAAGCCCCAGGCTGGGTCTTGGCGGCTGGGATCCCTCCTCCCTGAGCCAGTCCCGGGTCCTCGCTGGCCCTCCGTGTTCTCATGCAGTGGGCATGGGAGGGTTCCAAGATGACAGTGCTGCCAGAGGCAGCAGCCACCGCAGCGCTGACGCTGACACGCTGACACCGGGCCAAAGCTCCCGCAGCCAGGTCTCCGCCCTCCCCCCCCCTCCCTGGCCTAAGCCCTGGAGACAGCTCAAACTTCTTCCCCCACCCCACAAGCACCTAAGAGAGGACTCATCTTTCAGTGTTGACGCTTCTGGAGCAGACACCCCCTGCCCCCCACTCAACATCCCAGCTGCCCCCCATTTCCAGAACAGGGAAGGCTGTGAGGCCGGGGAAATCCACTCTTTCCACATGTCTTCCAACGTTTTCCACAGAACACTCTTGGATAGCAAGGCAGAAGGGCCGCCAACCAAGGGACGGCCACAACCCCACAGGCCTTGGTGTGGCCGCCACAGCACAGCCGTGTCCCCGTGTCGCACCCTCTGCTATTAATGCCGCCTCCATCTAGGTGGGACCAAAGATGTCCTCCCCACCCACCCCCTCCCCACCTTCCTAACCTCCCCTGCTGAGACCCGTGGTGCCAGGTGAGACCTGGGAGCTTTGGGGCCCAGCCCCCTCACGTCACAGGACCCCAGAGGAGGTCCAGAGAGGAAAGCAGCTGGACCTGAAGAGCAGAGCACCCCAAGGCAGCCCTGGGAGCGGGGGTGGGGGGGGCAAGCTGCTGACAGGCAGCCAGGGCTGGGGACTGTGCTATGGTTGAAGCAGATTTGGTGCCAAGCTGGGATGGTCCTCAATGCAACCCTTGTACTTCCCTGGTGGGCGAAAAGTCCCCTGCAACGTCTGTGCGTTTCAAAGGCGTCAGCTCCTGCATCTCCTTCCCCCGATTTCCTGCTCCCCTCCCCCGTTTTTGGCATTTCTCAGTATGGACCAAACTCTCCATGTTAGGGGAAGCTCTGACTCAGAACTTTAAAAAATCTCAGACACAAACTTAAGAAAACAAACTCGGGAGTAGGGATTGCGGGAACAGTCCCCAGCCCTTGTAAGGGGGTGTTGGAGAGGCCGGGCTTTCTGAGAGGCCATCCTTCTCTCCCCTGGGACAGGGCCTGCGGGCGGGCGGGCGGGGCAGACACCACCCCGGGATCCCAGCTTGCCAGGGGGGTGCGGCGACGGGTTACCCTTCCATCTGGGCGGGACTCTGTCGGCGCACGGCTGGTGGGTGGGGGTCTCTTTAACGCACACACGGGTCTAGGGTCGACCCTGAAACCCAGGGGGTGCCTGGCCCGACGCGCCAGCCGCCGCCCACCCCGCCTGGCCATGTGCGCGCCAGCCCGTGCGTGCGAGCGCGCCGCGCCGGTGGCGGCCAGAGCGGCGCCGCGGCACATCTGGTTCCAGGCGAGCCCCTGGCGCCTGCCTCGCCGCAGACCCGCGGCCCAGACACACAGACGTTAATAGATCGGCGCGCCCAGCCCCGCGCGGCCCGCGCCCGTCGCCGCCCAGTGTGAGTGCGGAGTGGGAGAGGCGCGCAGGGTTGGGAGCGCGCGGAGGAGGGGCACAAGGCGCGACGCCCACCACCCCCTCTTCCTGCCGCCTGTCTGCCCTCCCGCTCGGACATCTCTTTCCCCACCCCTGCTCCCCACTCTCCGCTAGTCCGGGGTTGTGGCTAGGACTGCCCCCTTCTCATCCTGGGAAACCAAATTCCCGGAAATCCAACCGCAATTAGTAACGGGCGGTTCCCACGTGCCCAGCGCGTCCCGCGGGCCGAGGGCTGGGGATGGGCGCGTCACGCGCGCTCCTCCTCAAAGAATCACCCTGGGAGTCAGGTACGCTGCTACCCTCGCCCATCCTCATTTCATAGCCAGGAAAACTGAGGCTGGAGGGGGTCACTGGCCCAAGTCCGCACAGCGAGAAGGCCATAGAGCTGGGCTGTTGGACTCCAGCCCCAGGCAGATGCGCCCCCTCGACTCCTAAAGCTCGCACCTGAAACGCGGCGTCACCTAAAGTTGGCCCAACGCGTGCCTTCACCTGGGGCGGCCCTCCCCTCCCCTCCCCTCCCCTTTTCAGAGAGCCTCTCCTCAGCTGCACCCTAACCCCCAGGCTGAGGCCCGAGCACCCGAGCACCCGGGGGACAGTGAGGCTCGTGGGGACCCTGAGGGGGGACTCCTTGCCCTTGGCAAGGTTCCAACACGGCTGCTTACACAGAACTGCTCCCCATGCCAACCTGGAACCTGGAGGGCATGTGCTGGGCCCACTCTTGCTCCCAGAGAAATGTGCTGCTTTCGCAGCTCCCTCGCATTATCCAAGGGCACAGGATGCGTTTTGCTTTGGAAAGGCGGCTGTGAACTTTAGGAAGAGTCCTCATACTGGACTTAAAGTTTCATCAGTCCGAGTGGGCCCAAGAGGGTCAGTTTTGGCTTTCTCCCTCCTACCCTCTGTCCCTCCCGCCCTCCCTGTAGCTGTCCCCTCCCTGTCTGCCCCCCGCTTATGTACATATATGTATGTATTCATTCATTCATTCCTATTCCAGCCTTTAGTCCCTATGGGCAGAGTACGTGTGCTTGCAAATGGCAAGTGATTTGTTGGCTCCGGGTTAAGTTTTTGCCCCCCCCTTAAGATTTTTCTTCCCCCTCCTCCGAGGGGACTTTATAAGGAAATGGGCCCACATCAAAATGCCACACTCACCCTTAAACTGGGGAAGAGCATTTTTTCTGAGCTGCTTACACGATGGGGAAGGAATTCGTTTAGAACCTTCCCACTAATACCCTCTGAATTCACTTGGGGGGCTTGTTAACTCCGGCTCTCCCAAACGCTGCGTTTTAGAACAAAACCACACCTTTAAACAGCTCCCAGCCTGCAGGCAGTGCGCTCCGTAATGGCCTCGGAGAACGTGCCCGGGCACTGGAAACCGGCGGCAGAGTCTCTTTTCCTTTCCAGCCAAGTCCCACATGAAAGGTTCCTGGCTGGTGCGGCTCCCCCCCACCCCCCAAGCATGTGGGGTCTAGGGAGGAGCAGAAAGGGGCGGGAAAGGGAGGCCCCAGCAAACTGGGGGCTCCTGACCTAGCTCTCAGCCCCCACCCAGGGTAAGACTGGCCCTTTCCCCAGCGGGCTGGGGGGGCGGGGAGTGAAGGCCAGGCCATGCACCAGCAGCAGCCAAGCTAGCCCCGAGTGTAATGAGTGAACCACAGGAGCAAGACGGTCAAGTAGAGCCAGGAGCAAGTGACAGCGCATTTGGGGGAAGCCCATCCCTACAACGTGTCTGCCACTTCTGCCTCCAGTCCATCCGCAGAGGCAGTTTCTCCTGGTGCTAGCGAGGACTTGTGGCCGCTTCTGGTCCCCTCGCCTTTCTTTGTACCCGGTGGTCTCCCCTCACTCCTCCTTAGCCAGAAAGCTCTGAAGGGGTGCTGATTGCAGGCACCTGTCCCCACTCTGGGGCCCCAGGTCAGGGCGGGGCGTCCTAGACCAGCCAGAACAGCCCTGATCTGCGTGAGGCCCTGGCTTCGGCCAGGCGCAGCCACTGTGGGGTGCCGAGTTTCTCCCTAGCTGGCCAGGTAACCCCAAAAGATTAGCCGTGGGTGCTGTGGCCCTGCCCCTAGCTCTCTCTGACTGGCCTGTAGCATGCCCCATTCCTCTGTGGGGTGGTCCCCTTTCACCTGGATCCTGCAGATGTTGGGGGAGGCGCTGCTGGGCCGCCAGGGCCACGTGCAGATGCCCAGGGCCATAGTGGTTACCGTGATTCTGAAAGGGGCACCCGGCTGCCCTCCAGGGAGCCCTCAGCGTGTGCCCCTGCAACCTTAGGAGGCGGGCGTCCTTATCACCCATCACCCAGATGAGGAAAGAGGGCCTGGGAGGTCTAGGAAGTTCTCTATGGTCCCACAGCCTATGAGTGGGAGAACCGGGACTCACTCCCCCCCACCCTCTGACACTCCTAACCACCGAACTTCACTGCCCTGTACTGAGCGCCAGTGAGCCACTGCTTAGCTCCGGCCCAGGCAGTGACCTGCACGGACAGTCAGAGGTGCAGCGTCTTGCCTGTGCGCTCGGACTGGGGCTGGCTCACGCTGTCACCCCTCCGGCCCTTCTTGGCACCTGGTAGTAGCAGCTGCTGGAACACTATGTTAAGGGGGATGCTGAGGAGCCCTGGTTGATTAATTTGGGGTGCCTGGGCTTGGAAGAGGGTTCTGACGAGGAAGCATGTATTTTCCAACCCTGAGCCTGGCTCTGCAGGTGCAGAGAGGAGAATGGCTTGCTCGAGGGCACAGGGAGAGGTCCAGACACAGCCAGACAGGGGGCACGGGCGTCACCCCCGCTCTCTCCATCTCACTGTGCCTCCGCAGGGACACGCTCTTCGGGAGGCTCCACAGAGGTCCCGGAAGTCCGTCTGAAGACAGCCACGTTCAGTTCTGGCTACTTTAAGCAAATACAAGAACAGCGGTCGGGCGTTGCCAGGGGGCAGACCCTTGCCCGGGGCTGCGGTGGGGGTAGGAGAAATGATCCGACCTTTGTATTTAAAACAGGGACAATATTCCACTTCCTGCACAGACACACCTCATTGCTAGGTCACCTCGGCAAGCTGGGCCCCGAGAGAACAATTGTTTTTAAGACTATCTGCCATGAGAAAACATTCTTACAAAATTTAATTATAAACAACCTGATTTTTAAAATGGGCCAAAGACCTTAACAGTCTCATCACCCAAGAAGATACACAGACGGTAAGTAAGCCCACGAACAGATACGCTACGTCATGTTAGAAATGAAACGCGAATTAGACACCAGTGAGATACCGCCGCACACCCATTGGGATGGCCGAACCCAGAACGCCGCCAGTGCCAAGTGCCAGTGAGGACACGGAGCAACAGGGGCCCTTTCTCGGTCATTGCCAGGGGGACCGCTAAGTGGTCCAGCCACCGCCAAGGACAGTTTGGAGATTTCCTGCAAAACTAAACTGGCTCTTACCAGGAATCCCACTTGTTGGTATTGACCTGGGGGAGCTGAAACCTGACGTCCACCCAAAAAGCTGCAGAGGGATGCTCCCAGTCACTGCTCAACCCCAGAAGCAGCCAACCTGGCCTTTGGCAGGTAAATAAATGGATAGACAAGCTGTGGTCCATCAGACAGTGGGACGTCGTTACATACTATAAAGCCGGGAGAAGGTGCGGAGGAACTCGAAGTGAAAAGAGCCTGTCAGCAGAGGCTGCACACTGTCTGACTCAGCTCTCTGAGGTTCTGGAGAACGCAGAACTGTGCAGACAGCGAGCAGATTGGCGGACACCGGGGGTGGGGGCCGGGGAGGGACGCACAGGCGGAGCAGAGAGGACTCTTCGGGCAGTGGGACCACTCTGTGATACGGTCACGGTGGATGCCTGTCATTAAGCATTTGTCCAAACCCTACGGACTTTGGGTGACAACGACGAGTCTGTGTAGGTTCATGGATTGCCACACATGTGCGGTCTGGGCAGGGGGCGGAGAGCAGGGGAGGCCGTGTGAGTACAAGGTGAGGGGAGTGTGCACACTCCCTGCTCAGGGTTGCTGTAAACATGAGACTTCTCTAAAAAATAACGCCCATTGGAAAGGGGAAAAATATTAAATCATAGTCTGTGGTGTGTATGCTGGCAAATGGTAAGCAGCTAGTTCCCTGGAAGGAGGGGTCCTTCATGTATAATGTTTGCCGGTGTCTGGGGTGCCAGCATTTCCACCATGGCAAATTTCTAGCTACAATGTAACAGCGACAAAGGCAGAATTGGAAAGAGCTGAGAAGCGCGCCAGGTGCCTCAGACACACCCCCGAGAACGCAAATACTGAGTAACAGTAAGAGGTTATCAGCTAACTGGAAGGAGGTGAGTTCTGAGAATATATGGCCCTGCTTTTAAATATAATTTTAAATGTAATTACAACGACCATTTCAATGCAAGGGTAAGCTTGTATTGCACTTTAACTTTTGAGAGCATCTGTATTTGACAACCAGCCTTCAAAATTCTGACAACCTAACGGTTGCCCATCTCGAGCCACACCAGCCGGTGCGAGGACACCGCTACCATTTCTGGCCCATGTAAGGGTCACTTGTTTCCTCCCGTCCTTCTCCACGGGCAGGTGTCCTCAGTCAGAGCTGGCCTCATAGTGTGCGGCCCATTTTGGATTTGGAAGCCAGGTACGGTCGTGACGGTGACAGCAGTGTCTGTCCCAGGACCAGCCGCCCCCTGCCCTCAGGAGGGCTTGTCGGGTCCCCAGGTCCCGCTCACCTTGTCGTCAGGGTTCAGATCCTTCCCAGCAACACGGTGCAACCTGTGTGTCTGAAAACATCACCTGCCCTGAGCCCTGGCGGCCCTGCCAAAGCAAGGTGTTCCCTGAAAAGTCCCGCTTAAGAAAACGGGTCTGCAGGTTTCACGCCAAGTATCAGGAAAAGGTGATACAGCCCCAAAGCCAGAGGCCAAGGGCAAGGGAGGATGGGCTGAGGAAAGGGCGAGAGGCAGAGGCAGCAAGGTGGGACTGGGGTCCTCAGCTCTAACTGCTCGATGCAATCACTGAGCCAGGGGGTGGAGGTGGAGCTTTTAAAAATAAGATGCCAAGCCCTGGTGCCCCTCTACTCTCAGCCTGACTCAACAGGTTTGGGGTGCGGTCTGGCCATCAGCATCCACTGAATGCACTCCAGGTAGTGCTACTGTGTAGCCAGGGCACAGAACCACTCACCAACAAGGCCAAGTACATGGTCTTTGGGATCAGACCAGCCTGGAGCCCTGACCACAGGCCAGTTACCCCAAATGAGCCTCCGTTTCTTCCTCTGCAAACGGAGGTCTCCCTACAGGGCTGTCGTAGGCAAAGGCACGGGTAAGCAAGCGCAGTGCCGGGACGCTGCGGGAGATCGGGAAGGGATGAGTGTGCACAGGGCCCTGAGCTGAGTGCACCGCCTGGGGTGGGGGGTAAACGCCGTCACTTACTCCACTTTTCCAGATGAGGAAGCCGGCCTCAGAGAGACTGAGGACCTCCCCAGGGTCACCCAGCTGGCCAGTGTCAGGGATCAGACAGAAGTGGGCAGCGTGTTACTGAAGACGCGAGAGCTTCGGGTGGACAGGGCAGAGAAGCTTGAAGGAGGAGAGATGGGAGAGGAGGTGGGAGTGTGCTGAGGGGCACAGACAACAGTGTCTCCCTGTGCCAGGGACCAGCATCCCTAAGCCACCGGCCTCTTGGAAACCAACAACATGGAGCACCCCGGCCTTGTGTGTGTGCTTGGCCTTCTCCCTGGGAGACCCTCAGTGCTCATAACTTCTGGAGTCTCAGCAGAGCAGGCCCTTCCCATTCCATCCTGTGGATGAGAAGGGGGGTGAGCATGCAAGCCGAGAGCCACACAGGCAGAGGGTGGTATGGCAGGAACTGGTGAACGGTGGGCTCCTACTCATCCTACAAGACCCCACTTGAAAAGCCCCGCCCCATGCCCAGAATTTGTTGTGCACCTGTCTGCTTCAGCCTTGTTGCCCTGGCTTCCAGGCTTGGTCCCCTGTCTCAAGCCCACTAGACCGGGACTCCCAGGTGCCCCTTTGGACTCAGTGTAATTGAGCGGTTGGAGACAGAGCAACAGAAATGTGGACCCAGGGAGCCCCTCCTGGTCTTTCTCCTTCCCAGTCAACTAGAGCTTGTCCTGCCATTGATGGTGCTTCTTGGAAAGATGTGAGATTGATGTGCTCTTGTATGTGTTTGGGGTGGTGGGGTGGGAGGCACAGAGAGGGGGCAGAGACTGAGAGGCAGGCAGTTCACAGTCAGTGCCCGCGCCATGGAGCCAGGGTCCAGGACGGCTCTTCAGACAGCCCGTCTTCAGGGGGCCAGGGCCCCCTCCCCAGTCCTCACAGCCCCTTCTCGTCTGCGCTCAGTAACAGCGCCGGGGGTACTGTCGTGTCCTACAAGAGACGACGCAGGCTCAGGGAGCTGCTGGGGTCCACCCAGGCGCGAGCTGGAGTGGGGCCCCGTCTGCTCCCCTCAGTGGGAGGGCGTATGGGGTGCCCACCCCCAGTGTGTTGTAACGATTCCTGGGACTCGGGTACAGTGACCAAAAGGGGCTGTGGGTCCAGCTGCCGGTTCTGTGGACTTGGCAGGTCATTTTGCCACTCCGTGCCTCAGTTTCCCTGTCAGCACAGCACATCACTCGTGGATTGCTGTGAGAGTTCTGTGGGGTGATGTCTGGAAGGAGGTCAAGCCACGGGACCCACAAGTGTCGCCGTGGCTGACAAGCGTGAATGTGGCCCTCTGGACACCTCCCTGGAGGGGGTGACCCAGACAGACCAAGCTTCCTGCCAAGCCACAGGCTCTGTCTTTGCCCCTTCCCTCCCGCGAAGCATCCCTGAAGGCCCAATGCTGCCCCGAGCTCCCAGGCTCCCAGGGATGAAGAAGCAACCTGCTCCCTGCCCCTGTCACCCCCAGCTCCCCCTGCAGGAGGCCGCACCCCAGGGGCCGCCCCTCAGGCAGCACCAATCACATATGGAAAAGAGTCACGGGTTGGGCGCTTTGCTTGATCCTCCCCTCACGGGTGTCCTGCCCCACGTGGGCACCCCTTGTTTTATTAGCATTTGCCAAGGTCTCCCCACCAGGCCCGCCAAGGCCCCCCTCAAAATATCAGGACCTTGAATGCTTTTTCACAGAGGAGGGGAGGGGACCCTGGGGGGAGGAGGGACAGCTGACAAATTCCAAGCCGAGAAAGGGGAAGTTAGAGAGGTGCTGTCTCGGTGCACCAGCCCGTGCAGGGCCTGACTGTGGCAGGGGGCGCCCGCTTACATCACACATCCCCAGTACCCCATTCTCCTCCCCTGGTCCCGACCCTCTGCCCAAGCAAGACCCAGAGTGGAGTCGACACACCAGACCAGAACCTGGATCCCAGCTTCGGGGGGCTCCATCCCTGCAGCCTCATCTGGTTCCCCTGCCCCCCACAAGCCTCCCACCAGCCACACTCAGTCACTTCCTGTCTTCGCGCATGCTATTCCCTCTGGCTGGAATACTTTTCCCACCTCATCAGGAAGCTCAACCCAGTCTCATCTCTTACTACTTCCTATAGGAACTCTGCCCTCACCACCCCAGAAAGGCTTGGGGACCCGTCTGTCCCCACCCCCCGCCACTTCACCATCACTGATGAAACTTGCTTGGTCTGTTTTCCTCTGCCCCTCTCCAGGACTGACTGTGTTGATAGTGGAGCCTGGCACAATATGGGTGCTCAGACAACACTGGATGATGGATGTATGGATGGTAGATGGGTGGATGGATGGTGGATGGATGGATGGATAGCAGATGGATGGTGGATGGATGAATGGATAGCAGATGGATGGTGGATGGATGGATGGGTGAACAGATGGATGACGGATGGATGGTTAGGTGGATGGATGGATGGATGGATGGATGGATGGATGGATGGATTGACGGATGGATGGATGGGTGATGAATGGATGGATGGATGGTTGGGTGGATGGATGGATGGATGGATGGGTTGACGGATGGATGGATGGATGGATGGGTGATGGATGGATGGATGGGTGGATGGATGGATGGATGAAAGGATGATGGGTAGATGGATGATGGATAGATGGGTGGATGGGTGGATGGGTGATGGATGGATGGATGGATGGATGGTTGGGTGGATGGATGGATGGATGATGGATGGATGGATGGATGGTTGGGTGGATGGATGGATGGATAGATGAAAGGATGATGGGTAGATGGATGATGGATAGATGGGTGGATGGGTGGATGGATGGGTGGTGGATGGCTTGCTCACAGCCCAGTTTTGTTTACCCTGTAGGCCCACAATGCCAAGGGCTCAGGAACTTTATCAAAGACCCAGGAAAATGGGAGCCCGGAAGTACAGTTTTTTATTGGTCCCAAAATACAGTACAGAAGGGCGATTAACAGATGGCTGATGACATGTTGATTTCACATGTTGCCTGTCTCCTCTTAGCTGGAAGCTCCTAAGGGCTGATGGGTGGATGTTTGCCCAGTACCTGTACATAGCAGGGGCTCAAGAAATGTATGTGGAGGGGAGGGGGTCTTTGCTTCTTGCCTATAAAATGGGAATGTTGAGAGCCTGTGAAGACGAAGGGGGAGCATGTGGCTTAGGCCACAGTGGGAGCTTCTTCAGGAAGGACAATCGGTCACTGTCATGAGGGGGGTCCCAGTAGGGGCTCCCTGTGGACAGTGACTTCTCCCAGGGAAGGGCCTTAATAATGGCGTGGCAGGCACTGGCACAGCGGGGAGTGGGACACTGCCTGCATCCCCCGCCCCCTGCTCTCACCCAGATGCGCCAACAAACAGGAAATAAACAAGCCCTAACTCACACTGCCCCGCTCCAGGGTGGCACTGGGGGTGGAGGGAGACTCTTGCCTTAACCTGGAGCTAGTTTGGTTGGGACACTCCCCATCGCCATGCTGGGGAGAAGAGGGACCCTGGGGACCAGCAGCTTCCAGGGGTGTGGCTGGGTCTTCCGCTCACCCACCCTCTCAGGGACCCGCCTGTGAGCTGCCACTCATGGTGACAGTGGTAACAACACCGGCAGTAGCAGTGGGCCATGGGCCAGGGCTACGCGAAGTGAGTCCTATCTCTGCCTCCTCACGACCCACATGCCCTGATCTCCACGCCTCCTCCTCAGGGACTGGCCTGTACTGCGGTCCCCAAAGGGCAGCCTTGCTCTCCCAACCTCGGCCATTGATCCTGGTTTGAAGAAAGCAGTGGATATTTGCCACGATGCCCCCAGAGCCCGAGAAGCTGCCCTGGAGCCCTGCAGAGTGCCAGGTTCCCCTGCAGGGCTCTGAGCTAGCCCCTGGGTGCCAGAGGGGCACACGCCCCCTCTGGCCTCTCTGGACTGGGGCGATGGCTTCCCTCCCTCCTCCCTGACCGAGTTTCACCCCACAGGGCCCACATACTGACATTTCCAGCGGGTTCTGGTTCTGGGCCGGGGGGAGGAAGAGAGGGTTTGGGGAGAAGCCGAGAGCGGGCACCAGTGGAGGTAAACCCAATAGGCTTGCTTGATTCCCTGGCACCCCAAGCTCTGTGCACTTCCCTGCCACCTGCCTCCACACACCCTGGGCTCCCTGATCATCACGAAACCTGCTTCTTGGTGGCCACTTGGACACGCGGGTCCTGAGCAGAAAAAGAAACCAGCATAGGGGGCAGGGAGCTGGTATCGAAATCAGCTTTCCCACAAGTGCAAACCCCATGCTGAACCAGCTTTGCTGGAGCCCAGGGATCCGCTGAGTTCCCGTGTGTGCACACGTGTGCCGGTGTGTTGTGTGCATGTGCAGCACATGTGTGTACACACATACATGCATGGGTGGGGCATGCTTGTTCACACACGTGCATGTTGCAGGCAGGTGGCGAGAACCCATCTGTAATCGCCGAGGGAGCATATCTGACTATCTCAGGCTTCCTCCCCAAGCCATCTTATCCACAGACCTTCTAGAAGTTGCAATTAACCACTAATTTGAATTATTAACCTCAAGTACCACATTATAAAAATAATTGTGTTGTGTTTTATAGGCAGTATTTGTCATGAAATTATGCATGGTTCCTATTTGTGCCACGCAGAAGAAAGCAACATGCTCCTTCTGCGCGGGCCGGGCTGCAGTGAACTAATGCCGTCCTCCCCGAGCGGGGCCCCAGGTCTCCAGGCAGGGCTGGGCGGGGCACCAGGCTGGCTCCTGTGCATGTGTTGGGGACACCGGGGCTGGAGAACTTGTCCCCTTTTTGGAGTGCATAGGTATCAGCAAAGGCCACTGGGGCCAGCTCCCAGAGCCCAGACCCTGGTCCCGATCTCAGCTCCGCCTCCTGGGGGGCCTCGGCGAACTCTCCTGCCTCGGTTTCCCAGTCTGTGAAGGGGCCTTGGCAGTCCTAACCTGTGCACCTGCCTCCGCCTCCCGAGCGTCAAGGAGAGGGCAAGAGAGAACATGCTGGCGCCGCCTGAGCCCCTCCAGGGCCGGGGGCAGAGAGTGGGCCCCTCCTGCGCGACGCCAGCAGCCCCCTGAACGACCCGAGACCCAGGTACTCCATGTGCCCATTTTGCAGACGAGGAATCTGAGGCTCAGAGAAGTGAGACGCTTTCCCAAGACCACCCATTAAGTGGAGGTGAGGCTGGGACCAGGATCCCACAGCTAAGCCAGGTCGGGGCAGGTGGTCAGCTCCTTCGGAGAGGAAGGAACCCTCCCCAGGCGGTTCTGGGCAGTCGGGACAAAACTGCTGTTCCCAAGTTAGCCATTCACTTCCCACGTGACAGGGAACACTTGCTCACCGAGGGAGCTCCCGGGGCGGCCTGGGAGCTCTGGGCACCCCAGACACCCACAGGTGCACCGGGCGCATTCCCACTGTTCTCAGCAGAACAACTGTGCACCTTGAACCGGCCCTAGGGCCCCGGGCCTCTCCCACTGTGCACCCTCCCAGCCCTCTGCTCCTGGAACAGCCAAGTTCTTTCCCCCTCTGTTCCCTCCGCCTGGAGCACCCTTCCCCACCTCTTCCTCTGGCTAACTCAAATTACCCTTCTGGTCACTCCTGAAAGTCTGCTTCCTCCAGGAAGCCTTCCCTGAAGCCCAGACTAGGGCTTCATCATCTGTTCTCATAGTAGCCAAGACATCTTCTTAGCAGGGACCATACCTCCCTTGTTCCCGGGGGCTCCCAGTATTCAGCCCTCAGCCTGGCACTGAGTAGGTCCTCAACAAATACTTGTGGAAGGAAGGAGGAAAGGGCTCGTGGGCTGCTGCCCGCATTGTTCCTCCCTTCAGGGAGACACCAGTCCTTGAAAAGGCGGCCTCCCACCCCACTCCGTTTGGCCTCAGATTTGAAGTCGCCGCACCATCAACTCTTGCCTTTAAACAACGACCCCTTTTCGGCCGCATTAGAGCTTCGCCTTTTCTTTCTTCCTTCCAGGAGAAACCAGAGCAGCCGCTTTTACTTCTTGTCTCCAGCAATTTCCCACTTGGAGCCCTGACACTCTCCGCGCGGGGTGTGGCGGCCGGGCAGCGGGCTGCAGGAGAGGCTGGCCTTCCAATTAAAACACAAGGTCTCTCGGAAACACGAGATTCCCAAAGGCCCGGGTCCCTCCCTGGCTGCCAGCCCCAGCCTCTCGGTCACAGCCCAATCTTCCTGCCTGATGGCTCCGGGTCAGGTTTTGCACAGGGTGTCCCCAGAAAAGTGGCACCTTCCTCAGGGGTTTGTAGGGGAGAACCGGGGAGGCAGGAGGCAGGACCCTGGCTGCTTCCAGGAAAAGGACACCGAGCAGCTCCTTGAGCATCTGGGGACCCTGAGCTCGGTGGCTGGGGCTGTACCTGGGCTCTGGGGGTCACTGCATATTTCCTGGGTGGCCTTGGACAAGTCATTTTGCCTTTCTGAGCCTCAGTATTCTCATCTGTAAGATGGGGGTAATGCTCTCCTGCCCCGCTGCCTGATTAGGGGCCAGGCCTCACCTGTCCACACCTAGGCACTGAACAAATAAATGAATGAACGGGCGAATGAGTGAATCCCACGCAGTTTTCTTGGAACCAAAAAATCAAGGCATATCTTGGAGGGGGAGGAGCAGGCAGAGTTTCACAGGCCCTCTCTTCGGGGAAGACAAAAGGCCTGTTTCCTGTGGCTTTATCTTCAGAGAGAAACAGGGAACAAAGTGGCAATTGGTCCTTCTCCCCCACCTTCGGGGTATTTTTCTGGACGTTCCTCCCTGGTCTGGGAGGCCCTTCCTTCTCCAGGCAAGACCCCCCTGAGCAGCAGGGTGGTGCTTCGGGCCCCTCTGGCTTCCAAGCACAGGGGGTAGTGGTGGGGGCTTGGGGGGCTCCTGGCCTCAGTGAGGGGCAGGGGCAGGGGCAGCCCGCTGCCCCTCAAAGGCGAGCTCTCGCTCGGCGGTCGGCCGAGGGCTGTGGCTGTGCGGATGCGTGGCTGTGCCCACCACACTGGGGGCAGCGCGGCTCTTCGCTCTGTTCTTCTCAGTGCCAGGAAAGGGGTTGACTCGGGGGCTTCTCCACCTGCCGTGTCCCCTCAGGCAAGTCACTCCACCACCGTGAGCCTCGGCGTCCCCAACTCTAACCGTAATGGCGGCAACCCTTTCTGAGCGCTTCTCAGGGGTTCCGCTACTCTGCTCCCGACACCTCTTAAAATGCTCAAAACCACCCTTCAGGCAGACACGGAATCTTCGCAACGACACACAAGCCTCAGAGCGAAGAAACTTGTCAGGATCCCACAGCTGGTCCAGTGGCCGCTGGGGTGCCACCGTCCAGGGCACGGTCCCCGTACAAACGGACGCGCAGTGACTGGCTCTCATCAGGGAGAAGACAGGCTGAGTGACTGAGTCGGAGGAAGGAGACCCCCAGGTCACACAGGGTGCAGGAGGGGGACAGGAGAGGAGGGAGGGGGTGCCGGGCTCTCCCGAGGGCCCTGCACCCCCCCGGGGTGGGGGCAGGCAAAACCTGAGCCCTGCCCAGCCATGCCGCCCGCTGGCTGGACCAGCTGCCCACGGCACCATCTTGAGACCATTAGGGGCTGCCGTGAACAGCTGTTTTCTGTTACGTGTTATTTGTTAGTCTAATGAAAGGAGGTGCACTCGCTTTCGGGACCTCTGCGTTCTGCGGGCTTTTATATGGGAGGCCGGCGCGGAGCTCTGGCGGCCAGAGGAGGCCTGCGGCCCCTGCCAGGCGCGCCCGGCGGCTCGGCTTTGATTCCGAGGTTTGCAGCCATCCGCGCGGTAATTCCAGCTCTGGTTAAATGTCATTTTTAATAACGCCATCTCTGGCGTGTAAACGTCTGTGCCCACGGCAAGAGGGGAGGCCAGGAGGGGAGGCCTGCAGTGGGGGAGGACAGACAGGGAGGCAGGGGCGGGGCACTGGGGACAATGCCTGCGCAAGGTGACTGCCCTCCTGGGGGCAGTGGACGCCCTACCCCAGGGGCCACTTCGAGGGGCGCCTGCAGGGCAGTGCGGGGCAGGGCAAGTGAGGGGCAGAGAGGAGCAGGCAGGCAGGATGCTAGGAGGCAGCTTCTCCGGTGACAGGAGTGGCAGAGACCCCCAACTCGGTAGTGAGGCTTCTGACCACCCCACCCCCACCACCCTAGGCTGGTGCCAGGATGCTTGAGAGGGACAGAGAGAGCTCCCCCTAACGCAAAGCCCCTTTTGTTCCAGCTCTCTGGGCTGCCTTGGTGTGGTGGGTGCTTGGTAGTTGCTCAGGGAATGGTCAAGAGCCATTGCTCCCTCTCTCCTGGACCCAGGGGTGCAGCCTGCACCCTCCGGGAACGCTGGCGGGGACACTGAGGCTCAGACCAGTGACTGAGCTGTAGGGCAGGACACTTCCCCGTTCCCCGACTCCTAGTCCAGGGGCCCTCCCACTGCCTCCTGGGCAGCAGCATCACCGGAGGTGGCATACTCCCACCTTGTCAGTTTTCAAGCAGCCAAGGCTCTTGCTCCATGCTGGGATGGAGGGGCCCTCTGTGGAAGCTTCCAGGCCTCCAACCACTAGGCCTCCTGCGTTGTCACTGCCCCAAAGGCTGCCATCTCCCAGGCAGCCCCATCCACCTCTCGGGCCTCGGGGTCCCAGCTTCTTGGCTTCTCTTAACTCATTGCCCCCACACCCTCTCAATCCCTTCCACTGTCCCCCAGGCCGGAAGGTCCCGGCTGGGTGCCCATCCCACACACAGAAAAGCAGAGCAATCACCGAGCGGGACCGAAAATAATGTCTTCCAGAGCCTGCTTCGTTTTTAGGATGCAATAAAAGTCATCATTAGCCCTAAAAGGCCCCGTGCGGACGGTGTCCTGTCATCGTGGTGGCCCCTTGGAGCCAGGCCGGGAACAAGAGCTTCCCTGATGTGGAAGGAACACGGGGCAAAGGGGCAGCAAGAGCGTTTGGGTCTTTTTAACGACCTTCATTCCCAGGACATCTTGAGATCCCACTCCGGGTTCTGGCTGGGCCAGGTCTGCCCCGAGCTCCAGGCAGGCCCTGCCTCTTCCTAGCTGTCGCTCACTCCACTCCTCCAGGGCCAGGGAGCACCCTGCCCCAGGCCCCTGCCCCGTGTCCCCTCGCCTGGCTTCTGGAGGCTGCCGGGCACCCTGTCTCCTGGCCTGTGCTCGGCATGGGAGCCGGCTGAGACAACTTTCCCCAGCTCCCTCTGTCTAAACAGGAAGCTCCCACGGTGCTCTCCGACTCACCACCTCGCCAAAGGCACTTAACCCTTGGCCCCGGACACCATGATGTAGCCGCTCATCTAGTCATTAGCTGCCTGCGACCACCCTGGCCATTAAAAGCTTGGCCTTGATTTGGGGCCAGGCAGGAGCCCTCTTGGTGCGGGAGTGTGTGTGTGTATGTGTGTTGGGGGTGTTGTGTGCGCCTGTGAGTCTGGGAAAGCCAGTCCACCATGTGGTCCCCAAATGCCCGCCCACGACAAGCTTTCACCGACCTCCCACAAAATGAGAAAAATCGGGGCAACGTGCGGGTTTCGTTTTGTTAAGCTAAACGAAGTCCGTGTGGAGCACCATTCTTGACTCCGAGGTAAAGATGCTAAAAGGCTCTTTCCCGGGTAAACAGATGGGGCCACAGGACGGCAGCTGCTGTGAGTGGATGCTTTTCTTGGCAGCTCTGTGACTGGCCACTCTCTGCCGGTTCCTCTAAGTGCCGGGAAGTTTCACTGGCGCTTGAAATCTGGAAGTTGGTGTAGGCGGGGGAGCTCAAGGCCTGACACATAGTCTGCTCAAAAAACGATTGTTGGATGAACGAACAAACAGACGAGTGAATGAATGAATGAATGGGGGGGCGGTCTGGGGGTGGACTGGGAAAGGGGCCTGTCCCTCAGAGCCAGCGACCCTCTGCAGTTCTCCCCCCACCCCAGCCCCCGCCGTCAGCTTGCAGAGGGAGAGGGAGGCCATGCGGATGTTTCTGGGTGGAAGGGGATCTGAATCCCCCTCACAATCATACCTTCCAACACCCCCAAAGCCTGGCAGTCCCCAAGCCGCCAGGCCTGGCCCATCTCCCACAGGCCTGTGACCCAGGCCAGGACCTCAAGGAGACCCCTCCCCGGCTGCCTCATGGTGCCCCATGCAGCCCACATCTGGGGGTTGGTCTCGCCGGCCGGGCGCCCAGAACTGGCCTGGGCTGGGCTTGCGGGGTGGCCTCAGACAGTGCAGGAGAACGGGGTGGGGCCTCAGAACGGGACAGGCCTGGGAACGTGTGACCTTGGCAAGGGGCTCAACTCTGACCCTCGATGTCCCTCTTCTGAAAATGGGGACAATAAAAGGACTGGCTCCCACGGCCAGTGCGGGGACCGGAGGGTTGAGGCCTGGGGCGCCCCCGCCGGCCAGTGCTGTGGTCACTGTCACTGTCACCCCGCCCCCTTTGGTTCCCCAAACGAACCTTGGCTCAAGTCCAGCCTCCCAACAAACTGGGGCGGCTTCCCCTCCCCTGCTCCTCCAGCCTAATGTGGAGCTGTGCAGGAGAAAGAGGCCTGGACTTGGGACCCTCCCCTCCTTCCCAGCTGGTGGGACCTTGGGCAAGTTCCTTTGCTTCTCTGGACTTCCGAAGAGTAGGGGTGTCGATCACTACCCCTGCCTGACTCACACGGCTGCTGTGAGCATCTATCTCCACGAGCTGTGAAGGGGGCCGTTTATGAGCGCCTACTCTGTGCGAGGCACGGTCTCCCACACCCATTCAAGGCTCACCACGCCTGTAAGAGACTCCACTGTCCAACGGCCCCATTTCATAGATAGCAACACTGAGCCTCAGGGTGTTTTTCATGTCTCAAGGGTGGTGTGTAAGCAGGCATGACAGCTGCTGCTCCAAAGTTACTTTTCCAAAATCTCCTGGGAGGGACAGTGACACCTCCAGCCCTGCTGAGCTTCGGCCCAGAGGGAGGGCCCTTGTTGGGGCACTAGCTGGTCTCAGGCTCCTGTGCCAGGACCCCGAGCCCCACCCAAATGATCTCTCGGCTAGAGGCGCAGGATCCATGAACAAGAAACCACGAACAAGGGGCGGAGATGCGGACCAGTGGCCCCTCTCCCACCGGCCCCCCTGGGCTCTCAGCCCCTCGGCCTGCTGCCTCGGCCACTCACTCTCCTCGCTCCTGCGCACATGCTGAGGGACACCCAGTCACCTGTCTGAGGGTACACGCCACCGGGGACCCATCACAGGGCATTTTCTGAACCTGGATCAGATGACGATGAGGGACAGGAGGCACCTCACAAACACCTGTGCGCTGTCTGGCATTGTTCGGGTGGGAAGCTAGGAAGCGATGTGACATGCCCTAGGTCTCACCTTCGAGAGGAGAGCAAAAGCCAGGACCCGAACCTGGGTGTCCCGATCCCCCCGCCCAGGGCTCCTTCACTGCAGATGGCTATGCCCACCCTGCCTCCTGGAAATTGATGAAGGGGAAGAAGGGGAGAAGAAGGTGGAGGAGAGGAAAGCAGACATGTCATTAAAAGGCTCGGTTCTGGAGAAACCCTTTCGTCTTTCCCCCAGCAGCCCTGCTCCTGCCTGGCCTGCCGGCTTCCTCCCTCTCCCTCCCGTCTCCCTCCGCCACTGCCTCCACCTTTCAGAGCCAGGTAGGTGGAGGCCGTTGACTCTGAAGTCTGCTCTGGAAAACAGTACGGAGGCTCCTTCAGAAGGCGAGCAATAGAACAATCACATGATCCGACACTCCCGCTTCTGGGTGTGCACGTACCCAGAAGCGCTGACCGCAGGGATCGAACAGCCATCCGCACACCCGCGGCCACGGCAACATCATTCACAACAGCCAACGGTGGGCACGACCCAGGTGGGCACCCACGGGGGAGGGAAGAACAGCATGCGGTCTGTCCACACGACAGAACGTCATTCAGTCTCAGGGAGGAAATCCTGCCACCTGCCATCCCACAGAGGACCCCGAGGACATGAGGCTGTGAAACAAGCCAGAAGAACAGATACTGTGAGACCCACATATATGAGGTCCCCGGAGTATCAAGTTCAAAGGGACAGAACAGTGGGTGCCAGGGGCGTGGGGAGGGGAATTGGAGTTTCATGGGGACGGAGTTTCAATCTGGGAAAGTGAAAATTTTCTGGAGATGGATGGTGATGACGGTGGCCCGACCAGGGGAATGTACAAAAGTGTCCCCGAACGGCAAGCTTACAAATGATAACTCTTAATTCAGCTCTTTGTTTCCACTACAAACAATTGAAAAATTGAAAGCAAGTCTCCTAGTCTCTAGAACTCCATGGTCCCTTCAGGTCCACCACTTGGCCCCCAGGGCTGGGGGGGACAGGTCTCCACCCCAAAGCGACACACCCCTGGCTTCCTGTCATCAGGTAGCAGATGTGGCTCAGGGAGCAGGTCCTCCAAGGGATGCCAACCAGCCTCCCTCCGCCGCCTGGGCCCCCGCTCACCCCCTGCTCAGCTGCCCCTCAGACAGCAGGAACCCCACCATCCCGAATCACAGGCGGACGGACCTGCTAGGTCCCAAGGTTTTCCGACACAGGTACCAGCCCTGCTCTCGGGCGGCGGTCTCCTCCTCCAGGGCTGGGGGCCTCTCCCCGCGGGCTCCCCCGCTTTGTTTATTTTCTCAGTGTGTCTGCATCTCTGTTTCCGCCCTGCCCACAGGAGGGAATGCTTTCAAGAAAATCTCAGTTATTAATGTGGTTTCTTTTGTTGCAAGTCATTGCAAAGGCGGCGAACGAGGGTTTATTTTCCTAACGTGCTTGGCATAGCTCAGCGCCCCTGCGCAGACCTCAGCATTTGACTTGGGAGGAACCCGAGACCCCGGTTTGCTCTGAGTCACCGGCGAAGCCACAGCCTTCCAGGCCAGTTCTGTGGGAGCCTGGTCTGGGAAAATCATCGGTAAGAATACGCCATATCTACTGTGGGCTTTGTGAAAACAAAAGAGTAAAAAATATGTTGAAAAAATGTCCGAGGCTGCTATCCTGGCAGGTTGAAAATGTATCAATTTTCTAGCTCATTAGCTTCCTCATTAACTCTTTATTTTTCTAATAGGAGACACCCCACCTCTTTGGTGGCAGTCCCTTTCTTTGGACAGGAAACATCTCTAGAAGCCACAAGACAACCCACTCGCAAGTTTGTCTGAATCCTCAGAGAGGTATCAGGCCTTCCAGAGGGCCCAGGACTGGGGGACAAAGTCACAGCCCAGGGCCCACGCCTGCTGGCCTGGGGTCCAGGGCCCTGGCAGGTGCCCCGAGGGTTGGCTGCCTGCTTTGGGTCCAGTGGTGCAGGCCGGGCTCACCAGGACAAGGTCCCTTCTCCCCCACCTTCAGAGACATTTTGCCTGGGGAATTCACAGTCAGTGGCAGGAGAGGGGATGGGGGGCTCCCGAGAGGGAAGGAGAAGGAAGCCTCTCCAGGCCCAGACCCAGGGAGCCAGCCAGGGACTCTCACAGGCCCGGGGCAGCCACAGGGCACCCTGCCCCTGCCCCAGGGCCTCTGTCCTGGCAGCAGGCACCCCTGGAATGCACACAGTTGGCCTCAGGAGGTGCTTGACTCTACATTAAACATTTGGATTTCATGGGCTAGTGATTTGTTTTCAATCTGATGCACGAGTATAGAATTACCTCCTTTTAATTTTGCCAAGTACAGGCATTAACATAAAACAAACTCCGGTTATTATTCCCATTTCATAAAAAAGTGTTTTAACACCAAAAAGTGAGTAGGAAAGATGTAATCCCACATACGAAAGTATCCTTTGAACTACAATGGTTAGCTTCCTGAATAAGTCCTCACATTGCCTGGGTTGCTCCAATGCGCAGAGGCCTGGAGAAACGCCCTGTGGTCCAGGAGTGCCCAGCGGGCAGAGCTGGGCAGGGCTTACAAGGGCCAAGAGGGATGTGAGCATCTCGTTGACCCAACTCTGCCTGTGGCCCCTCACCTCTGGGGGCAGACTGATTGCTACCCTTGGGCCCATCCCACCTGATCCCACACCCAGTTGTCCTCTGTCCCCAACACCGGGGTACTCCCAGTGTGCTGAAGCCCTTCCTTAGGGAAAGGCCAGAAAGCCCCCCAGGCTCTCACCGAGAGCGGCCCGGCCCCAGGGGCTGCTGAGGAGGCCAGGGACCCAACCTGATACCTGTGGGCTGCCGTGGCCCCGTCCATGCACCTGTGTCCCCAGCTGACATCAGCCATTCCCCCTAGGAACCCTCCATTGGAGACTTCCTATGATGTGTCCAGGAGAAGCAAAGCCTTCCCCTGTCTGTCCCCGCGGCCAGGGACCCGGGTGGGCATGGGCTCCGTCCCCTGGCCAGGTCTCCTTCCTTCCCTCCAACCACTCCTGCGCCCTCTTTTCTCTCCTCTCCTCCCTTTTCTCCCTTCCTTCTTGGCTTTACCTTCAATTTGCTCCTCTTCTTCACTCCCCTGGGGCCCCTCATTCATCAGGGTGAAATCAGAGACCAGCTACTCCTCCCATGAGACCTGAGATCCTGGGACAGACTGAGAATGGCAGGGCTCCCTCTTCCATACCAGAGGGCACCCCACTTTACCCATGGCCTAAACCAGACACCCCCCCCTTCCACTTGTCCATCAGGGACTCCCCACTCCCGGGGTGGGCCTGCCCACTCTACGTTCACCCCACAGGGTGAAGAGAGGTGTCGGCCCGCTGTGGCTGGTGGGCGGCGAGTGCCACCAAGAGGGAGCCAGTAGCCACGGGACACAGCTGGCACCAGCTGGGCACTCCCGGAGCCGCAGGCACGTGTCAGGTACCGACCCCCCCCCCCCCCCCCGCCCCCATACACACATGCTTCCGAGGAGGTTTCAGAGAAGGCACCTCCTGTCATCCGAGAAGCAGGGCATGCCCATGACGCCTGCCCAGCAGGGCTCCCCGGAGACCTGGAGGCTGGTGCTGGAAGTGGGGGTCCCTGGGGGCAGGTGGGAAGGCTGCTGGAGTCTGGTGGTGGGTGATTCTTAAAGGGCCCAGAACGTCCAGCAGGCCAGCCTGTGCTCCTGAGCTAGGGGACAGGACAGGGGTCTCAGACGATCCCACTTCCTCCTCAGGGTGTGGGTGAGCGGTGGGGACTTGGGTCCCCCCCCACCGCCCTTCATGAAACTGCCTGGGGCTGGACCTTGGTTTTATCTTCCTTTTCTGTCCTTGCTGCCCCTCCCACTTCTTACCAAGGGCTCAGGACCCTTCCAACCAGTGTGACTTTTTTTTGAAAAAAGCCACTTGGGTGGGTTGTTTGTTTTTAAAGCCCCTTCCTGATGACCTTTAACCTTATCAGGAAAAGCGAGGCCTAGCTGGCTCTTTAGGGCTGGGACATTCCACCTAGGAAACTGCTGGCGGCCAGACTGGAGTGGGGTCAGGCCCCCGGGGCACGGCCTACAACCCAAGTCCTAGGAAGACCTAGTGTAGCTAGGGAGGCGTCACGAAGGGAGGGGCAGAGTTTGAAAGCCAGCTCTGTGACTTGCTCTCTGTGCTCCTCGGAAGCCTCAGTTTCCCCAGCTGTATAATCACACCCGCTTTCCCAGGCTGCTTGGGAGCAAGGGCCGCGAGGGCTGCTCCGGGGCTGGGCCCAAAGGCAGCCGACCTCCTCCCCGACCCCTCTACGACTTGAGGTGACTAAGTCCAAAGGGCGGCCCCTCCCTGGTGGTGAGCTGGGGTCACCGCACCCCACCCCACCACGAAAGACAACTTCCACTGCGGCTGCGGGGCAGCCAGACCCACGGCGCCCGCGGGGCGCCCGCACCCCCGGGAGGTTCTGCCACACGCAGTGTGTCCGCCAGCGCCCCGTTCCTTCGCAGCCTCGGACCCGGCAGCCCGCGCGCCCGCGTCTTTGCCTGCCGCGTGCGTGCTCCTTGGGCCCCGGGAGCCCCCAACCTCGGACCCCGAAAGCCCGGGACCCCGCGTTCCGCTCCCACGCCCCCGGGCCGCGCCCGCCAGGCCCGCACTCACCGTCCTGCGGCGCCGCCTCGCTGCCGCTGCTGCCCCCGGACGGTTCTCGCGCCGCGCCCTCCCGCGCCTCGGCCCCCGCGGGACGCGCCGCCAGCCGCCCGGCCGCGGCCACCTCCTCCAGGTCCAGGAGGTGGCTCACCGTGAAGTTCTTGCGCGCCTGGGCGCAGTCGCCGGGCCCCAGGGCGGAGGGCGGCGGCGGTCCCGGGCCCAGCGCCGGCTTGTCCACGGCGAAGGCGGCGGCCGCGCTGTCCATGCCCGCGAGCCGCCCCGGGGTCGCCGGCGGGGTCGCAGCCAGCGCGCCCCGCCGCCCCGCGCTCTGCCCGGCTCCGGCCGCCTCCTGGCTCCGTGGCCACACGGCCCGCCCGGCGCTGACGTCGGGGGAACCAACTTTCCTCCCTCCCCTCCTCTGCCTCCTCGCTCTCTCCCAAGTTGCTAGAACACGAGCTGCCCCGGCCACACGCCCCGTCTTGAAGCAAACCTCGCCCGGCCTCTCCTCCGGCCCCTCCTCCCCGCCCCTCGGGCTGCGGGCTGGGAGGGGGTCCTGCTCAGAGTCCGGCTGGCGGCTGGGGGCGGGGAGAGGGGGCAGAAGAGAGGGGGTCGCCTTCCCACCCAATTTAAGGAGCGGGAAACTTTAGTGTTTTGTTGTTAATCCCCGAACAAGTGTGTGGGGAGGTGATGGTGGAGGGGTTAGCAACCTCCCCCCTCCATGTACAAATTCTTCAGCGGGGGTCCGGGGAGCAACTCTCAGACAGTTGAATCCCCAGCTCCACCCTTGCTCCCCCTGCTCCCCAACACGGTCCCTGTCTTGACGGAAAGACTCAGAGGTCTTCTCTGCTCCACCTGGCCCGAAGTTCTCTTGCCCAGAAAGCCCCACATTCTCAAGCTTCTAGGGTGCATGCACCCCCTGCAACACCCCTCCCAGCCCACCTCCAGGATGCTCCAGGCAAGAGTGCCCCTCCAGAATTCCTAGAGGAGAGACAGCCAGACGACAGCCAGACTGACAGATGGGTGACAGGGAAAGAGAGGGGCAGGCGGGGTCTCTGCTCCTGTTCGTGTTTTTAAAGGGAAGCACAGGAAAGTGGCTCCGGTGGCTCCCGGTGGTGGAGAGGACTCCAAGTCCTCCAGGTGCCTCAGGTCTTTCCCCAGGAGGGTGGTGGCCGGCCTGGCCCTGTCCGCCCTCCCTCGCCGCAGAGCCCTAACGTCAGAGCAACAAAAATAAGGCCACCAGGAGGACTTCAGAATGTCCCTTCTGGGCTCCCGCACAGAAAACCCACCCTGCACGCGCCCCTCAAATCCTGCAGGCCAGCAGCATAAGTTCTGTGCAACTTGGTTTTTCCCACAAATGAGTCCCCCCCAAAGTGAGGCTGAGTGTCCCCCCACAAGTGACTTGGCCCACGGCCTGGGCACTGGGGGTTCTCCGGTGCTGCCCACAGTGTGCATGGTTGAACAACCTTCTGAAGGACCACGGAGCAGGGCGGGCCCAAGACTCAGCCCTGAGACCGTCTGGGAGGGGTTCGGCCCTGGCAGGGCACCCAGCAAACCCAGAGCGGGGACTTTTCCAGGGCAAGGGCAGCCCAGTGTCCGGGACAGTCTGGTGCCGGAGAGGTTCCAGGCCCAGCTCCGTCAGGCACTGCTGGGGGACCTCAACCACGTCCCCTTCCCTTTCTGACCCCAGCTTCTCCCTTATGGAACAGGCCAATAAAGTGCTGTCTCCCCCGCACGTGGGGATTCTGTCCCTGGGAACTCCTGGGCCCGTGGCCGAGAACACAGACAGGGTACCATCTGCGTAGGCCTTCAGAGCTGGGAAGGGCCTGTGAGGTCAGGTACGTCCCATTCCCTCAGATGGCAGACGGAGAGATGGAGGCCAAAAGTCAGAGGCCCCTTCCAGATGGCCCCTTCAATGCCGGAGAACCACCGACATTGTTCGGTCCGAGCCTGTTCACTGTGCAGGTCGGCAAAGTGAGGCCCAGAGCGGAAAAGTGAGGTGCTGAGGTCTCTCGCTGAGACTGGTGGTCACAGCGGCTTCCAGCATCCACTCATGCATTCATTCATCTGTGTGTGTGAAGAGGGAACATCCTACTTCCCTGTGGGAGGATGGGCTCTGGCTCCAGCCCCTGGGTTCAAATCCAGGCCTTGCACTTCCTAGCTATGGGCCTTAGCAATCTACTTAGCTTCCGTTTTTCTCGGTGTCTCCTCTGTAAAATGGGCAGTTAGGATGATTAAGTAAGTTTTTATTTTCTCAAGATTTTATTTTATTTATTTCTAATAAAAGAGGGGGAGGGAAGGAGAAAGAGAGGGAAACATCAATGTTTGCTTGCCTCTCACAGGCCCCCTACTGGGGACCTGGCCCACAACCCAGGCATGTGCCCTGACTGGGAGTTGAACCAGGGACCCTTTGATTCATAGGCACTGCAGTGCTCAATCCACCGAGCCACACCAGCCAGCGCTTAAGTAAACTGATAAAAGTGGGCCCTTGGTACTTAGTGAGCACTCAATAAGTGTTAATCACTATTTTCTAAACATCTGTTTCCAAGAATAGTGCAGGACAGTGCTGGCAAACTTGGACTTCAGAGCTGGTGAGATGGGTTTGAATGAGTTCGCCGCCATTTACTAGCTGTGTGGCCTTGGGGCCAGGGGTCCCTTGGGGGGGTTACTCACCGGTCCTCTCTGAGTCCAATCTGTCATCTGTGCAAAGGGATAACAAAGAGGCCAACCCGAAAGGACTCTTATGAATTCAGCATTATTATTATTGTTGTTATTGTTGGGTTGGTACTACCCTTGCCGGTCCCGCCCAGGTGGGGGCCCAGAGTGGTACTCGGAGGGCAGATGGGGACAAGGGGCTGGGACTGCCATACCAAACCTCAGCCCTTGAGGAAGAGCCAGGCCTGTTGTAGCCTGCACATGCACCCAGGACGACTCCCGTTAACCCAAGGGTAAGAGGACTCGTCACCCCAAAGGGAGACAGCTAAAAACGAAATAACTTGCTCTGTGATTCAGACAAACCCTACGATGCTAACCTGCGGGGGGCGAAGGGAAAATGGGAGCCCAGCTTGGAACCTCTCAGTTCAACAAATGTTGATGGAACCAAGTCCTGCTCTGGGGGCGGGGGGGTCGGGTGGGAACGGAGCGGGCAGAGACAGCAATCCATGGGTGGGTGGCCCCGCCGGAGATTGGGTCTTGGGTGTGACTGCGAGTGAAAATGCATATTTGCCCCCATCTCAAAAGACCACATGCTAAACAATAAAAGAAAACAAGTAAAATTCGTGAACTTTTCTAATGACAGAAGCAATATGCTTATTGTGGAGATTTTAGAAAACAGTAAAATTGTGAAGATAAAACTCACCCCACTCCCAGAGTCTCGGATACACAGCAGGTATTCTGTACATTTTTGAAATGTAGTTTCATGACAGAGATTGAAGATAATCATCTATTTATTCAATATTGAATTGAAGACCTAGAAGAAGCAATAACACAAGAAAGGGGGCTTTTAGAAGATATCTTTTCATTTTAGAGTGCGCCTTCCCCGCTTGCATCTGCGCGCTAGATGGAGTACGTCTTCCTAGCTCACATCTATATTCCAGACAGACGGAGGAGTAGCCACAAGTGTTATGAAAGCCGAACCATGCTGTGCCAACTTTTAATAACGACGTACTGTGTCATTAGTCTTGTCCACCACTGTGTTTGATGACAGCCTAGAGACACACCACTCACTACTGCTATACAGCCACAGTGATTTTCTTGATAATAAATACCTAGCAATAGAATATCTGGGTGCGGTAGGCAGATGAAAACCTCCCAAAGATGTCCACCCCATAAGCCCCGGGACCTGTGAATACAGCAAAACAGAAGTTAGGTAGCAGATGGAATTAAGGCTGCCTATTAGGTGACATTAAGAATGGGAGATCATGCCCTGGCTGGTATGGCTCAGTGGGTTGAGTGCTGCCCTGCAAATCAAAGGGTCGCCAGTTCAATTCCCGGTCAGGGCACATGCAGATGCCTGAGTTACAGGCAAGGGCCCTGGTTGGGGGCATGTGGGAGGCAACCAGTTGATATTTCACTCCCTGTCTTTCTCCCGCCCTTCCTATCTCTCTAAAAATCAAATAAAGAAGAAATAGAGGACCAGTGGGTCTGGTCAACAGGTAAATTAGAAAGTTAAAATAAAAAGAATGGGAGATCATTTTAGATGACCTGGGTGGGCCCCGTGTAATCACAAGGGTCCTTAAAAGTGGAAGAGAGTTAGGGACCTCATTTCTTAGGTGAGAAATACTGGCCATTGCTGGCTTTGAAGGTGGAGGAAAGCAGCCGCCACCTAAGGAACGCAGGCAGCCTCTAGAAAATGGAGAAGGCATGAAAACAGAATCTTCCCTAGAGCCTCCGACAGAAACGCAGGCAGCCCGACACCTTGATTGTAGCCTGGAGATTCTGATCTCCAGAACCTTGAGATAATACATTTGTATTGTTTTGAAACACTAGCTTTGCAATAATTTGTTACAGCAGCGAAAAGACAACAAACACACTGGGTCAAAGATTCTGCAAAAGATTTAAGACTTTTGATGATATTGCCATAGAGCCTCCAGAAATGTATCCATTTCTACCTCTGGCAGGGTCTCTGTGGGCTTGCTCGCAGGAGCTCCTTTGTTTATGTGTTTAGATCCGACAGCATTTTATGGTTTCATTTAGCACAAATAAAAGAGCGCTTGAAAGTGCACACGAACGTCTGTTCGCTTTCACCATCAGCCTGGCGTTGGGACTGTGACTGATGGCGAGCGGGCCGCTCTTTGCAGACGGCTTTACCCCTCTAAGAGTGTGCGCGGTGGCAGGACCGGGAGCAATCTCGCAGAGTAAGATTTGTTGCACATCAGCGACTTTGTTACTTCCTGCTCCTTGACATTGCAGTTCTTAGAGGAAACGTTGTGGCAACATCGGGAGCAATTTCACAGAGAAAGATTTGTTGCACATCAGCGACATTTGTCACTTCCTGCTCCTTGACATTGTGGACCGGGAACTTCCGGAAGTCAACGGGTAGTGTGTGTTTGGTTTTCTTCTTGCTCTTGTCACCACCATTAGGCATGGAGAACAGGCCCTTGAATCTTCTCTGTGTCCCGTTTCAGTGCCTCTGGGTGTCTGCCAGTTGGGCTTAATTTTGATCTTTTTGGTTCTCTCTGTGACGATCTTAGGCTGCATGAGGGCCCCAAGGGCGGCAGTACGCCAGGTAGGAGCTGGCTGCCATCTGGTAGGAGCTGGCTGCCATCTCTGTAGGCAGTGCCGAGGAAGAGCGATAATAATGATAGATTTTTAATTTCAAAAGGCATTTCCTTGTTTTAATCTGCATACCTTGAATTATTTCTGAAGGGTTTTCTTTTTGGTATTTAATAGCCACTTGCATTTCTTATTTGTAAAAGTCTATATACATTCACTATACGTTTTTGTACTAGGAAGGTCCTCTCCTCTCTATTTCTTATGGGGCTATATTAGTGTCATTCTTTTTTCTTTTTTAGAGGGAGGGAAAGAAACATTGATTGGCTGCCTCTCAAACACACCCCGACCAGGGAATGAACCTGCAACCTAGGCACGGGCCCTGTCTGGGAATTGAACCAGCTGCCCTCGGCTTTGCGGGATGATGCCCAACCCACTGAGCCACACCTGTCAGGGCTATATTGGTGTCATTCTTTAGCCATGACAACCACTGCAAGACACTCAACTGTCAATCACTCAAGGACCAGGCCCATTTCACAGATGCAGAAACAGAGACCAAGTGCACCGTGGGGCCCTGCAGCTCCCCGGGTTCCCCTGCCCAGCCTCCGTGGCCACACACCCAGAAGCCCCTTTGGAAGGAGCCGGTTTGGCCGGGGCAGCACACGGAGGCCCACAGGCCGAATCGTGTTCTCCACCACACGTCTGGGGAACTATAAACACCGAGGCCGTGGTGACTCGGACGTGACCAGGCACAACCGTGACAGATCACAGGGCTCTGTAAATATTGTGTCAGGCGGCAATCACAGTGGGGCACCCGGCTCATCCCAGACCCCAGTCCGTCCTGTGGGAAGCAGAGATGAGCCCAACAGGGCAGGACATCTGGCTCTCTCCCTCAGCTCGCTGCCCAAACACCTCCCAGCCTCGGTTTCCTTCCAGAGCATCTCCTGCTGAAATGACTGGTTCTCAGCTCTTGGCAAGAGGTGAACACTTTCCCCTTCGAAAAATGTTAAAATAGCAGGGGCTCATATTTAATGAGCCTTGCTGTAAGCCAGGCGACACACTGAACCACACTGTCTCTCAGCTTCCTCACAATCACCACACAAGGAGGGGAAACTGAGACTCAGGGAGCTTAAGCTCTGTGTCCTGTAAGTTTGCCAGGCTCCCCACCATCACACCAAGTTGTTCTAGGAGAATTTAGGACTGGGAAGTTATTTGTTTCTCTTGAAGAATTATAGTCTCTCCAAAAAAATAAAATAAAGAATGAAATAATGAGACTTGGCAACCCATTGCATTTCTCTTTTTGCCTTGGCCACCAGGAAACCCATAGCTAATGTTAAGACATAATCACAGTAACCCTCTCTGTCGAGGTGGCAAGCCTGTGTATTAGCTTCTCGTTTCTTCTCCTAGCATGTGACCTTTTGTTTTCCTTGGTTTAGTTTTAAATCTTTTTGATGCAGTGGCTCTGCGTGTGACACTTTCCAACAGCATGACATCAACTGGGTCACTTAACCTCTCTGGGTTTCCCCACCTGTAAACCGGAGGTAACAATGGCACCTGCCTCGCAGGGCTGTTGTGAGACTCAAGCAACGTACTCTGTGAGAACGAGAAGCCTAGCACAAGCTCAGCACGTAGGAAATAGTCAGTACCCATCATCTATGGGTGTGGAAAAGGCTTTGATGAAGCCAGAGCCTGACCTCAATGGGAAGACCTGGATTTGAGGCTGGCCCTGCTGTGGACCTACTGTGTGACTTTGGGCCATGAGCTTCCATGTCTGAGCCTCAGCTTCCACTTGTAAGCGGCTGCTCTGTCCCAGAGCCTGTACAGGAGAAGAAAGGAGCAGTGAGGCAGGCCCTGATGCTGCACATAGTAGGGCTCTCCGTACATGTCGAATGGCTATAATCAGATTCCCCTTTGCTCCGGAAATGCCTAGCCAGTGTGGTGACCTGTGCCCGGGCTGGTGCCAGGGTGGCATGAAGGCAAATCTGGGGTCCTGGGGAGCTGGAAGGGCTGGGACAGGCCTGGATCCAAGTCTGGGCCAAACGACAAGTCCCTGTGGAATACCTACTGTGTGCACTGCCCCTGGCAGGCAGAGCTTGTTGTCCATGTATATGTTACATTCTAGACACGGGCTACCCCCTTGCTGTCTTCAGGGGGCTCAGGCTTCACAGGAAGATGGTCCTGAACAACTCGTCCCACCGCTGTTTATTGAGCACCCACTGCATACTGAGGCACCGTGGGTGAGCGCCAGGCCATAAACCCTGAGAGGACTGTCCACGGAGAGGCTGTGGCCCAGCCATGGCAGCTTGGGCCCCAAGACTACACTCGAACGGGCTGGTCCCTATGGTACACCAGTGGCCTCGTCTGACCCGTGGTCTTTGGGTTCCTGGGACTGACGTGACTCCCAGGGCGACCCTTGCTGAAGAACTCCCTCCTGCGACAGGTGGGGAAACTGAGGCTCAAAGGGAAAAGGGCTAAGCCCCCTGTAGCTCTCCAGAATTTTCCTTTGGGGAACTGCCCTACCCCTTCTCACTCTGCCTTCCCTGGGAGTCAGAGGAAGGGTGTTGGGGGCAAGGGTGCAGGTCAGATGCAGGGGAGCCGCGCAGCCCCTGCCAGGCCGGCAACGTCTCCCTGCGGTTCCTCTGAAGTGAGTGGACGGGAGCCACGCGCTCTCCGAGGCTCTCCCTGCGCCCAGCACGGTGCAGGGCACTCGATGACCGGCCGCAAAGGTGGCTGAGGACAAGGCAGGGCTGAGGGCGGGGACGAGGCTTTCAGCTCACCGGCCTAACTGGGGACGTAATCGTTATTATCTATAACTCGCTCTTGAACCCACGCCAGGAGAGTGTGTTCACAGCCTGCACGGTCCAGGCAGGCGTTAAATAATTAAACCAAGGTCCTAATCGGCGGTGAAACTCCCCCTGGGCCCCCACTTCCTTAGTTCGCTGATTGCTGATATTTTGGGGGTGAAATATGACCATTTTTACGATCAAAGAGATCAGAGCTCCAAAGGAAAGAAACGGAAAAAGGGGGGGGGGGGCGGTGTGGTGGCGGGCTCTTCCAGGTTGCTTTCCCTCTGACTTAGTGGTCTGGTAAAGTTTCTTTAGACATGCAAAGATTTACACACCGATCTGTAGGGAGCCTTAAATTACTCCCGATTCCTCGCACGCTCCCCGAGCCCGGGAACAGTAAGTCATTGAGAAACGGGCAGGCCGCCTCGTAATCGCGCCGGCGGCCTTTGAGAGGGAGAATGTCTAATGACTTTTTTTTGAAGTGGAGGTCAAGGTTTTTTAAATAAAACAATCTGTGTTAATGCAATTTCCTTTTTAGCCGTAGCATTGGATTTTATTTTATTTTATTTTTTTGGAAACGGGAGGCAGAGGTGGGGAGGCGCATCATTTTTCTCCCACCAGACAACGCGTCCCTAATGAGATACATTTATTTAAAACTCTGTATATCATCACCCTGTCAGGGCCTCCGAGGGAGACCCCGCGTCTCCCTCTGGGTTTGTTTCAGATTAGCCGGCGTGCGGACGGCCCTGCAGTCTGGCTGGCTCTCGCTGCCACTGGTCTTCCCGTCGCCGCCCTCGCTGCAGCCTGGGCCCTTGCGTTCTGTGCCCCTGCCCCATCCGAGCGCCCAGACATTAGCACAGCCTTTTGGCTTCCGTCCTCACCTGCCCGCCCCACCTTACCTGGCTCCGCACATTCCTAGCATCTGCCTGGTCGCGGCCACAGCGTGTGCCCATGTTCAGCAGTGGCCACGGTCACCATCATTACTGCTTCCCCAGACCTAGAGCCCAAGGGCAGAGCCCCTGCTGTTTCCCCTCCTTTCCCCAGCTCATAAGCCGGCTGCCCCCAAATGCAAGCTTCCTAGTGCTGGGTCCCCGCTGGGGCACTGGGGATAGAATGGTGACTCAGAGAGCCCCGTCCTACAGAGAAGTCAGCGAGATCAGGGGACCATGGGGGAGTGGGCTAGGGGAGGTGTATCAGGGAGGGCTTCCCTAAGGAAGGGGCATTAAGCCATCCTTGAAGCTGAGCAGGATTTAGCAGGTGACGGAGGGCAGGGTCTCCGGGTGGCCAGGCAGGAGACGCTGCAATGTTTGAAGGACCCACGGAGCTTCCCAACCTTACCTGTTCCAAGGGGAGGGTCCTGCAGTAGCCCCCTTGTTGGTCTCTCTGAGCCTCCCTTCCCCCTCCATGCCGAGAGCTTGAACTGCATTTTTAAACTGCTCTGCATACCCCAAGGCCATGAGACACCCAGTCCACAAATATGTACCTTGCTCCTTCCTGGGCTGGCTCTGGCTGGGCCTGGGACTACCCTGGGGACAGGGCTGGAGCTGGATCCTGCCCCTGGGGCCCACCGAGGAAGAACGAAGATGGAGGCGAACTCAGGCCCGGACTGCATGCGCAGCCATTCTGGGCAGGGGGTGTCAAGGAAGGGCCCCCAGGTTGTGCAGACTGGAGGACAGGGGTTGGGGTATGGGGAGGATGGGAATTACCCCAGAGGTTGTCTGCCCAGAGCGGGCACCATGTTCTTCCCCTGGCTGGTGGACTCTTGGGAGCCCTGCTGCAGCCTGGGGGCTCTGGGTCCTCGGGGGTGGTGAGCCTGGAGACCAGAGGCAGGGTTACTAACGAGCAGCGATGATTCAGCCTTGGGGGTCAAGGCTGGGAAGCCGGCTACCCATTCCCAGGACCATGAGCACCTGCGGCCTTCAGGACCCTGCACCACAGGGCAAGAGAGGCCCCAGTGCCTCTGTGCCCACTTGGACAGGGGGAGGATCCACTTTAACCACTGCCGACCGCCTGGTCGAGGTCGGCCTGTCCAGCTCCAGACCCGCTGGGAGCCAGCTCGCCTTCCACACCGATGCCCAGAGAGCCTAGCCTGGTGCCTGGCACACGCGAGCACGAAGTAAATAGCTGCCACGTGCAGTAACGGCAATGACAGTGACCCAGGCAGCACGTCTAGACAGGATCTGGACAGGCCAGGGATCTACCCCTGGCACTGTCACTCAAGGGCTCTGCGACCTTGGACAAGTCATTCTGCCTCTCATCTGTGACGGGGCTCATAACAGTATCTGCACCTCAGGGGTGAAGGAAGGAGTCACCCCATGATGAGCTGGGGCTTAATACATGCTGGCACCCTGTGGGACTCTTGGCCAGGGGTGTCTGTTTCTGGAATCCTCTGAAGTGTGCTCTCTCAGTCTGTGAAGTGGGCCTTTACTGCTTGTCACCGAGAAAACCTCCACAGCCAATTCCCAGTGCACAGCCGGCCACACCCCTCCTCTTCCTGGGCTCTCTGTCCTCCCGGTTCTCAGTGTTCACCCGTCCCCCGCTCTCCCGCCTCTGCCTCCAGCAGGGTGTCCCCGCCTTTGGCTGCCCTCTATCTCTGTCTGCCAGGGGTCCTGTCCCAGAGGAGCCGATTCTCCAGGGTCTCCCGCGCCCCCTTTCACAGCAGTGAGATGGGAAGAGGCAGGGAGGGAGGAAAAGAGGGAGGGAGGAGGGGAAAAAATCAAAGCCCACATATTGGTTCCAGATGTGGTCCTCTCTCACAGCCCTCTCCAGCAATTTAATTAAATTCCCCCAGACAGCCAGGAGGGTTTCTTAATGATCAAATTTCCCGGCTCCCCTCCTCGAATGGTTCACTCTGTCTCCCTGACGGATGGCCGGCGGGGTTCTTCCTGCCGTCAGCTTTGTCAGCTTTGCCAAGCAGGGCCAGTGGGGGTGGAGCAGGGGGCTTCCCGGGGAGCACAAAGGACCCTGCGCTGCACCCGCCTGCCCTCCCTCCTTCCCCAGGGGATGTAAGTTCTCTGGAGCCCTCCCTTGCCAGGGCAGACTGGGCCTGGCTGCAGCGGCTGGAGGGGGCCCGGTGGACCCCTCCCCTGAGCTCTGCCTCGAGGCTGGCCTGCCAGGGACCCATGCCAGCAGGGGCCAGTGGGGGCTTCAGTGGGAAGAACTCTGGGCTCACAGACTAGCCAGAGATGAAGCACCCTCCCCCACCCATTTGGCAGCCAGATAGACCGAGGCTCAGAGAGGGCAAGACATGGGCCAAGATCACACAGAGCAGCTTGCCAGGAATGGGCCACGTGTGCGTACAGGCCAAGGTGGCCGACCAGCACTGAGGAGAAGAGGGTCTGCGAGGGAGGGGTTAGGCGTTATTTCCGGGTGCAGTTCTCCCATGTGAAGCTAAGGATCACTCTCAGTAGACCCCTGGCTTCTGGAGTGGGAAGGAATCTAGGGGAGCCTTGAAACCACCATCTTCTCATGTAGATGGTGCAGCGAGGCTGAGCCAGCCCCGCCTCCCTTCCATCAGGGGCTGAGGGGTCAGAGGATCCCTGTGTGGACTGAACGTTTGTGTCCTCCCCAAGTTCACGTGTTGAAGCCCTAGCCCCCAATGTGATGACATTAGGAGGTGGGGCCTGTGGGAGATGATTAGGTTAGATGGGGTCATGAGGATGGGGCCCCCCGGACGGGATTTGTGTCCCCATAAGAAGAGAAGTCTCCAGAGCTCGCCCTCTGTGCGCATGTGCCTAAGGAGGAGGTCACGTGAGCGCACAGAGAGGTGGCTGCTTATAAACCAAGAAGAGGCCTCAGAAGGAAACCTGCCTCATAGCACCGTGACCTTGACTTTCCCAGCCCCTAGGACCGCGGGGATCAAATGCCTGCTGGGTGAGCCGCCCAGCCCACGACAATGGGGGTGGGGGCCTGAGCTGACTAAGACAGGCTCTCAGCACCTCCTCGCCCCGTTCTCCTGGGTTTCTGGGGCCCCGAGGACTTGCCTCCCCTGGGAGAGGCTGGGGGTCAGGCAGGGCCACTGAGGTGGGCACACAGGGGTGCTGGAGAAAGAGGGGTCCCTCAGCGACCCATCCGGGCGGCCCACCTGGGGCTTTCGCCAGGGCCCAATCCAGTTAGTTCACAGCTGGCTCTTATGGGCCCCACGCCATGGTCAAGCACGGGGACCAGCTGGCAGGACCTTGGTGTGGAGTGGGGACGGGTGTTGGGGAGGAGGCGGCCCTCAGAGCAAGGGGCTCTGGCCAGCAGGGTCAGTTTTTCTGGAAGGGGCAGATGGTGCTCACTCAAGGGAGAAGTAGGGCAGGCCACTGGGAGCGCAGAGGGCCCAGGTCTTGTTCCCTAAGCGTCGGGATCCCCCAAATGGTGCTGAGAGCTTTGCAGGAGCGCGAATGGGATGAGGGAGGAGACAGGAAGGTCTGTCCCTGGCCCAGCCCATGTCCTTCCACCGCTCCTGCCCCCAGCCTGCTGGCCCCTCAGGTCCCCACTGAGCCCCTGGCAGTGAGGAATCGGGGCCCCGCCCTTCAGTGGGGTGACCAAGGCCAAACAGGGCCAGGCAGGCTGGGTCTCCTGGTCAGTGATACGCTGGGGTCACGAGGGTAGGAGGTCAGGGTGGGGTCAGGGTGAGGGGAGGGAAGGGGGAAGGAAAGGGAGCTGGGCCGGTGGAGAAGCAGTAAGGAGGAAGTCGCAGGGCTAGGGGTTCAGGGCCACACTTCAGAGCCACGCCCAGCCCTGCGCCTCTGGGCCTCCGTGCCCCTGGGACCTGGCAGGTTGAAGCCGTGCTTTTCAAAGGTCTCACTTTATGGAAACTGCCAAATCAAAAAAGGAGACATTAAAGGGGGGCTTTTCACCCAATTTCTCCCTCAAGGGTCTTATAAAGCACAGACTTGGCTGCTGACAGCCCCTCCTGGGCAGAGGGGCCTGGGGGAGTTGAAGGTGCTGGGAAGGGGCCAGGGACACCACCCTCCCAGGGGCCACCAGCCTGGCTGCCTGTGTGACAGCATATAAGTGTGAACATGTGTGTGTCTGTGTGTGAGAGAGTGTCTGTGCACGTGAAGAGTGTGCAGGGCCTCCTTCCCTGCCTCTGCCTGATTTAGCATTTTGAGTCTCATGGAAAAAGATACACTCATTGGTAAAAAGGTAGAAAATAGGTAGAAGCGCAAAGAAGATACAAGTTCCCCGGGTCCCAGACCCCAGAAACAAGCCCGGTACCAGCTCGGCATGGGGCCAACAAGAACAAACCCTGGCCACACACCTGCACGCCCACGCCTACACCCTTTCCTGATTGGGATCCTGTGGTACGTGCTCTTCTGTGACTTCCTTCGCTGAGCTGCTATTGGGCCGAGCCTAGCAGGTGACGAGTCCTCAATGTCAGCTACTGTCACTGCTGGTGTGGGACAACCGGAAAGGCTAAACTTCTCACCTGATGTTCGTTGACAGTTTTTCATCCTTTATGGCTCACCTATGCATGTCCTTTGCCCATTTTTCTCCTGATGTTTTTGCCTTCTCCTTGTTGGTTTTTAACGGTTCTTTATATATTAAGGCTACCCCACTCTGTACATTAGATAGTCAGAGTGACTCCCAAGCTGCCTGGAGTGCAGGAAAGAGGGACAGACCCTGCCAGGGTCTGAGCGCGGGGTGGTTGGCCCCAGGACCCCAGCCTGCAGAGGAACCCTGGAGTCAGGCAGCAGGAAGTGGCTGGGCTGGCAGGGCACTGAGGGCCAGTGGCAAAGAAAGAAACAGAGAAGGCTCAGAGCTGAAATCAGAGGCTCTGAGCGACAGAGGGTTAATGGGAGGCAGATGGAGGAAACCGGGTTACCCTTGCTGACAGGAGGGAGGTCAGGGGGCATGGAGCTTGCTAAAGATAGGAGCCGGGGCGACAGGCCGGCGGCAGGGCCTGGCCCCACAGCATGGTGCTCAAGGGCTGTGACACATCAGGGGTAGGCTCCTCCCTGCTGCATGTCCGCACCCTCGTGGGCCCGGAGCCAGAGGGACCTCAGGACACTCGGCCCCCTGAGGTTGGACAAGCACCCAAACCTCTCTGAGCCTCAGTTTCCTTGTCTGTAAAACAGCCTGAAACCGCCACCTACTTCCCGGGGTTTCTTGACGTTAGCATGTCAGGCAGCAGCACAGCGCCGGGCGCTTTGAGAGGGCTCAGTGAGTGAAAGGTAACTCTGTTCGTCGCTGGCAGGTCACAAGACCGCTCTAGTTTTCCCCTCGGTGGAGCTCTGTGTTGAGCTCTTTGTTGGCTCCAAGATTGTCAGCGTGGGAGGCCTCTGGCTTGGAGGTGAGGAAACTGAGGCCCAGGGACCGACCACAAGGGGTGTGCCTGGCGCCGTTCATTCCGATGGCTTCACTTGTGTCCTCCAAAGAGATGTAAAGAGGCTTTGCAAATGTAAGCAAGTTGAGGCCACAGTGGATTCTGGTGGGCCCTAAATCCAATGACTGGTATCATTTGGAAGGAGGGGAGGTTTGGACAGAGATGCAGACACGGGGAAGAAGGCCATGTGCACAGAGAGGGAGGCGGAGATTGGGGTGATGCTGCTGGATCCCGGTGGGGGGGGTGCTTGGGGCTGCCCAGGGCTGGGAGAGTTCAGGAAGGAACTTTCTCCAGACCCTCCGGAGGGAGCGTAGCCCTGCTGGGACCTTGGTTTCACATTCCCTGTCCCCAGAACTGAGAGAGGACACATTTCTGGTGTTTTGAGCCGCCTAGTTTGTGGTGCTTTGTTCCGATGACCTTAGGAAACCAACGGAGCCAGGGAAGAAGTGGGGGGACAGTCAGACCAGACCGTCCCCCCAGCTCTGCTCTGAACCCCATTCTAGAGGGGCCTCCTCCACTTGTGCACTGTGTGCCCCTCCGGGCCCTTCAGGGTCCTCACCTGTGCTGTGGAGCAGTGACCTGGCTCAGGTGAGAGAAGGGCTATGCAGCCCTTGGGTCACCCGTGGGCTGCTGTGCCATTCGGAACCTTGGGATCAATGGGGAGGGGGGGTCAGACAGCAGGGTATGGACCCTGAAAACAGAGACAGACGCTCCCAACTGCCCAGGTAACACCTGGGGCTGCTGAGGCACATTGGAGCAAGTGCCCCATCCAGATGCTCATCGTTGCCAGGTAGGAATAAGGGCCCAGGTGCCGGATCTTCTGATTTTACAAGACAAGCTGGAAATCTCCATTTCTGTGTGGGCAAAATTTCCCATTTTCAGTTATGGGGAAGATCCTTCTTTTCTGGAGCAGGAACCAAGGCAGAAGTGTGCTGGGAACCTGCGATCTCACGCTGGCCCACCCTAAAGAGGCCTAGATCAGGCTGCCCACCCCACCCCTCCTTCTTGCTCTTGTAGGCAATGGAAGGGGAGGCAAAATGAGGCATTTTGAGTGACCGATGGGGGTTTTAATTAGCTTGTCCTTTGATCTGCAAAACAACCATGGAAACCTAACAATACCAACGGTGAGCAGTTGTCCACCCCTGCTGCAGACTTGACCCCACGTGGTCCCCAGAGCTCAACCTGGGCAAGCTTTTGATGGGGTATTCTTGTGAACTGTTTTGCTCTTGTTGGAGGAGGCTTATTATGCCATCTTAATGTCTAATGTCTTTAAATGTGACTGTAAACCGATTTCCTCCACTCCACAACCCTTGCCTCTGGCAGGGGCCAGGTGGGAGAGACTCCCCAGCCCGCATGGCGGGGGTAGTGGGCGGCCTAGGCTGGGATCGCACACCTCTTCATAAAAGACTTCCCCAAATCATTAAGAGATCAGAGCTCCACAGCGGAGCTCGAGGTTGGGGAGGTCCAAATATGTGGCCCAAAGGAACATGCCGAAAAGTGGTCCTAAGCTTGGGTGCGCCAGGGCTCGAGTCAGGGTACTGACCGGGCCGTGCGATGGGCAGAACTCGGACGGCGCCCAGCGGCCGAGGGCGAGATCGCAGGGCGGGGCAGGGGTGAGAGCGCCTCCGCCTGGGATCCGGCTTGGCGGTGAGTCCGCACTCATCACTCCAGGGTCCCCCGAGCCGCAGGGGCCGCTGTCGCCAACGCTCATTTCCGGGATCGAAGCAAGCCGGAAGTCACTGCGAGAGTGACTTCCGGCGCGGAGCGGTGGGTTCAGCGGTGGGTTCAGCGGCGGGCGCGGCTGGAGAGGAGCTTGAACCAGAACAGGCCCGGCCAGGCCCACGGCCGCTCATCGCGCCAGTCGGTGTCCCGGTCTCCACAGAAGGTGTGGCCGCCCTGCCGCTCCCGGGGTCGCCGCGATGCCGTTCCTGCATGGCTTCCGAAGAATCATCTTCGAGTACCAGCCGCTGGTCGATGCGATTCTGAGCTCCCTGGGGATCCAGGACCCCGAGCGGCAGGAGCCCCTGGACGGGTAACTTGCTCTCTTCCTGCCGGCCCGGGCCGCTCCGACCTGGCGCTGCTTCCTTTCCATTGTTACTACAAGCGGGGCGGGGAGCGGGGTGTCTGTGTCCCCACCGTACAGATAAGAGACAGAAGGGGGCCTGAGTCACGCGGCTTCGAATGCGAGCTGCCCGGGCAGGCGGTGCCGGGCACCAGCGCACCGAGGGCCGGAGGGCGGGCGCCAGCGGGGCCTCTGCCTCAGTGCCCACCTTGTGCCCTACACCCGGAGTTGCAAAGGAGCGGGGTGGCATCTATGAAGGCTGCAATTTTTATCCGCGGTGCCAAAATGAACTCTTTGCAACTGAGTAAGCATTTTGTATAGACAAGAGTAGGTCTGTCCTGAACCCGCAGGGAAGGTGTCAGAAAGTGCGTCATTCAGGGTTATGTCCGGGAGCTAAACAAGATTGCTAGCCTTCCTGGTGCTCATGCGCCAGAGGGGAGAGGCTGGCAATCATGGAAAGTACCTAGGGTTTCTGAGGAAAGGGGGATCAGGTGTGTGTTTGGGGGGATCCGTTGGAATTTCAGACACAGTGGCAGTTAGGCCTGTCTCCGGGGACCTTGGCTTGGTGGAAGCATAGGCTTCCCTCAGCTCTGTTCTCTTCACTTCGAGCCTTGTTCCGAACATGTAGTACAAGGTGTTTCCTAACCCCGAGGCTGTTCTGGGATGGGATGGGTGGGGGTAGGGCAGCAAAGGGTGGCTGCAGGGCCTTATGTTTTTATAGTCCCAGAATGTCTGCTTTGTGCCTGTGGGGCACTGGGCACTCTCCAGGGCTGGGTGAGTCAGAGCCCGGCCCAGGCAGTAAGCATGGAACCTTGATCCCAACCATTGAAGGGGTGCAGATAGGTGAGGCGAAGGGAGAGCAGGGTGTGGGGGGTGTCCATGGGAAGGAAAGTCTGCCCAAGAGGCGGCTGTGAAGGAGCCACGTGCAAGGTCGTGGACCGTCCACAGGCCTGAGCTTCTGGGGAAGCCATGGTGGTTCTTGGTGGTCAGTGCTGCTGGGGGAGGTGGCAGGGTGGGGCTGGGGGATGAAGATCCTTGTGTGGATCTAGCCTCCGGGAGGCTGGGGGCTGATTGTCCTCGGGAGTGTGAGCAGGGAAGGGGGTCACCGACCGCCCGGGCTGGTCTGGTACCCTCTGCAGCTCAGGGACAGTCAGTATCTGAGGAAGGAGTGTCGGTGTCTGGCCCTTGCTCCCGGCCACAGGAGTTCCGCTCAGTCCCAGCAGCCCGGGTGTGTGAGGCTTTGTTCCCAAACCAGGAACCAGATTCTCTGTGTCTTGGAAGGAGGCTGAAGACATCCCCAGTCCTTTCCCAGTAAATCCGAGGAGTCTGCTCCAGTTAAAAGATCCAGCTTGACCCCCACCTCTACCAAAGATCTTTTGTGGTTTTTTAAGTCCCCACCCAAGGATATGTCCCAACCTGGGATGGAACTCACAACCCAGGCATGTGCCTTGACCAGGAATAGAACCTGTGACCTTTTGGTTTGTGGGACGACGCCTAGCCCACCGAGCCACGGTGGCGAGGGCACCACAGATCTTTTCCAAAGAGACTTTCTGCCCACAGAGCTGGGGCCCTGCTGAGGTGGGTGGGACGGGCGGGACAGACGACAGGAGACTGAAGGCCACCCACCCACAGGGTGCCCAGGCCAGCTGGGCCCACAGCTGTTCCCACACTCAGCTTGTCCGCCTCTTTCTTGTGCCAGGCCCAGTTATGTCCCCAGTGAGGAGGGCCGACTCCTTGTTCTCACTGAGCTTCTGGAGAGAAAGGCCCACTCTCCATTCTACCAAGAAGGCGTGAGTAATGCCCTGCTGAAGATGGCTGAGCTGGGGCTGACCCAGGCAGCCGATGTTCTCCTGCGGCATGGGGCCAACCTCAACTTTGAAGGTCAGGGGGAACCCTGTGGGGCTGGAGTGGGCAGGTGGCTGCAGTGGGACCCTGTTCCGGGTGGGCAGCCAGGCCTTTGGGCTCTGCCAACTGTTCTCTTAGAAGCTACTTCCCCTCGTTTATTTCACGGTCGTTGACTAAGGAAACCCACACTGGGTGGCCTCCCATCCCCTTTCCACCTCTGGTCCAAGAGCAAATTTGTTGCTGCTTCTACCATGGCATTGACTTAGCAAATCTTCCTAGCTCCTGGCTAATTCCCTGCTTCCATTATTGCGAAAATGCAGCTGCTGGCACTGTGCCCAGAGCTAAGGGAAGGTATTTTCCTGCCTCTTCTGAGCCATCCTGCATTTTTGTTCCTGCCGTAGGAAGCAGGGAACAGGTCACACCAGGCATATATCACGGGGGCGGGGGAGGGTGGGCGGCTGTGTTGGCATCTAGCTTGTAGGTGCCAGCGGAGGGGCGGTGCAGCACTTCCCTCTCTGGCTCCCCCAGGGAGGGCATAGTCAACTATGAGTGTGCAGGGCCGACTTGCCACCAAACAGGGGTCCGTGTGCTGACCCCTGGATATGCCCAGGCATGCCTCGTCTCCCCATTTAAGGACAGGCTCAGAGGCTGCTGGGTTGCTGGAGGTTCAAGGAGCTGAGAGCCAGCTTCGAGAAGCTGCCTGCCACTCTGGGCGTCCTCCCGAGAGCCCGGAGGAGGTGCTGCGTTGTGCAGCCTCACTTTACAGGGAGGAAACTGGAGCCCAGACAGACCGAGGACAGTGCCCCCTAGAACCCCCCAGGACCGGAACCTAGGTCTGACTGCAGAGCCTGTGCTGTAGCATCCAATGAGGACAACTGTGTGGTGACCCCTCATGGCGACAGAGCCCAGGCTGCCTCCGCTGGGAGTGCTGGGCCCAGGCTGCGGGCCAGGGCATGGGATCCTGCAGGAATGTTCCGGTAGGCGGGGCTGACTGAGCTGTGTCTGTGCCTTAGACCCAGTCACCTACTACACGGCCCTGCACATCGCTGTCCTGCGCAACCAGCCCGACATGGTGGAGCTGCTGGTGCGCCACGGGGCTGACATCAACCGGAGGGACCGGGTAAGAGCCAGTCCAGCCCACTGTGAAGTGGGGGGGGTGTGGGAGGGAGCCACAAACAGCCTCCCGGGCCAACCTGGCTGTGCTTTCTTGGCCCAGATCCACGAGAGCAGCCCCCTGGACCTGGCCAGCGAGGAGCCAGAGCGCCTGCCCTGCCTGCAGCGCCTTCTGGACCTTGGGGCAGATGTCAACGCAGCCGACAAGCATGGTGGGCACCTCCCATGGGAAAGCAGGACAGCCCTGGGCCCGGGAACCTTGTGAGGGGAGTGGGGGTGTCCCAGGATGACAGGTGGGCAGGCACAGCATGGCCCTGGGTGCGCTCGGGTGCCTTTCGCTGACTTGCAGAGGCTCTGGAGAGAGTATAGCCATTGGCCCCATGCCAGCCCCAGGAAGGCTGTCTGTAGGAGGATGGGCAGGGTGGGGGGCAGTGTGCTTGGCTTCTGAGGGAACTGTGTCTCGGGTAGCCTCTCAGGGTCCAGGAAAACCCTGCCTCTCCTGACCCCTATGCTCCATCTTGTGCGCATGGAAAGAGGGTGGCCAGAACTCGGTGGCCCTCAGCCTGAGCTGAGGTCAGTCCTTTCCAAAGGTCATTTGCTGATCTCCCTGCACCTGTGGGCTTGTCCCGCCCTGGGCTCGCGGCCTCCCACCCTCACTGCCTCCCTCTCCTTAGGAAAGACTGCCCTGCTCCACGCTCTGGCCAGCAGCGACGGGGTGCAGGTCCACAACACCGAGAACATCCGCCTGCTGCTGGAAGGAGGTGAGGCCGGTCCCCAGGTGTCCCCGAGCCCTGTCCTTTCACAGGGCGCTTCAGGTCCCGTGGGCTCTCCCCACCCCTAGACACCGAGAGTTAGGGCTTCCCCCACCTTCTGTTTGTCTCCTGTTGTTCCTCCAGGGGCAGATGTCAAGGCAACCACCAAAGACGGGGACACCGTGTTCACCTGCATCATCTTCCTGCTCGGTGAGACGGTGGGAGGGGACAAAGAGGAGGCCCAGATGATCAACCGCTTCTGCTTCCAAGTCACACAGCTGCTACTGGCCCACGGGGCCGACCCCAGCGAGTGCCCAGCCCACGAGTCCCTCACACACATCTGCCTCAAGAGCTTTAAAGTGCACTTCCCCCTGCTGCGCTTCCTGCTGGAGTCGGGGGCCGCCTACAACTGCTCCCTGCACGGCGCGTCCTGCTGGTCCGGCTTCCACATCGTCTTCGACCGCCTCTGCTCCCACCCCGGTTGTGCGGAAGACGAGAGCCACATGGACCTCCTGCGAAAAGCCGAGACCGTCCTGGACCTCATGGTGACGAATTCCCAAAAGCTCCAGCTGCCCGAGAACTTCGACATCCATCCTGTGGGCAGCCTGGCAGAAAAGATCCAGGCCCTTCACTTCTCCCTGAGGCAGCTGGAGAGCTACCCCCCTCCCCTCAAGCACCTGTGTCGCGTGTACATCCGTCTCTACCTCCAGCCGTGGCCCGTGGATGCGAAGGTCAAAGCCCTCCCTCTGCCTGACAGGCTGAAGTGGTACCTCCTCAGCGAGCACAGCAGCCCCGTCGAAGATGACATCTGAGCATGCCCAGACTGAGGGGGACAGGGTCTGGGCACCTCTGGTTCTGCCGGTGGACCTGAGTACTTGCGGCAGCCTTGGAGGGACCTTCGGTCCTCCCTGTCCAGAGGGTGCAGGTTGGAAAGCAGACTTGACCCTTAGGACAGAGAGAGCCAGGTGGAGCCTGGCCGCTGTAGCCATCCCGGTGGGAAAAGGCTGAATGTCTGTCGGGGAGACTGCCCCCATCCCTGGGGCAGCACCCCCAGATTCTCAGCTTGCATTGGAAGAAATGACAGGGTGCAGGTTTGGGCCACATTTGAAGGGACTGCTGGGCATTACCAGAAGCGGGGGAGCCCTGAGCCCAGGTCCTCAGCTGAAAGCTGCATGGAGACAGAGCTGAAGCCAGACAGAAGCTGGGGGGCCTTTGGGGTGCAACTCAGCCAAGGCCCTTCCCTCCACAGAAGTGCATTCTGTGGGTTTGAGAGAAAGCTGATCAGCCTGCTGGTTTCTGCAGCTTTGGGGCCAGGACACCTGAGGCCCCGTCCACCAAGGCTCGGGGCTGTGCCTTGTGCCTGCCAAGCCCAGGGTCTTGGGGACCATGCCTTCTCCTACGGAAGCAATCATGTGTGACCAAGGACAGCTCTTTCCGAACTGTCCCATCTGATGGAGGAGACAAGGTGGGAAAGCCAGCTGTGCCGCCCAGAGTGGAGCCCTTGCAAAGCTTTGTCACCTTGGTGGTTACGAATTGTGTAAATGCCTCGGGACTGAGCTAAGGAAACTAAGTGACGTATTTATATTACCAAATTAAACTGGTTTCTCTTGGCCTTAAAGGTCCTTGATAACATTCCTGCCTCCCAGTTCAGGTGAAGGGCCACATAGCAGCCAGGAGGAAGAGGGGTGGTTGGTACGAGCAGACACTGCATTAGGGTCGAGCAGCCAGCATTGCCTGTGAGGGAAAGCACCACTCCAGCCTGGCAGGGCCTTCACAGCACGGGGCTCACCCTTTTTAGCTTTGAGGTTCTTTCTCATTCAAGGTGGGGGTGGGGGGGGAAAGGGAGAAGCATCCATGTGAGAGAGAATCAACCAATAGGCTGCCTCCTCTATGCGCCCCAACCCAGGATTGGGCCTGTAACTTGGGCATGTGCCCTGACTAGGAATTGAACCGGCGACCTTTCAGTTACGGGACAATGCTCCAACTGAGCCACACAGGCCAGAACAGTCACCCTTTTTTATTTGAAATGAAACACTAGCCAAGGAGGAGCCACAAGACATAGCCAAAATGAGGTCACACAGACCTCTCTCCTTGCTGCAGGCTGCTGTGATGACCATCAGGCCCCGTCACCAAAGGGCCTGGACCGTGAACCCCCATTGGCTGCAGGTACCACAGTGCTGGCCGCTCCACGCAAGGTAGTGTCCTCAACCAGGTTACGGGGATTCCTTCCTCTGAAGGCAGCCGGGCTGTGCCTGGAAGGCCTGGTGATGGCTGCGGTGGAGATCCAGGGGCTCCGCTTCCTGGGTTGCCGTATTCCCACAGGCCGACTCTGCCCAGTCACCGCCTAACACAGCAGGGCCAGGTTCCTGCCCCGCTGCCAGTTCTGCCGTACTCCCCCCGGTGGGTCCTATTATATTTTAAAAGAGCCTGTGTGCTGAGTAGATGGGGGGCAGGTGTATCCAGTGGCCTCACTCAACACTTGCAAACCAATGTGGATGGAGCCTCCGGGTAGCACCTGGCCGCCAGGCCCCGCCCCCACATGGGTTCCTCTTCCTCCCACCTGCCTGTCATCTCAGGGCTAGGCTGTACACGTGGTAGATCTCGTCCGGCAGGTTCTCTTGCCGCTCCTGGGCCAGGAGGCTGAGGCCTGCGCTGCGGATGATCCTGTGCACCACCTGGAGGTCCCGGCACACGCTGCTGTCCACGTCGTCCAGGATCACGCCTTCCTGGGCCATGTTGTCCTTGATGACGATGACGCCGTTGGGGCGCAGGCCCCGCTTGCAGCGCCGCAGGAACTCGGCCAGGTGCTGATCGGTCAGGTGGCCTGTGGGGGCAGAGGCAGGGGTGCTGAGGAGAGTGCAGGCGCGAACTCTCCGCTGGGCGTTCCTTTCAGCCACCCCTTCCTCACTCAGCCGAGCACTTACTTTGTGCTTCACGCCAGGGCCTCGCTGATGCTGTCAACAGCCCGGAGGGGCTGACTGAACCCCAGCGGTGTAGGACAAAAGTGGCCCAGGAGCCACCTTCCCAGGGGCGATCATGAAGTACGCTGCTGGGATTTCACCCTCACTGGGTGACTTCCAGGCCGTGCCTGACACCTAACGCCACAAGGCACCCACCCCTCCTAGGCCTGGAGCGGCCGAGTGTACCAGAGTTCCTTCCCCACACTGAAATGCCAGTGAACACGGGGCCAGACCCAGCGTGCCCCAGCAGGGCAGTGCTGCCTGCCTTGCAGTGGGCGGCTGACCACCTGGACAGCGGCCTGCGACCAGGTCGGCAGTCCGGAAGAGCACCCTGGGTGTGCTGTAAGCCTGAGCGGGCACCGGGCAGGGTGGCAAAGCCAGCTCCTCACTGCCAACAGCAGGGACTGCCAGAGCTTCAGCGTTTCCTCTCACAGAAAGCCCTCTTTTATAAGAACTCTCGTCCATGCTCTTTGTAAAGTAGTTACTGGTCACGTAAATATTTCAGCAAACCCGCCCCCCCAGTCAGCTGCACAGGTACTGAGTTAAACCAACACGGAAGGAGAGGCACCTTTCGGGTGGCGAGCCCCACAGTCCTGGGAGCACAGGGCAGACGGGAGGATCCCCCCCCTGGGGGAGCACCAGCTCCAGGGCCTCAGGGGGCTCCAGTCTCCAAGGTGGGAGACGCGCAGCGGGACGCTCACCTGTCACCCACTGGATCCAGATGACATCGTAGGAGTCGGGCTCGGGGCTGAAGTCCTGGAGGCCGCAGCAGAAGTAGTTCCTCACCCTCTTGCCCTCCTCACCCAGGTAGGTCTTCGCTTTAACCAGAAAGTCTTCTGTCACGTCCACCATGTCCACCACCCGGAAGAGGGGCAGAAGCAGCCGCTTCGTGATCCTTCCAATGCCGGCGCCGCAGTCCAGGGCGCAGGAGGTCCCCGTCTTGTTCGGCCCTTCCTGAAATGCAGGGAAGGGAGATGGAGGGTCCCCATCATGCCAAGGAGCCCCCAGAAGTACTCAAATCTAAACGGGGCACAGGCTGGCAGCTGGCACCAGTGGGGACATCAGCGGGTGGGAACATGATGTGATTTTTCTGGGTCACAGATTTCTAAAATGAAAGCCAACTTCCACTTAAAGGTGCTGACTTGAAGAGGGGCATTCACGTCCTCTCCTGACACCCCGTTAAAATGACAGCATGGAGAATAACAAGAATTCAATCAGGGAGAGAACAGAGAGGGCAATTGGTAAACACACGGTGTTAACAAACTTGGGATGATGGAGAGTGGGCAGAGGAGAGACACCGGGTAGATTGGTGGGGGGCAGGCAGCAGCTTCCGATGCTCGCTGAGGAAGAGACAGGGAGGGGACAGGACCAGGGAGACTCCAGCCACGGGGAGGCCAGCCCGGGACAGGGGAAGGTGGTGGGGCTGAACAGCCAACAGCCACAGCCCAAATGCCCACACACGGCCAGAGAACAAAGGTTTCATCCCTGGAAAAACTGGGAAACTCAAAGGGAGACTACCCAGTTCTGGTGCCAGGGAATCCCCCCACCCCCCGCATGCCACCCCCCGCCCTTTGTTGGAGGCACGGGTGGTAGACAGTGACAAACAGCCTCAGACCCTGCGCGGGACAGGGAAGACGTGACACCAGCCACACCCTCCCCCCCTGGACAGCACCCAGACCTGCCTACCCTCAGAAACCTCTGCAGGAACTTCCGGGAGCTGTTGATGTCGACACTGGAGATGTGGCCGTAGCCCCCGAGCATGCCGTCCACCGTCGGTGGGACTTCTTTCCAGTAGATTTCGGCCTTCGAATAGAATTGTTTCTCGTCTTCTATCACCTCGCTTGTCATGCTGTCCCTGGCCTCGTCTCTGCTCGGACACAAACTCAGCAGTGGTGCTTCCTGAATAAACAAGAGTGAATCAGCCGGGTCGAGGGCCCTAGTCTCAACACCAAGCTTTGCTGGTCACAGTCCGGCTTGGCGCAGAGTGACATCCAGTGTCCCCCAATCTGCTGCTATCCCTTGGAGGGTAGCACCCGTTTCTTGCACTGAAGTCATTTTACAAAGCTGTCGTCATGGCAGAGCAAGAGGCCCAGAGGCCTGGCTTCTGGTGCTTCGCTTACTCTACAGGACACCTGGCTCAATGGCTTCTGACCCCAGGGGACAGAGAATCCCATCTTCACTGAAGAGGAAGGACAGGAAGCAAGGAGCCCAAGCCTGCCACAGTGGGTGTTCGGGCTGATCCTGGGAGGGGCCTGGGCTGTCCCCACGCCTCCCTTCTTCTCATTCGTCAGCACAGAAGCTAGCTCCCTGTGGGGACCACTCCCTCATCATCGATCCACCAGGACTCTGCAGGCCCGTGCCGAGAACCAGGAGATGGGACACAGCTAGACACAATCCCACTGTGAGGGCTGTGGCGTCCAGGACACTAGAAGAGCACGCCCTGGGGGGACCCGCCTCTGCTGGGGTCAGGGAAGGCACCCGGAGGAAATGGCGTCAGCAGCAGCCAAGGGTGAGGAAGAGCTCATGAAGCAAGCGGGACAAGAAGACTGCTCTGGGAAGAAGAGTGAGCACAGAGCCCTCGCAACCGGAGACTCCAGGTCCTACGGGTCCCATTTAGTAGTTTCCATCTCACCCTCGACAGGGATGCGCTGGGACGACTCAGGGCTAAGCAGGGAGCCACGTGAGAATATGTGTTTCCGGAAGTCAGTGTGGGGCTGCATGAACTGTTGTGGCAAGAGTGAAAGCAGACACTGACAGAAGCGTCACCACACGGACGGAGGGGGACCACCAAGCAACAGCTGGGCGCCAGCAGAGAGCTTAGGCCCCCCACACCTCCGGAGGGTGGCTCAGCAGCCCCACACTCAGCCTGCCGGGCCACCTCCTGCCCGGGAGGGACCCAGGGTCCCCTTGCTACCCTGGGGCACTGGCACAGGTTCCCCCCATGCAAGCACTGTTCTACTTGCTGTGAGAGGCTTGTCCACTTCAAGTCCGGCCCCCTACCCACCACCCTGGAGAGCTTGCCATCCAGTAGGAGAGGCAGAGCAAAAACAAACCTGCCTAAAACACAGGGAGGAACCATGAGGACTCTCACTGGGCCAGAAAGAGCCATGGAAACTCAAAGGATGGAAGAATCCTTTCTGAATGGCGGACAGGACAACAGCAAGAGGAGGTGACGCCGCTCTGTATCAGTTTCTCTGGCACCCCATGTGGCGCGCAGGTGTCCACAAAACCTTCACTTCCCGTTAAATGAACAGAATAAAGCTGGGGCCAAACACCTGGCTCTACTCTCTCTGCCTATCTGTTCACCTTGCCTCTGCTCCCTCCCCCCCCCACCACCATGTAAGCCTCCTGAGGGCAGGGTCATTCATTTGAACACCATTAGTCCAGCTCCTGATTCAAGGCTGCTGGACTAATTCATTGGCTGTTGAATGAATCAAAGAATGAGCTTCATGTGGCTATAGCCAGTTTCCCCTTTTAAGAAAATCCCATAGATAAAAATCCGACCATTCAAAACTGGTAACGCTGAAGGCCATTACTGACAATATAATTTTTGCTTTACCAAAAGCCTTATAACATAATTCCTTTAAATGTCAGGGTCCCCCAAATAATCTAATTTACAAGAATTCCACGTTCAAGCAGATCCCAGGAACAAGCCAGGGGAGGCACATCTACGCCGGGAAATGGCAAGTGTAACTTTGACATTTGTTCTACGAGCTGATTCATTAGCAAACGTGACTCCCGGGGCCCTGTCTACACTTGGCTTCTCCCAGTGTGGCCAGGAGGGCAACCGCAGGGTCGTCAGCCAACAGCCCTCCAGCACTCTGCTCTGCTCACTGTGAGGAGCAGCACAGCTGCAGGGCCGGGAAGGGGAAGGGGCCAGAGCACGGCCAGGCTGCGTGGACGTTCCAGGCTACCCCCAGGGGAGGACAGAAACCCTTCGCTCACAGTGAATTCCTGTTCCTCAGCAGGTAGGATGTGTCTGCTCATCCTTCATGGTCATCCGCCACCTTCTCCTCCCCCTCCAAGGTGTTTAGGGCAACACCAGGTAGCTGCCCTGGCTACTTCTCCCTGCCCGGGATCCACGGGAGAGAAGGGTGCCCGTCACCGTCAGTGCCTGGCAGAGTCACCGCAGTCTCTAAGAGAAAGCCTGGAAGCAACGGGAGGCCAGGGCCTGCCTAAGGTTACCTCCTCCTCCTCACAGCCTGCTGGCCGGGGCCTGTTCTCCTTGGGTCCCTGTGTCTGCAGCTGGACATAGGAGAATGGCAGGGTGCTCTGTGAAAAGGCAAGAGAAGGAGGGAGGGAAGAAGAAAAAAAATTACAGGAAAGCATTAAGAAACAAAGGCTCTGAATGAAGCCAGGGGAGTCAGGTCTGAACCGGGCTCTGCTTCTCCCAGGCTGTGCGCGCTCGGGTAAGACACTCAACCTCAGGGACAGACGCCCCTGCACCTGTAAACCGGGAGCAGCAGTGCTGACTTTAGGGCAAGGCCGCCATGATGAAAGGTGGACAGAAAAGCATAAAGGGACCCACACAGTGCTCAGTGCCTATTACCTCCGGCTTAGAAATCTGTCAAATGAGATCCTCCTCAATTATCTCTGCCAATGGTGAAGGTCAAAGAGACACACACAGGGAAGCGCCCTGTGCGCTGCAGAGCGTTGGACGCACCCAGGGACTGTTGCTGACATGCTGGGTGGTGGGGTCAGTCCAGCAGCCCAAACAGCGCTGCTCTTGCAGGGGAGGGAAGGGCGCTTTCCGAGATGCCATCTTTGTGACTCTGTGGCTTCTGGTCTCCGCCAGAGCATCCCGCGTGGACCCTCCGACCCTCCCACAGCCGCCAACTGAGACAGAAAACCCATTGCACTGCAGGAGGGATGTGCCTCGAACACACAGACCAGGAACAGAATTAGGGAGGAACCCCAATGTCTCGGTGCCGTCGGGGCCCAGTCCTCCCAAGGGTCACACACCCCACGGGCAATGATTCTGTACATCCAGACGGCTGCAGCGGGGCCTCTGACCCCGCCATTTCTTTCTATCCTTTATGAGACAGCCACCGAAACGGGAGTCCCGAGAGCGATCACACAGTGGACAGGCAGCAAAACCGGTCTTTCGGTGTGACAGCCTCTCCGCACAGGCTGACCTTGGCTCCAAGGTCTCCCAGAGGCGAAGTGTCCTCTGCGCGGCCCCGGTGTCTGGCCCTATCTGGGGCGGGGTCGGGGTGAAATAAGATAGCGACTCCTGTGCCACGGGCACTGCCTCGCGCCCGGCCCCGAAGTGAGCATTTTACCGAATCCTGGCACCCACGCTCCAGTGCGTGCGGTCCTTATCCGCGTTTCTCAGAGGAGAGACCAAGGCTGAAAGCAAGGAAGAGGCTTCCTGCGGCCCAGGGACCGCCGTGGGGGATGCCCGGCCCAGGCTTTGGGTGCCCCGGCCTGCCTTCGCGACCCCCACCCGCGGCCCGAAACCTCCCGCGAGCGCGCACGTGCGGCCCGGGCCGCCTAGCGCTGGGTCACGTAACGACGAGCCGGGGCCTCAGGGCGCCGAGGCAGTTGGGGGTCAAGGCCTCCTCTCACCCGGCGGCAGCCGCCCCCACTCAGCCTCGTGCTACTCACCCCGGGCGGGGGCTCCGGGGACCCGGAAGAAGAGGACGGGGTTAGAGAAAGAGAGGGCGGCGGCAGCGAAGAGCCCAGAAACCCACAGCCACCTCGGTCAGACCACAAACAGACCCGACACCTCGCGGCCCCTACTGCCTTTGTCCGCTTACGTCAGTTCCGGGTGCGGCAGGGGCGGGGCCTTCCTGGCTCCGCCCCACGTCGGCTTGCCCCGCCCCTTGGATTCCCGACCTAACTTGAGTTCTGCGGGGTCTCTGGAAGGACGTCCTGGTGAGAACAGGCGCGGCGCTGACCTTCTCGCATCGCCAGCACCTGCCCCAGTTCATCTGGAGGCTCAGGGTTTTAAAAACGAGTGTTCTGTAAGCTTCCCACTGGGTAAAGTGGGAGGGAAAAAGCCTTTTCCCTCATATCTCACGCATAACAATTAGCATCTTAATACAGATCCAAAAAGGAAAGAAGAAAAAAAGAAATACCTTGGCAGTGCCAAGGGGTTGCCACCCCAAATAAGCAGAACAAGTCCATGAAGTTTCCATTTTCAAAAAGGCTGCCCTCCCTTAGGTTCCTCCCATATAATAGAAATTCCGGAATTTCAGGCAGCCTTGGTGGAAATAGGAGTTTGCTGGTAGCTAGACCTGGTGCAGCTCCCCAAGCCTCAGGCTCCTCCCCTGCCGGGCAGATGTAATCATTGTTCACCTTCCAAGGCCCGGATGGTTAAATGTGTGGGACGTTGCAATTCGAGGCTTCAGCCCTGCACTTGCAGCCCTTACAATGACAATATCCATCCTAAGTCCATTTTTCCTAAACTGACATCCCAGTCTTAGATTGTCAGCGCCTTCCTCTGAGTGTTGCACACAGGAGGTGCTTAAATTGTGCTTGCTCTGATGAGGTGACAGCTATGTGGTGGGGTGCAGAAAAGCCCCACCTGAGGATTCCCTTAAATCTGTTTATGTCCATATTGTTCGGCAAACTCTCTAGAGTACTCCAGGTCAGACTTGGGTCCCCTTTCAAGCTTCATTTTCCATGTGTCTAGGGGAAGGGGATGAATGGATAATGTCAATTGCCTGTAATTGACATTACCCATTTATCCCCTTGTGTCTGTAATCTTATTTTGGGGGCCGCTCTGAGTTTAGCTGTTTTGGAGGTTCCTAAAAATCCACTCCTACTTTTATTTCCTGTCCACAGAAAAGGAAGTCCCCTCCTTACACGCTGACTCCAAGGCCTTTCCAGGTCTGGCCAGCCCCCTGACCTCAAAGCCTCTTGCATTTCTGAATTCCCAAATCTTGAACATAGTAGTTGCTCAATCAACGTTTACAACAAGCAAGGGTTGGAGGGCTCCTTAGAAGTCATCAAGTTATCCTGGTGTTCCTCATCCTTTTTTTTTTTTAAACTCACATATCCTTAAAATAAATATCAGCCCTGGCTGGTGTGGCTCAGTGGATTGAGCACCAGCCTGCAAACTAAAGGGTCGCCAGTTCGATTCCCAGTCAAGGTACGTGCCTGGGTTGCAGGCCAGGTCCCCAGTTGGTGGTGCATGATAGGCAACCACACATTGATGTTTCTCTCCCTCTCTTTGACTCTCCCTTTCTCTAAAAATAAATAAAATATTTTAAAAAATAAATATCAAACTTTCTCACCTTCCCCACTCAATATTCTAACTTCCCAAAGAGGTATTTCCTCCCATCCCCGGTTGAGGACTATTTGCAAGAAATAGAATACATACTCTGTGATGCCTCCTCCAGGCAGATGCCTTGTAATTTGATTTACAAAGTTTGTTTTGTTTTTTTTTTAATTTTCAAATTGTGAAATTATACCACGCCAGTGAAATGACCAGTCCGAGTTACCATGGTCCCTCACTCAAATTTCACAATTCAAGCCTTTCCCCAACAGTCTGTTTTCCCATGGAGCCCCGACAAAGGAGAGATTGGTCCAGTGTTGCATAGCACACAGAGGCAGAACACGTCCCCAAGTGGATTCTCTGGGATTCTGGGTTCACTGCCTTGGTGTTGCCCAGCCTTCCGCTGGAAGTTCTCCTTCCAGAACCACCAGCCCCAGAATGACCTACCTGGGCCTCCCTGATCCAGAGGGGGCAGCTGAACCCTGGGCCCTCCATCCCCAGTGCAGACCTGGCTGCCCTGATCAGGCGCTCCCCCAACACCTAGTGACTGCAGCCTTGGCATCCTGAGCACACCTGCCCCGACCTGTGCCCCCAGGCCTCAGTGCCCATTGCTCCTCTCGCAGCCTTGGGTGAGGGACGGATCACAATGACCCTGAAGAGGCCCTGAAGGCAGCAGGGAGGGACCAGCAGAGGGACCAGGCTGGGAAGATGGGCTCTCCCAAGCACCAGCCACCTGCTGAGGGCTCTAAACTCCCTGGGACCTTCTCTGCCCCCACCTCCAAGGTGCACTAGGGTGAGTGGCACTATTAGGAGCCAGCTCAGAGCTGACAGCCTCTGGGAGCAGGGTGTGATAAGGAGGAAGCAGGCTCTGAGACCCCCCAGGGTCAGGATCTGGGGGCAGGTCTGGGGTTCTGTCTCCTAAAGGGAGAGTTTGTTAAAAGTATGTGTCTTAGCCCCACCCAGACCTACTACTGTATTTTGCCGTGTATAATGCACTCCCGTGTATAATGCGCACCCATATTTCTGGCCCAAACTTTCAGGGGGAAAAAATTTTTTTTAATGTTTTAATTCAATTATTTATTTATTTATATTTAGAAACAAAACCAATTATCGTATTCCAGGGTATTATTTTGCATATGGACATCGTTATTGTTTTCTAGAGTTACACTTTTAAGGCATAAGCACAAATAAAAAAATTAAAAACATTTATATAGATGCAGAATTAGTACTACCCATATTTAATGCGCATCCTTATTTACCCCTAAAAAATTTGGGCAAAAAAAAAATTTGTGCGCATTATACATGGCAAAGTACTGTAAATCATAATCTGGGGCATCTGTGTTTTCAACAAGCTCCCCACGCCCGGGGTGGGGGTGGGGAGGCCCCAGCAGGAGGCAGGTGCTGAGCAGCTCCCTCCTTTCCAGCTGCTCCAGTGTTCCTCATTCCTAGCAGGGCGACTGTTAATAACAGTAACAGCCTCCAGGACCAGACATTCCAGTGAGGGAAATGCTCCCTACCACGTGGCGGCGTGAGGCTATTTCACTCACCAAGGGGCGGGGCTCTGTTATCCCCATTCCACAGACGAGGCGGCCCAGAGGAGTCGTCAGTCGGCTTGCTCCAGGTCACAAAGCTAATAAGCAGTGGAGCTGAGGCTAAATTCTAAATAATTATTTTAAAATCCTCATCATAATACAGCTAGTGTTTGTTGAGCACTGGCGATGGTCCCCACGATATTCCAAGCCGCGTACGTGTGCTGGCTCATTTGAACGTCACAGCAACTCAAAAAAAGGTGGGTGCTCTTACCGTCACCACCTTCCAAGTGAGGAAACAGAAGCTGGGAGAGCTCTAGTCTGAAGCCGCTCGGTGGCCGGCGAGCCCGCGATGTTACCTCCAAACCACGCTGCCTCGCCCTGGGCACGATGGCCTGGGCGCTGGTCTGTGCCCTCCTCTGCACTGCACACGGCATCCCCCGCCCTCACTGGCGTGAGGATGCCCTGAGCTGATTACGGGCCAGTTATGCCCTGGCGTCACCCCAACCTCCGGGCCCAGCAGGTGGCGCCCAAGGGATTCCCCGGCGAGGGCGCGCGTGGAAGGAGAAACCTGGGGCTGCCGGGGCTGTCTCCGCGTGAGCTCCCATCAGCGCCTGGCGCGTGGAGACCGCGGGGCTCGAGGGCCTCAAGGGGCAGCGCCGAATGGTGGCCGGCCTCCAGTGGCGAGTCCTGGCCCGCAGAGCCAGAGGTGGATGTCTGGAGTTCCCAGCTGCGCCTCCCCCCTCTGCCCACCATGGCCCCGCGGGCGGTGCGGAACAGGACAGGGCTGAGGTCACTGCTGCGGCTGCCCCGACACCCCAAGCCTGAAGAGTGCGAGGATTCCTGGAGGGGCTCGGCCAGGAAGACCCCGGGCTCCTTGGGCTCCCTCCTAGGAGAGTTCCTCCCTCGCAAGTTCCGGGAGTTCCTGAGCCAGCTCGGTGCGGACTCGGTTGAGCAGCCACAGCCACCGAGTGAGGCCCTGCCAGGTCCCCAGGGGGATGGACAAGGGGGCTGAGTCGTTTTGGGTGGAGAGGCCCAGCCTCCTTTCTAAGAATGATGCTAATGTTAGTTGAGTTCCTGGCAGAGTTCCAACAACCATGCTTGGGGGCAGGCCTACCATTGCCCATCTTGTAGGAATGAGGAAACTGAGGCCCAAGGCCATAGAACCAGGAAGACCCTGGTAAGGATGTCCCCAAGCAAAGGCTCATAACGGTTTCCGTCTCCTCCTGGATCATAGCACCCTCAGAATCACCACATCAAAGGGGTGTGTCAGAGCGCCGGCAGGGACATTCTCCTCCGAGTTCTGACTGCTCCTTCCTCCCAGACCTGTGGTAAGTGTCAGGGGCCTGCTGGCAGGGACAGGGTTGCCATCGATGCTCCAAGGGTGGGGACCCTGACCACTCATGCCAGCTGCGGCCTATTTGTCTTCAAGGGGCCAGTCACTGAACTTCCAGAATAGTCTTAAGAAGAGTTTGCTTGATCAGATACCTACCCTGGGGCCGCTGAGTAGAGATCGAGAACAATTCACCAAGGTCAAAAAGGCCAGCAGGTGCGTTCTGGGAAAGATGGGGATGGGGAGGGAGGAGAAAGAACATTTCTCTGCTTCCTTTCTTTCCTGTGTCTTTCACCCATGAATTACCTATTTATCCATCTACTCATCCATCTGCGTGTGCATCCGTGAATCAGGTCCTCTGCCACAGCACTCATAATCCACCTGTGAATCCACCCGTCCTTCCATCCATCCACCCCACCATCCACTCATTCATTCATCATTACGTCTATCCATCCATGAATCAGGTTTGCTCCCAACACATTCAAGAATCATCCATCAACAACTGTGAATCCATCCACCCATTAATTAGGTCTTCTACCAACACGTTCATAATTCATCCATGAACCCATTTGTATTTTCATTTTCCCCTTCACCCATCCACCTTGCATACATCTTATCTGTGAACCAGGTCTTCTACACCCTGTTCGGGAATCCACCCGTCCACCCAGCCACCCGTCCATCCATTAGTCAGTCAGCCATTCATCTATTTGTGAACTCCCACAATTTCATCCGTGGACCCAATGTGTAGATCAATCACCTGCAAATCCTTCTATCCACTTACAAATCCAGGATACTAGTCATCTCTAATCTACTCATGAAGCCATCTGCAAGTCTACATACCCATCTACATAATTATCCATCCACCCATCCATACATCCTCCTAAGACCTACTTCTTCCATTCAGACCTTTTCACTAATCCATCCATCCACCTACCCACCCACGAGTCTTCCATCCTTCTATCCACTCCACTACCCATTCATCCATTTCTTCCCCTAACATTATTATGTTTTATTATATGTCAAATATTGGGGGAAATAAAATGAGGGATGGAGGCAGGAGAAGAAACCATAGCTCTAATGGACGAGGGAAAGAATGCAGAAAAACATCCTCCAGCTTAAAGGGGCTTAAACAGGGGTGAAGGATGAAGAGCGCTGCGCAGGAGTTTAAAGACCAGCCAGAGTAAATGCAGGACATACGGTTCCTTCCAACCCTGCACCCATGGCAGACAGTACTAACTGATCACAGCACTTCTCCCCACTGACACCGTGCTCCAGGCAGACACCGCCGATGCATCAGAGTAGGTGCCAGAAACGAAACACATGTGCCAGCCCAGGAACTTTAAATCACTCCGGCTGGATAAACACGCCACTCCTCACAAGACATCATGAAGAAACGTATGGCTCTCAAGGTCTCATTTGTGAGAATAGCAGGGAAGTCTACATTCACGGTGTTCCATGGTCAAGAGCTAGCACTCGAGCACCTTCCAGTGTGGAAGATTCCCTGGTGGGCCTTGGGGTAGGGGGGATGCGGGGTACATTAAAACAGGGTCCAGCAGCCTTTGAGAGGAGAAGCTGAGGTTTCAGAGCGTGGGCAGAGCTGGGGTGCCTTGGCCTGGCCCAGAGGCAAGCACGGAGCGGGTGTCGCTATGCTGACAGCTGTCGGATGAGCAGGTCCAAGGGCTGCAGCCAGGCGCTGTCTTGGGTACCTCCTGCCTGCCCGGCTCTTTCGTGGGCTGATGCAAAGCATCCCCTCTGGGTCCACACAGATGGGAAGATGTGGTCCAATGAACGGGTGCAGATGTAGAGATACATATGTAATCAAATATGGCCTTTCTGAATCACAGAACCATGGGGGATCAGCAGGCCCTTGTGAGGCCTTGGCCTTGAGGCCAAAATTAGTAACGATAACAGATCCCCTTTACTGAGCACAGAGCCTGGACTAGATGCTTCACACAAGCTATTTGATACTCACCAAACTCTTATCAGGATGCCATTATCATGCCTACACTATAGAATACATCATTTAAAGGGGAAGCTACAAGGGGAGACTCAAGGGCAGTCCCCCAAAGAGCACACTGCTGAGAGGAGGTATCATGGAGGCTGGTGATTACAATAAGAACAGCTCCCAGTTAGAGACGTTCACCTCTGGCCCTGCAGACCCTCGGCGGGGTGCTCTGTCGTTCGTTTCACCTCCTCAAGCCCTGGCTGGTGGGCAGGATTGGGGTCCACTGTGTGGATCAAAGAACCAAAGCTCAAAAAAGTTGGGATCGAAACCCAGGACTACCTGGCTCCTGAGTTCCTACCCTCGTTCCCTCTGCCGAAATGCCCATACGCAAGAGCACCGGCTCTGGAACCGGGATTCAAAGCTTGGCTCCCTCCCTCGCCGGCTTTGTGACCTTGGGCACGTTGCAAAACATCTCTGTGCCTCAGTTTCCTCATCTGTAACATGGGAACGGTGCTCTCATGTCATGGAGTTGTGCGGGCTGGGTGGCGCTGTGTGCTACGGGCCCAGCACGCAGGGAGTGCACAGGAAATACCAGCGGCTGTGACCGTGAGGGTCACACGGCGAACTCCAGTCTGATGGACATGTGTTGTTGGGGTGGAGGGGGGCCCCGGGGGCTCAGGCCCCAGCCCTCCCCTCCTGCTCTCACCTCTTTCTGCAGGCCCCACGGTCTCCAGGTGCCCAAGCTCAAGGCCGAGCTCACCCACAGCTCCTTGGAGGAAGGCTCGGGGCACCACAGGCGGTGCAATCCCTTCCGAGTGAGGTTTGCTGACGAGACCGTGTGGGACACGGCATTCCGCTACTGGGAGCGCAGCCGTGCACGTAAGCAGACGGGACAGGGAGCCCCAAACTCCAGAAAGTTCCAGCCTGCACCTGGGAGAGCACACCCTGTGGCCCTGGGTGCTGGGAGTGAGGCACCAGCCTGCAAAGGCCAAAAGGCTGCTGAGCCTGGAGAGGACGCACCTGAGCTGGCCTCTCCGGAGGATGTCAGGGTGACCTCCAAGGACGAAGTCGAGGGTCCGAGGTCTGGTAGAAGTGTCCCAAAGCATGTGGCAGCAGGCAACAGCCACAGCATTGGACCAGGAAACCATGGCTGCCCAGACCTCGCCACCACGGAGGGACTTCTTGCTCCCAGGGTTCCCATAGGCCACATCTACCCACCTTGGAACCAGCGCCCACAGTCTCCCAACCATATCTGGTTCCCCCTAGGGGCTGCAGGGGTTGATGATGGTGGGAAGCATCTTCTCCTCGTATTTGTGAAAGCAGAGTTGGATGAGGAGGTGTCCAGAAAGGTCCAGAAGATTGGGGATGACCGGCACCACCGGGTCTGGCAAAGAAGCTAGGACCAGCAGGCCTGGGTCCACAGCAGACGTTTGCTCTCGGCTCTACCATGACGAAGGGGATAGTGTCTGTCCTCTGGGGCGTGGTTTCCAGTGAAGGTCACCAAAGTTCCCTTTCTCCACCTTCCCAGCCTCTTCTTTCCTCAGGGTCCAGCAGTGACCCGGGGGCCATACCTCCAACAGTCAACAGCCTGCGTCTATTTTTGAGCACCTACTAGGTGCAGTTTCAGGAAGCAGCTGCCCAAAGCCTAGCTATAGGGAAAGCTCTAAAAATCAGTACTATCACTGATTCAGGGGGATCCCTGAGGGTCCCAGGAAGCTGCAGAGAGAAGCTGTGATTTTGCCCAACTTCCAGTTGTTTGATGAGGGCACCAAGGCCCTGAGCAGATGGCACAGCCACCAAGAAGAGACGCCAGAGGGGCCCCGGTCACTCTGGGTGCCCAGGGGAAGGAGGCGCCTGGAGAAATGGTTTCATGTAAATGGCAGTTGGTGGGTACAGGAGAGATTCCTGGCCAGTGGGACTGCGCGTGCACCCCAGGGCGCCAGACTGGGGCTCTGTGGGTGTTTCTCAGCTGTTTCCATTCTCAGGATCCCCGACCAGTCAGAAGGGCTGCTGTTGGTTGGGCAGGAAGTTCTCCCAGCCCCCAGAAACCCCTCCATCCCCATGGGAGAATCATCACCCTCCCCCGGACCTCCACTGTGGGGTGACTGGCCTTCCTACAATAGAAAAGGGCCATTTGGGGCTGGAGCAGGAGTGGTGTGGGGGTGCAGAGGCAGATTGGGTAATAAAGGCAGAAACAGCAACACAAGAGAGTTTTAAAACCTGAGCCTTCTCTGGAGGCAGCCAGAAGGCGCTGGGGAGCTGTGGGTTTCCATGGAGACCGGCTCTGCCATCCTTGCCTGCCAGAGGGAGGAGGGGAGAGCTGGGGGGGTGCCACCTCTCTCGGGAGAACTCTCACGGTGCCCTCTCTCCTCCAGTCCAGCAGGACGTCACAGAGAACAGGCCAGCCACCCAGCCACCGGGGGCATTGGAGCGTGTGTTTGGGAGCGTCGGGAGATGGGTGGAGAGTTTGCCCAAAGCCCTGGACTCCCAGACCAAGAAGGAGGCCGCGGCCAGCTCCCCGTTCAGCTGGGACAGCCCCAGCCTGTGAGGCTTCGGGGAAGGGCTGGGGTTCCCACGCATTGCCAGGGCTCCCCCTCCTCACCTTGTAGAGCTCCCAGCCCGCAGTCCGTCGGCAGTGGGCAGGCTAGGGGCCTGGGCCTTTGAGGGCCCTGCCAGCCATGGACGGACCTGGGACCTGGACTCCATGCGGCTCACAGGCTACTGTCCCCCTCAGGCCCATCCCGGAGCTGGAAGACTACCTCTTTGAGGACACCTCTGTGAACAGCAGCCTGCCCTACATCCCCAGGGCCACCACCCAGAGGCAGCAAAGAGACCGCAAAGCCTTTCTGGGTGCCCACGGCATTCTTGACCAGGTGGGCAAATCGCCCTGCTCCTGGAGCCAGAAACTGGTGAGTACCTGTGGGCAGCCGGCCACCTGGAGCACCCCAGCCCAGTGTGTCGGAGGGGCCACAGTGCCAGGTAAAGCCTCCCCACATGCTTGGCTGAGGGGTGGGCTCCCGAGCTGGGCTGCCTGGTTCCCAGCTCAGCATGTGTAGACTGTCTTTGCATTTCAGTTTCTTCAGGGGGTTGAGCTCCTGCCCCCTAGTGCTGAGGCCACCGGAGCCCTGTCTCCTGCCCAGGGACCCGCTCCCCGCCTCAGCCCCCAGCTGTTCCTTTTTCTCACTCTAGGAGTCCTTCCTGCCCCGCCTGGAGCTGCACTCGATCCTGAATCGAGGCAGCCCAAAGGGGTACCAGCTCCTCCTGCCTTCGGTAATGCAGCAGCAGGCTCAGCAATGAAAGACCTCTGGAGCCCAGCCCAGGTGTGGACATGGGCCAGGGGTGAGGAGAGGCCTTCCTTGGCCCACAAATAAATGGACATTCCCAGTGCCTGGAACCTGCTGCCAGTCTCACCCTACAAGCCTCTCTAGGTGCCTGGTTTTGCTGGTCTCTAGGGTACCCGGACCATGGGGAGGGTGGGGGCGGGGTCACAGCTGAGATGAGGCTGATGGGTGGGGGCAAGGCATCCCCAGGGGTCAGGGTTGGTTCTAAGTGAATCCCTCTTCTGGAAGGTGGCAGACCCCACCACACACCTCCAACCTGGGACCAAGTCTCTGTCCATCTGGATCAGCCCACACCTGAAACAGACACTTGGCCTGACCTCTGCCTCCAGCCTCCATCTCTGATGGAGCCAAAGTCTGCTTGCTGACCTGCCACTATGGGGTTAGGGTGTCCGGACTGAGGCTGAGGGAAAAGAGCCCAATGTGTGCGCAGACGTTCGTCTTCTGAGTCCCCTGGCCTAGGCTCACACCCTCTGTCCCTGGTCACAGCATCTGGGTGGGTGGGCCCCCACCAGCTGTCTCCTCGTGTGAGGGAAGGCGCCATGTCAGGTGATGACGAAAGATTAGGTGGCAGGTACTGCCTGGAGTTAATCTGACCACTGCACTGACCCCACAGTGTCACCCTACAGGGCCTGTCTTCCAGGTGTGGCCCTGCCACAGCTGTGTTCAACACCCTGGCAAAGTTTGACTCCCCTCCCCTCCTTTAAGCCCAGGTTGGGCCCCAACCCCTGGCCAGCCCCAGGATCCGGGTCTTTGTCGCCACCTACTGGCCAGTAAGGAAACTGCTGAGGAATCCACACCCGGCCACCCCGGTGAAAGGAAAAAGGGTGGGATTTGGGCTGGACAGGCGGTGGGGATCTCAGGGCCAGGACAGCTTGAGGATGGGGATCCCTGTTTTGAAGGGGTGCCCTGGCTCCAGAAGAGAGGCAACGAGTGTAGGCACAGTTTGGCCAAGCCTTGTAGGGGATAGGTTGGGGGCAGTGCTACCACCCCATTGGGTGGAGGACTGGGGATGTGGGGCTGGAGTGGGATTTCAATCCCTGGGATGACTTTTCCCCTCCGCACCATTTTCTGGACTTTCACGCCCAACCCCGGCACAGTATTTCTATCTCCTAGAGGGTCTGGAGGTCTCCGAGGAGGCCTGCTTCTATCGCACCTTCTCCTGGTGACCTTGGGAGCCCTTCTCGCCGGTTCAGAGCCTCAGTTTCCCCTGCCCAGCCTCCGGCTGCCGCGCCACGCCGCGCCCACGCGGGGGCAGTGTTGGCCTGGCTTTGGCGCCGCCTGGCACTGCCGAAACTTCTCCGCCTCTTGCCGGAGGGTTGGAAACTTTTCCCCTCGCGCCGCTCCTGTGCCTCCTGCCCCCACAGCTCCTCACCGAGCTTCGAGCTTCGCTGTGGCCCGAGCGGCTGCTTGCCACCTGCCCGCCCGCGAGGGCTTGTTGGCCGCTGGTCCCGCAGCTTCTCTTTCTCACCTTATGTTGATTAACCAAAAATTGCTAAGCTTGCGACAGCGCTGTAAGCAGCGAGCCCTCGAAACTGAGTCCCCTGTGCAGCGCACAGGGGTGGAGAGGCCTCTGGAAAATCTTTGCCAGCGTCTGGGGGGGACCCAAAGCCAAGCACTTGCCCCGCAGGTGGCCAGTGCAAAGGGAAGGAGCGCGGGCAAGGGACCTACTGAAGGGGTGGGGATGGGGGCACTCTCCACCTCCCCCCACAGGTTTGGGCTGGCAGGGGTGCCGAGTTGAGGTGCTGCACCCAGGCAAGTGGGGACCTTCTACACCTCCCTGCTTCCTTCCGCCTGCCCCCTCCCCTTGCGCCCCTTCCCCAGCCCTTCATATTTTCTTTCCCTCTTCCCTCGCCTCCCTTCTCTTCCTCTTTTCCTCTTCGACAAACATGGATTCTGTGTCAAGAGGACCTTGAGCATCAGCTCCGAGCCTCACATCCCACTCAGCGCTGGAGCAACTGCACGGGAATACCCGCAGACACACCACACACACACACACACTCACACAGCAAGCACACCACACACTGAGGCGCCAGCCTAACCCACAGACGCCACATGCAGCAGACACACCACACACACGCAGACGCCAGACACACATGCACACACTTCAGAGGCATCACACACAGACACACCCATGCAGGGACCCACACCACACACACTGGGGACACCACAGATGGCACACACACATCCCCACACACACACTTAGGGTCTCCCAGCAACCCCACCTGCTGACTGGGAGGCCCCAGATGCACCCCCAACCCCTCCCCATCCTCTGTAGCTCTAGTCACCAACATGCCCTTCCCCCTCTCAGGCAGAGCTTGAACTTGAAATGGGTGACCAGCAGGAAGGTGTGGACACAGGCAGGGGGTGCTGCAGTGTGGGTGGGACCCCTTCCCAGATGTTCCCAGGTTCTCAGTTCTCACCCCTTCTCAGAGCTCCCAACAGGGCCCGTTCCTCTGGTACATTCCCACTCAGGCTGGCGAGTGGCCAGCCTCTCCAGGGGCTCCAGGGAGCAGCGTGGCTGGAAGGCCAGGAACGTGGCCTTCAGCAGCTGGAGCTGGGGCCCAGGCTCCTGTCCCCACCGCCTCAGAATCTCTGGGGTGCAGGGCAGGCGCGCCCTACACAGGTCTCCTCTGCCTTCTCATTCTGGACAAACCCAGTCCCCACCCCATTCCACTCCCCACCCTCACCGTGGTTCCTGTGCAGACCTGGGACATGACCATGGGTGGGGGGCAGGGGGAGCTGGGTCTGGTTTGGGGGTGGTGGAGAGGAGAGCAGGAAGGAGAGAGGAAAACTGTTGCTCCTCTCTCCTGAGCCCTCCGTCCTCAGGGGCCCTTCCACCCGCCCGGCTGGCCAGGGCTCTCCTAGCCCCTTTGCCGAAAAGGAAACAAGCTCCGAGAAGGTAGGAGTGTGGCCAGGCTGCGTCCTATACCAGTGCGCAGCCTCGGGCCACACACACGTGTTCTCAGTACATCCGTTCATTGCTGGGGAAACTGAGGCCCGGAGAGGTTCAACTCTTTTTTTTTTTTTTCTGGTTGCCTCTCGTATGTATGTATATATATATATATATATATATATATATATATATATATATATACACACACCCTGCTCAGGGACCGAACCCGCAACCCAAGTGTGTGCAGAATGATGCCTAGCCAACTGCGCTACACCAGTCAGGACAGGTCAAACTCTTTCTTAACGTCACATGGTTTTTAAGTGCTGTCAGCAGGAGGAGACACCGATGTATGGCAGCACCTCTTGGCAGCAGCCCACGTCTCCCACTGAAAGGCAAGCAAGGTGGTCGAGACCTGTCCTGCCCAGGGTCCACTGTCCAGCATGTGGGCATCCCGGTGGCAGGGAGGACCAGGGCTGGGTCAGAGAGGGAGGAAGTGGAATTGCGGGAGGGTGTGCAGATCGGAAGCAGAGCGGCGAGAGCAAAGGGTTGGGGGCAGGAGCCTCAAGGTTCCTCGGAGGGTGGAGGGCGTGGCAGCTGCACCCCGGGAGTGGGCAGGGCAGTGCTGACTCCAGGCAGGAGCTGGGCAGAGAGGGGCCTGATTCCCGATGCCAATAGAGCCACTGAAGATGCGGAACCCGTGAGAAGCCAAGCAGGGCTCCAGGGACATGAGCTGCCCCATGCACTTACCTGCTTTCATGCTGCAAGCCGTTCATTGAGCACCTACTGTGTGCCACATACACACTGGGCCCTGGACACTCAGTGGACACTAGAATGACTAGCCCTGTCCTCAAGCTACAGTCTAGTTGGGGACAAAACTCAAACAGGACACAGTGACTAGTGATGATGGGAAGCCTGGGATTTGGGAGCACAGAGGGGGTCCAACCCATTGGAGGGGGCGTGGGACGGACACCTGGGCCTTTCCACCATAGCGAGGTGGGGGCGTGGTCAGACCTGGACAGAGGACCAGGAAGTGTGGGAAGGGAGGTGACTGCTGCAATCCTGCAGCCTGGCTGGTGTGACAGTTCTCAGCCTGGGCCTGGGTGAGCAAGGGGCCCAGGAAGGCTATTGACAGGCGAGGAGAACGGTTACTGTCCTCCTAGACAAGACACACACACATACACGTGCGTGCCCTGTGCCCCCCATGTGGGCTGCTCACTGCTCATCCCAGTCCCTCTGCCTTTGTCATTGACCTAACTCCCACCCATGTCCTCCCTCTCCCCAGCATTTGTCTCTTTGGGTCCTGTTGCCGCTCCCTCCCAATATGCCCTAAATGACAGATGGTCTGCTCCAGCCAGGGCACTCTTGTTGAAAATCATCAAATCCCTCTATGGAGACAATGTACGCTGCCACCTCCAGGCAGCCCTACAAGCCTCGACATTCCTTTAAACAGACTCAGGAAAGGCGGTGACACTGGTGATGCTCATTGCGCTATTCAGGCCCATTGGAGCTAGCTTTGGGCAGAGTCTGAGCCAGAAGCAGGCATTGGTCCTTCCAGGTTAGCTCTGGAACCCTCCGGAATGGTGGCACTTGGTCCCCAAGAGCAGCAGCCAGAGCAGCTCATTTGCCATCTCCCGTCATGGGACCTTGGGGACCCTTAATGACTCACCCGCCAGGGTCTCCCTAGTTTATTGTCTGTACCTGGCAGCCCTAGGGACCACAGTGCCACCCCCAAGTTCCCAGGGAGCCCTTGCTGGGCTCTGGGCTGACTTCCAGCTCCCCTGGTCATGAGCCCTGCTGGCCCAGGCACCTCGAGGGCCCAGACCACGTTCTCCAGGGAAAGACGCCTCCCCAGGCTGGCTCGTGAGTAATTTCTAATAGCCCACAGCCAGTCTGGAATGTTAACTAGGGCGGTTAACGTGAGCAAGACAGGCCTAGGCCCTGCCCTCCCGGAGCTGGGAGTCTGTACCATGAGCAGACATGGGTGTAAAGACTGCCACGCTCAGAGCATATCTCTGAAGTAGGCACTGCTCCAGCCCCATATTACAGATGAAGAAATCAGGGCACAGAGACGTTAAGTCACTTTCCCAGGGTCACACAGCTGAGCTCCAGATAAGAAGCCAGTGAGAAGTGCTGTGATGGGGGAAGCACAGGGCAGTGGCCTGGGGTTTGCTCCTCCAGAAAACTGGCCAGATTTCCCCTAGCCCAGAGGGCAGGGCTGAGGGAGCAGAGCTGCAGCCAGGGTCCACAGGCTGGCTGTTGATGGTGAACTCTGCCCACACCTCAGTTCCATTCCTTCCCCAAACGTGTGCTGAGCCTCTACCGGGTACCAGGCTGTGTGCTGGGCCCTGTGAACAAGACAAGCATCACTCCTGACAGAGGGGCCCGCATCCTGGTGAGGAGGGTACAGCCGGGCTGGCTTTCAGGTGTGTGGCCCCTGCAGTCCGTCTCAAGGGGCCCCTCTCCTGGAAGGGCTCTGCACTAGGTTTAATCCTCTCCTCTTGTCCTCTTGAAATTCTTAACTGGTTTTGAACCGGGGCCCTATGTTTTCATTTTCCCCTGAGCCCTTGCAGAGTGTATAGCTGGTCCGGGACACAGGCATTACACCGTGGTCAGTGCTGGGCTGGGCCCCCTGGAAGCCTGGAAGGAGGGCCCAGGAGGATTGCTCGGAGGCAGGACCAGATTGGCCTAGGGGGGTGGGCTTTGTCCTGACCCCACGTCCTGCCATGGGTCCCCAGATCCCTCAGGGCAGTTCCCTGGGAGCTGGGTCAGCGTCAGGCACGAGGTCACCGGCAAAGCTCCAAAAGGACTTTGAAAAGACGCTTGCACGTGTGCCCTGACTAGATACGCATGTGTGTGGCACAGTGTGAGCGGGCACAGGCCGGAAAGCAGGGAGGAGAGAGCCCCTCCCAGCCACCTCCCCCCGGCCCTGGGCGCCGATTCCTCCTCCTAGGCATCCCCGTTTCTGGGCGCCTCCCAGAGACAGTGCACACACATGCGAGGAAGTAAGCGCACACGTGCATCTTTGTACTGTTGGGTGGATGACGCGTGCGTTCTGTACACATTTCTCTGCACACACCATTCTCACCTCACGATCTAACCGGGCGATCGGAGGAGGCCCTTTCAGGGTCACTTAGGCACAGCATGAACGGCCACCCATGCGCAGCACCTGGCCTTGGCACAGCGTGGTCTACGGCCCCGCTGGTTGTTCGCCATATACCCAGGTGTCCCCTACAGCCTCTCTCCTGCCCCAACTGCTATGGAGGCAGCCAAAGCTCCATCCCATGAAGGAGGTTCTATGATGACCCCTGAATCTATGTGAAGCTCAGAGAGGTGCGTCCACCATCCTGGAGTCACACAGCGGAACCAAGATTGGAACGCGTGAGGAAGCTGTACTACCTCTCAGCAGCAGGTTCGTGTTCCCAGCAGGGGTCGGGGGGGGGGGGTTACTGTCTCTTGCAATATATTCACACCCTCCCTGATGCCAGATGGGGGAGCAGGTGAGAATTGGGCAAAAAACCCTTCCAGCCCAACAGAGCCACCAGGATGGAGCTGGCAGGAGTCCCAGCAAGGCCTGGAGGGCGGGGCTGGGCCAGGTGGCCTGCTGGGGGTGGGGCAGTTGCGGTGGCTGGGCCACCTAGGCCCCAGCTGCACGGAAGCTCCTGGCACGCCCCTAAGTGGCCTGTGCTTGTCACCAGGGAGGGCTGGCGTCAGCTGGTTCAATGTGCCTGGGGCTGTGATTCAGCATTTGAGTTCAGGGCGTTATTTTTATTGGGTTTTGTTTATTCAAAGCTCTGCCTTTGAAATTTGTCTTCACGCCTCCCCATCCCAGAGAAGAGAGCTGATTTGGATACAGTGTGTGGTGTTGTCTCAGCCTGAGAAGTCATTCCCTTGAATGGGGGCTCATTGTCCCTTAGCACACATGGCCCCCCACGTGGGGTGTCCGTGGTGGCTCTGCAGGACCGTGGATACCCACCGGCCCTGGCCTGGCTGGGGCAGGCACCAAACAGCCCTCCGAGCCCCGGGGCACTGGCAGCGAGGGCCCGAGGAGGCTCAGCTTTGAGGGGTTATGAGGCCCTGTGACAAGAGCTAAGGACTACCTCTGTTCAGAAAAATTCTATTAGCATCCAGGACTTCTGAGACCCATCGTAGACCCCTCCCTCCCATTTAGTGCCCTTCCTAAAGGAATCCCGCAGCCTGCCTTTTCGGAGTAATAGCCCTCGTAGCTAAAATTGAGCCCCTCCATTAATTCTGTTTCAGGGGCTGTCGTCTGGAGTTTCTGGGATTAACTCATTTACTGCTCATAACTGAGGCACAGAGAAGTTGGGCCACTCACCCAAGGTCACACAGCTGGCAAGTGGCCAGGCCAGGATCTAAGCACAGCCAGTTCAAGGTTGTTATACTCCTAACCTAACGTAAACATATGTGCTCGCGCATACTCAGGCACGCACACGTGGTGCCTGGTCCCCGGGGAAACCTGGGGATAGGCCCAGGGACAGCCCCCGGGGGAGGGATCCATGCTTGTTACGTGCCAGGGCGGGGGGTCTGGCTGAGTGGGATGACTGGGTCCAGTCCCTTGTGAAGGTCAGATGAGACCCACCTGGAGATTCTCCTGCCCCAAGGCCAGCACATGGCCTCCACTGTCATGGGAGCTGACACTACGGTAGGAGACGGACGGAGAGTGGGGGTCCCAAGGCATAGACACCCCTGGTGGTGTCTGCCATCAGCACGACAGATGCCGCCCCTTCCTTCTACCCACTCATTTCCCTCTCCTTTCCTTCCTACCTGTCCTCCTTCCCTTCCCTCCCTCCCTACTGCCTGTCTTCCTCTTCTGTCCTCCCTCCTCTCTGCCCCTGCCCCTCCCCCTCCCTCCTGCCACCCACCCACTGACAAGGGTAAGGCCTGCTGAGCCTCCGCTGGTAGAGACGGCCTGACCCTCTCCACGACACAGGTCTGAGAAGCCCAAAGCAAATGTGGGAGCCACTGATTCCAGAGGCCTCCTGTGTGCCTGCTGGTGAGCCCACAGACCGGGCCAGGCAGCCCAGTCCGGGGCTCTGGCTGCCCGCTTCTTCCCCGGGCAGGGGGGATGGCCATGGCCCCACGGGCCTTCCGGGCTGGGGTTGCCAGCATTTGTGACATTAAGACCCTGATACTAGTTTCCAGCAGCTTTTGGTGGTTTAATAGAATTGAGGGTACATCTAACCTGCAAATGTTCCCTTTTGATCCCACTCCTTTTTTAAAATTTTTTTTTTATTTTTAGTGGCTCAACAGGACAGGGTTCCGGACAGGACCGGGACCACTCCCTCCTCTCTCCTGTTTCCAGCCAGGTTCTCCTGAAGTTTCAAGTCCTGGGATGCCCGTGAGGTGGTCCCTGGGGCTGGATTCCTGGTTGCTGGTCTTGTCCCCCTCCCCGCTTGCCTCCTTGCCCCCCACCCAGCACTTATCTGGCCTAGAGAGGCTCTTCCTCTGGCAGCCCCAAGGTTCTGTCCCCTCTGCCCCCTCCCTCCATGCTCCTCCTCACTCTGCAGCAGACTTCTGGACTCTTCTTTAATCTCCTGAGACAAAGTCCTTCATGCCCCAGGGCCTTTGCACATGCTTTTCCTGCTGCCTGAAATGCTCTTCCCACCAGCTTCAGTGACTCCTACTTAACATGAGGTCTCAGCTTAGATATCCCCTCCTCCAGGAAGCCCTCCTGAATCAGAATGGAGCAATGGTACCATACTGGTGCACAGAGGACCCCTTTCAGCAGACCCTGAATCCAGGTGCACAGGGACTGAACAGGCCCCAACACAGAGCCCGACACACAGGAGGCCCTCAGTAAATGCTGGACAAGGGGGGTGGGGCAGGGCATTCTGGGCAAACCTCCCTGCAGTGTCCGGTGTCTCAGTTTCCCTGCCTATAAGGCGAGGGGGTGGGTGGTCCTCCTGCACGTGTCACGTGATGATTCTCTGGTGCTCCCGCTGGGTTTCTGGCGAGGATCACACTCATTTCACGGTATTTGACTTCCTTGATTATCTGATTTTCCATGGAGGAATGTTAAATCTCTAGGTTGGGGTGGCATCTGCCCGATACCCAGGCACCAGTCCCACCCCACCAGCCTGAGTGCCCCTGGCACCCTGCGAGGTTCTGAAGCTCCGCGCTGCTGGTGGTGGTTCCGCCCTCGGCAGCCAGAGCTATCGATCAAGTCGGCCCCTGGGGCTTGGAGCCCAACAGGCTGGGCTCCAGTTCTGACTTTGGCACTTTCTGGGAGACCGAGACCCGCCTTCACTCTCTGGTGCCTGCCTCAGTCCTCAGTTGTGTGATGGGCGTTACAAATAACAGCACCTCCCCACCGGGGCTCCTGGGTTCACGGGGATGGTTCCCTGCCTGGGCTCTGGGGGGTCAGGGGCCTGCCCTTCTCATCCCAGGGGCAGTGGCTACGCCTCAAGTCTCTGGAGCCAAATCAAGCCAGGTCAATACCTAGCTCTGCTATTTAGCTGGTTGTGAGACTGCCTAGTACCTCAGTTTCCCTGTCTATAAAATGGGGCTGATGGGTACACCTGCCTCTTTTAGTGGCTGCCCACACTCAGTTGCTTATCAGGGCCTGCTTTCACCAGTCCCAGCCTGGCCTCCTCCTCCCCCACCCCTCCCCACCCCACTATCATCTTCTGATGGATGTGGGGGCAGCAGGCATAAACAGCACGGGAAAGACTCTACGGGAACCACGGGCACCCTCTCCCTGGGCATGCATCTGGTCCCACTTTTCCAGCCGTGTGACCTGGCGTGAGTCCCCCCTCTGAGCCTCAGGCTCTCCGCCTGAGAAAGGATGTCCAGATGTGACCACATAGGGCACCATGAGGCTTACCTGGAACAGTGAACAGCGTGTGGCCATTGTCGTAATTACTGTTGTGTCAGAAAGTGGAGCCGGTTCCCTCCTCCCCATGCTAATTAAGATGGGGAAACAGGCTTGCAAGAGGGAGTGTTCAGTCTCAGCAGCCGGGAAGGACACTCACACTCCACCCCCTGGAGCTTCTGTGGAGCTGAGGCCCAGAGAGGGGAAGGCTGGACAGCAGGTTACACTGGGGGGTGGGGACCCACTGAAACAAAGGGTAGTTGCTGAGACTACCTTCAGGAAGGATGGGTGCGATGGGTGGGGCTAGGCAGGTACCCCAGGTGAGCCCTGGCTCCCTCCTCAGATCTCAAGGGTCCACATGCCCAGAATTTCCCGAACGCCCCTCCCAAGAAGCCCCCCTTCCCAAGAAGGCCCGGAGCCCAGTTTTCTGGGCAGGGAGGAGGGCGGCCAAGACCCAGAGAAGGGCAGGGACTGGCCTGAGGTCACACAGCACAGACGCTGTTTTGTGGCCCACCCCCGAGCTTCTGCCTTCCCAGACAGCTCAGCCCAGCGGAGACCTGCGGCGACCTGCGGCGCCTCCTGTAGGTCTGGGCCGGGTGGAGCCTCGGGATGAAAGGGCAATCCACCGAAATCCACCTCCCTCCCGGACTCCCCCGCCCCTTCCGCCAAGGGATCGGGCTGGGGGGGCGCCAGCTTTGAAGTCCCGCAGCGGCCCGCTCTCCGCGGGCTCGGGGGCCTGCCTCCAGGAGGTGGACAGGAAAGGGCAGCCGCGGGCGGGTCCAGTCTCCCTGGGACCCTCCAGGAGGAGTGCGCAGGGACCTGCCGCGCCCAACCAGCCGTAAGCGAGTAGTCCTCTGCGTTCCAGGCCCTGCGCTGCGTGCCCTGTCTCTGCCACCCGTTGCCCCTCGGCCCCTGGGCCAGATAGAATCATTGTGGTTCCCAGGTATGGCTCTATCTCCAGTTCTAGCACAGGCTGTTCCTCCTGCCTGGACCGCCCTTCCCACCTTTTTCTCTGGGCCTGAGCCCAGCTCCTTATTTGCTTGGTCTCTTCTTGCAGACCTTCCCCAAAACGCTCCCTTACCTGCTTCCCAGGAGCTCTCCTACCCAGCCCCTCGTAGAGAGGAGGGGACCTGGGAGTCTAGAAACCCAGTGCCCCCAGGCCTCTGGCTGTGAGCTCCAGAAAGGCCTCCTCACATCCCCAGCCTGGACAGCTGTGGGTGGGTGCTCTGCACATGGGGAGAATTCAGTAATAGCCTCACAGGCCAGCCTGAGGGGGTTCCAGGCTCCTAGACCACATCACAGGTTCCTGAGGCACCACAGCCCTAGATCACAAAGCTGGGAGACCTTTCTCCCCACCTCCAGCCCCGGCCTTGACCTCACTGTGCAGCCACCGCCCCCACCCCACTGCCCACTGTGGCCCCAGCCCGCAGGCTCCACCACCGGTAGTCTGAGAGAGCCCCAGACTCACACTCCCTGCCCCAGAGTCCCAGGATGCTCTGCGGTGACCTCGAACCCTCTCCCCTGGGGATCAGCTGATTTCCTGGCCTCTCCCAGGGCCTAGGGCAGCAGGCTGGGGACAGAGTTTCAGTTCTGAGTTGCAGTTGGGGACACTGAGGTCCAGAGTCCCAGAGCTAGTGGGACAGAGCTGGCAGTGTTGGGCTTCAGGACAGAGATGAGCCCCCATCCCTCCACCCAGGCTAGCTTCCAACCTAGGACTCTGTTCAACCAAGGCCTCCTGGGAGGGTGAGGGGGCCCAGGCACCATCCTTTTGGGGGGGCTTCTGTAAATTAAACACGGGAGCAAATTGGCCACAAGGCTCAAGGTGGGCTCCATGTCAGGTCTCAGGAAGGGGTGTTTTTAACCGGCTGCGCACGCACGCAGTCCAAGAGCTGTCCTGAACCAGGCCCTTGCCTGTCTCCCCAGGAAGGGAAGAGGTGGGGCTGTGGGCGGGGTGGAGGGGGTGGTAGCGAGGCAGAGATGGCCGAGCTGCCTGCAGGAGCTTCACCCTGGGTGGCCAAAACCAGATGTGAGCTTCAGCCCCACCCCCAGCTCCAGCCTTGCAGCGGCTGCCTCCCCAGCGTACTCTGTCTACAGCTCCCTACCACCACTCCTACCCCCCCCACTCTCTGTTCTGCTGGGTTCAGGGGGCAGAGTGGGGAGGGGAGAAGGAATGGACGGCTCACCGTGGTACCGCAGGCAGGAGACGTGGTACCCCAACCCCGCAACCCTGGTCAAGCCTCTCAGCCTGTTTTCTCATGGATCCTGGAGGGCTGAACTAATTTTCCTCCTTCTTTCCTTTAACAAATATTTGCTGGGCGCCTGCTATGTGCCCTGTGCTAAGTGTGCAGTTGCCTCTGTGGACAGGACGGTCATCATTTAGTGGGGGAAAGAGACACAAGTCAAAAAGACCCATAAATAGGGGCTATCCTGGTGGAACTCCAGGCAGCTCAGAGAAAGGCTCTAACCCAACTACAGACAGCAGGGCAGGCTTCCTGGAGGAAGTGGCATGGAGGAATTGAAAGCAAAGGCCAGAGTGAGGAGAGCGAGTGGTGGGAGGGGAAGAGGGTGGAGGCAGATGAGTGAGCGGGCTAGATGGTGTGAGTGGGAGAGGCCTGGGGGCAGCAAGGGGTCTGGCTGACCTGGGAACCCACAGAATTCAGAGATAGGTTGTGGGAACTCAATGGGTGAGACCCAGAGAATCAGGAGTTAAGTTGGAGTTAGGAGAAAATCCCAGCCTGGATTTCAGGCCCCACCTGGAATGGACTGGCCAGAGGCTGAAGTGGATGGAGAAAGCCAAGCTGGGCTCTGAGAGGGTGTGATGGGTGAGCTGGCCCAAAAGTGGGTGGCCAGTAGAAAGGACCTACCCCCCCCTCTCCTAGAATACCCTGTCTTCCCACTCACTACCTTGGTCAAACTCCTACGTCCCTGGAACCCTGAATGGTCACTCTACTGTGAAGACTCCTAGGTCCCCCCAGGCTCTGTCCCCTTTATGATTTCAGGATCCCTAGAAAACCCGTGTCAAACAGCGACCTTCATAGAACACCTACCACAGGTCCAGTACTGGCTGGGCACTTTGCCTCAGAGATAGAAGCAGCTCCCCCAGCTGGGAAGAGGCAGCCCAGGCTGGGGGCCCCAGACCACGTACAGCACCCCAGCCTTCCTCTGTGGCTCCTGGCAGGGAGGGGTCCCCCTTCCTCCCTGTGGGGTTGCTCCTCTCTGCTCCTCCATCTGTCAGATCTCAGCTCCACGGTCCCCTCCTCCCCGTCCCGCCAGCACCCCATCATGCTCTCTGTGCCCTTATTTCATTTCCTCCGAGCTCTCCTTTATTTACGTGGGTACAGACGCTCCCCGCCACCAAGTATACTGAGGCTCCTGGAAGGCAGGGTCGGGTCCTTTTGCTCACAGCTGTGTTCCTGTGTTGAAAAGGGTTTGGTTGTGCTTCAAACAGGGCAGGCTTCAAATAACAGCAGTTTAAACCTGAAAAGGGTTTATTTCTTGCTGCAGTCAGTGCAGGCAGACAGGCCTGGGATGGGCTCCGTGGCTGCTGGGGACCTGAGCTCCTAAGGTCTAGCTGCTCTGCCATTTTCAACAAGCAGCTTCAACCTCACAGTGCACAGTGGCTGCTCTGGCTCCAGCCGCTGTGCTCACTTTCTGGTCTGCAGAAAGGAGGTAAAGGGACAAAGTATCTGACCCTGTCCTTTAAGGAGATTCCCAGGAAGTGATATAAACCACCTCTGTCAACATCCTATTGGCCAGAGCTTGGTCACATGGCCATGTCTAGCTGCAAGGGAAGCTGGGAATGGTAGTTTCTAAACCAAACAGCCATATGTTCAGCTAAGGATTGGGGGTTGCTAGTCTTGTAGAAGAGAAAAGACCCAACAGCTTTTGTTACAATCCCCACCTCCTGACTCATCATCATCATCATCATCAATAATAATAAAATTAATAATAATAATAATAATAATATAGCTGACATGTGTTCAGTACGGGGTAGGCATTCACTTAATCCTCACAATAACCCTAACCCTCAAGGCAGGGAAACTGAGGGATAATACTAGTGGAATCACCTGCCCAAGCAGCTGAGCTGGGATTTGGACCTAGGGCCCCCTGGCTCCAGAGCTGACGTGACTCTACCTCTCTGCAGAGACCACTAAACTGCTGTGGAATGAATGGCTGACTCTACTGAATTTGCTCTTGTCTCCCTATAAATGGACTGTGTGCCCCTTGGAAGGTGGCTTCCTTCCCCAGGGCATCTCTGCCAAGGAGCTCTTCCTGGAGACATTTTCTTACTCAGTCCACCGGGATTTGGTACAAAGAGAGGAGGCTGTAAGGACCCTGAAAACTCCTGACCTCCGCTTTGCGGCAGCATCCCTCAAGGAGAGAGGCCCAGACAGCCAGCGGGTGACAGGTTTCTCCCCATCCAGCCTCACCTGGACACCTGCCAGGCCACAGCCCGATTCCCTGGAGGTGTCCCAGCTGTTCTCCCGGGCCTGCTTCCCACCCGTGTATCCAACGTCCCAATTCCTTTCCCTGCAGTGGGGCGGGGTCATGCTTTATCTGTGCCATGGACCACATGGTATTTGGTGACTCCTTCATACCTTCTCTTGTTTGAAAATGCGTAACAAATACCTAGAGTTACACCGCGAGCTGTAATTTGAAATACAGCTAACAAGATTTTTTTAAAAACCACACTGTGACGTCATAAGAAGTGTGCTTCTTTATTGAGCATAAACCAGAACCAGCGGGAAGCCTAAAGCGAAGTTGTGTGGAGTGAGAGTTGGAGGGATCCGTATCCACTTTGATGTGATCTGCGGAGATCGGTGCTTTCTGCTGGGAACAGAGTGCCAGGACCGCGGGCTGCAGGGGCTGCTGGGTAGTTCATCCTGAAGGAAGCGTTCAACTGAAGCTAGAGGGGAGGGAAAACAGAGATGTCAAATTCATGAACGCCCTGAATTCTATCCATGCCACACCCCAAGTTAAGGACCCATTCTCTGCTCCAACAACTGGGAGGCAGGCAGTGTACCCAGCAAGCAACAAGGAGTTCTGGGAAGGCAAAGAAGGGAGGTTGGGGCAGGGCTGTGGGACCCTCCAGTAGCTAAGGGGCAGGAGTCCTGGACTCTAGGAAGAATCACCTGGCCCCAATAACCAATGAAATGTGAATATTGAGGAAGGGGGCAGGGCCAACTTGCTGGCTGGTTTCTCCAGCCTGGGGTCCTGGGTTCTGGGGTCCCAGATAGAAGAGGGAGGTCAGAAAAAGGGCGGATGTTGAGGGTGTCAGCCAGAACTGGATCCAGCTGGCGGACAGAGTGGATCAGTCAGCTCTTGATTGGTTATGCTGTGGTAACAACCAGTCTCCACATCACGTGTCTCAAAACAGAAGAGACCTACTTCCTGCAAAGGTTAGATGTCGGCTGGGCTCCATGAGGACAGCAGCTCCACTTTTCTATCACCCTATCTCCAAATCCAGACCCAGACGTTGCTGCTTTCAGGGTGGAGTGAAGGCCCCACGAAGGCCCGTGTCTGGCCACCTCACAGGTTTGTGCTCAACAGCCTGGGCCGTTCTCAATACCCAGTATGTGCTCAACAGCTGGCATTGAATCTCCACCCAACCCAGAACAGGGGTCCGTGAATACGCTGCTGAGTGAATGAATGGATGAATGCACGGCTGGGATGCACAGCCTGGGTGCATGAGCAAGGAGGCTGCGACCTCGTGCACATGCATGCTTGTCCATTGCAGGAGGGGTACCAGCACACCGTGCTCCCAGAGTTAGTGATGAGGGCACAGTGATTTGGGCAAGGCTGTGCTTTGGAGAGGGGCTGGGGCAGGGGGAGGCCAGGGCCCTCCACTCCCCACCCGGGTCTCCACTCTTTGCTCCGGCCCAGACTGGGGACATACTGAGGTTGCTTTGTTGTTGCAGGGGGAGGGGAGGGGAGGGCTGAGAGGGAGGGGGACAGCAGAGGCCTGCAGCTGGCAGCCTTTGGTGCTGACACATTCCACTCCTTCCTTCCTCCCTGACCTCCCTGTGACCTCCATCGGCCAGCCTGGGCCCCTCCACGGAATGGGGGAAGGGGCAGGGACCTCCCAGTGTCACCAGGACATGTCCAGCCCAGCTGGGCTTCTGCCTCCCACCACCAGCGCACCACCATCCCCCCAGCGCCTACCTGGGCCCTGGGGGAATCTGGTCAGGCCGGAGGTGGGCAAGCCACGGGGAGACGGGCGAGGGCCTGGCCGACAGCCCAGACTGCCTGCCCTGCCCCTCACTCCCGCCTGGGTGAGACTCTGCCTCCCTGACCCGTAAGCCTGCTGTCTGTGCAGGGGCCCGGCAGCACTTCCTTGTGGCCTGTGGCAGTCGTGAGAGCCTGTTGACAGAGCCCTGACACCAAGCCGGCCACTGGGAAATGCTCAGTTAGTATGATTTTGTCATCCTCATGGTGACCTCTCCCTCCGGGTCTGCCTTCTTGCCTGTGGGACCATACGGGCTTGGCCCCACAGCCCTGGTCCACTGGGGCAGACCTGTCTGCACAGCGCTATGTCCCCAGCCTCTGGCACAGGTCCTGGCGCCGAGGAGGTGCTCACAATCGTCTGTTGAATGAATGAACCAGCAGTTACTTGAGGGGAAAGCCCTTCCTCCGCACCGCAGTGTCCCCATGTGCGCGATTGTGTCCACGAACTCGGAATCTCCGCGGTCCCACCCACTCTGAAGTCAGGACTGCGTGTTCCTGTCGTTGCTGTGCTGAGTCTGTTTATATATAAATGTGTGTGTGTGATGTTCATGTCATAACACATCCCAGCTCCTCTCGTCCCACCTGGGCACCGGCCACCCTCCTGCTTCCCTGCCTGCTCCTGAGCTTCGACCTTAGTCTCCGTCACACAGAGTGCTGCAGGGCTCTTCAGAAGATCCCCCTCCACAGGGTGGGCCAAGAGTCTTTAACGTGGCTCATAGGCGCTGCTCGGCCCAGGCCTTGGGAGCCTTCCCAGCCTCCTCCAAAAGCCTCCCCCAGTCCCAGTGCACGAGCCTTCTCCCTGCTGCTGCTTCTTCCTCTACAGGCCCTTCGTGCATGCTGTTCCCTCCAGCTGCAATGCTGTTCCCTCCCTCTTCACCTGGGTAACTCCTACTCACTCTCCAGAACTCAGCTCTAGGTCTACCCCCTCTGGGAAGCCTCTCCCAACCTCTCCTTCCACTGGGTCCAGTCACCCCATTACTGACTGCTATAGCCCCCTGCCTTTCTCCTCCAGTGCCTGGGCCCTGGGTCTTTGTGTGTGAAATGCAGACCATGCTAGTTCCCCCTGCAGGGCGTGGGAGCCAACGAGCCCATCTGTGCACGGTTCCTGGCCTGGTGCTCAGCACAGAGCCTTGCTGGGCCCGGAGGGATGGGGGCATGGCCTTCAGGGGACATCCCCAAAACCACGCTGCAACTGGTCTTCAGCAGGCATTAGGGAAGAGCCTCAGAGTGGCTGCCAAAGAAGGGTGAGGGCTGAGTGTGTGTGTGTGTGTGTGTGTGTGTGTGTGTGTGGCCAGCAGGGAGGAGCCTCTAGCAGAAGTGAGCAGAAGAGGAAGGGAGGAGGAGAACCAGCTGAAAGCTCAGTGCAGCAGCCAGCAGCAGCAGCAGCAGCAGCAGGGAGCTGGAGGGGACACCTGTGGGAGGAGACTGCGGGATTCTGGACCCTAGGCCTGGCGACTGGCTTGGCCCCCTAGCGTTCCTGGTGGTGAGGGTTTGCATGCTGCCACTCCAAGACTGCCGTTTGAATTTAGGCTCTGCTGCTTAGGGGCTGGGTGACCCTGGGGGAGTCCTTTGTGCCTCGAAGCCTCAGTTTCACTGATTGTGAGATGGGTGTGATAACACATCAGTCTGCTAGGGCCGCCATACCAAAGAACCACAGACCAAATGGCTTCAGCAACAGAACTGCATTTCCTCACAGTTCTGGAGGCTGGAAGTCCAAGATCAAGGTGGTGGCAGGTTTGGTTCCTTCTGAGGCCCCTCTCCTTGGCTTGTAGATGGCCCTCTTCTCCCTGTGTCTTCCCACGGTCCTTCCTCTGTGTGTGTCTGTCCTAACTTCCTCTTCTTAAAACAGTCCTCTTGGGTTAGGGACCACCCTAATAACCTCACTTCACCTTGACCACCTTTAAAGACCCCATGTCCAAACTCAGACACACTCTGAGATACTGGGGGCTAGGACTCCCACATACAGATTTGGGGGCACAGTTCAGGCCCTGACACCTGCTGTGCTTTACCTGAAAAGAAGCTAAACCGAAGGCTGACATACATGTCGTTTGTTTGGGAATGTATTCTCGGGGCATGAGGGAGGGATGGTGCGGGAAGGAGAGCAAAACAGGAGAGGAAAGAGCCAACACAGACACGAATTATTGAGCTCACCACGATGGAAGTCTGGGTGCCCAGCCCCCCCAGATTGTCTGAGACTGCTTATGAAACATGTCCCAGGACCATCCGCTGGTGGCTACATCTCCCCTGGATCAAGGGTTGGCCCATGGGGTGTTACAGTTGAGCGTGGGTGACTGGTGGGTGGGTTCCTGGGGTGGGGAAGGGTGCATCACACTGGGCATCACAGAAGCCCCAGGGCAGGGAGGCGAGATGCCCCACAGGCTTAGGGTGAGGCATTGCCAGGCCAGGAGCCTGGAGCTGACCACAGCCTGAGGTGGTGTTCACACCGCTGGCTCCCGATGAGGAGGCAAAGCCGAGAGATTTGCGGGAGTGCAGGAGACGCGTCGGGTACAGTCCGCCCTGCGCAGCACTGAGCTCTGCCCCAGCCCTGCTCGGGGTCCCGTCCATCAGAGTCCCCTTCAAGGCTGGCCACCCGCAGTCCTTGCAAGAGGCTATGGGAGACGGCGACGGGAGACGGTTACTGAGATGACCTAGAGCCCCTGCAGCCACGTCCGGGGTGGACCACCCACCCCCAAACAGGAACTCCTTTCTTTGCCTCCTGGCTCCTGGCATGAGGACCCCAAGGAGGTCAGAGGCGGTCACAGCTTTGAGTTCAGTGGGACCCATCCTATCATAGGTGACCAGGTAACCGGGGCACCAGGGCCTCCATCTGACAAGAGCTGGGGTTGCGGGAACACGACCTTGTGAGAGACGCAAGTTCAAAGTGGGGCACTGGAGGGGACAGAGACGGGGGTCCTGTTTCCACAGCTTGTTCGTGGGCCTTGTCCCAGCTCCTTGGGACGTGCCACTGGGACTGGCTGTGAGTCCCTGCACACAGGGCTCAGGACACCGAAGCCCAGAGAGGGCACAGTGCGCCGGAGTCCAGCTCGACTCCCAGGCCAGCGCTCCTGCCACCACACCCCTGGAGCAAAGGTGGGGGTCACGGGGAGAAGAGGATGGGAGAGGAGTGCCCCACATAGCACAGGCACTTCCTGTCATGTAAGTGTTTGCTGAGAGACTGAATGAATGTCTGAGTGGGTGACTGGGTGGACACGTGGACAGACAGGTGGGTAGGACCTCGCTCTGTATTGTTCCAAACCCCAGGCACCAAACTGATCCTTCCCTCCTCTTTTTTTTTTAAGATTTTATTTATTTATTTTTAGAGAGAGAGCAAGGGAAGGAGAGAAACATCAATATGTGGTTGCCTCTCTCACGCCCCCTACTGGGCAACCAGGCCTGCAACCCAGGCACATGCCCTGACCAGGAATCAAACCAGCGACCTTTGGTTCGCAGGCTCCTCTTTCTACCTCATTTGGTTGCATGCAGCCACGCTCTCATTTCTGCCAAGTCCCAGCTCTCAGCCTGTGATGAGGCTGGCTGGGGGTGCCAGGAATCCGGAGGGAAGAAAGACTGACAGAACCTCAGAACTGCACCATCAGCTCCACCTTCCAGATGAGAAAACAGAAGCAGGGGAGCCCTGCGGTTTGCTCAGGCCCAGAAAGCCCCGCCTGGTGCCCGCCGGTGGGTGCCTGGCTCACTGGCCACCTTGGCAGATAGATGTTGGTAACCATGTGCATGCTGGGGGGGGTCTGGTCAGCAGATTGGATTCCCTGAGCAGATTGCCCACCAGTCAGTTTGAGGCCCCCCAAAGCTGTACTAGCACAATCCATGAAGCCCCGAGGAAACTAGTTGGCCTCTGGGAGGCACAGCAGGGCTCCCCAGCCCCCTGACCCAGGGAATAGGCTGCCCCCTCAGCACCACTTCCTGCCCTCCCCCTCCGTGACTCTCCCCTCCCTTCTCTTTCCCTTTCCTCTCTGGTGCCTCTCACCCTTCTCTAAGGTCTGGAGGCAGGACCCAGGGTCCCACCTCTGTGCCCCACACGTCCTGTGGTCTTGGGCAGGCCTCTGGCCCTCTCTGAGCCTCAGTGGCCCAGCTGGGGCAGGCCGGGTATGTGAGCCCCCTCTGACCCTGACCCTCCAGGACTCCTTGACCACCAGAGATCTGCCCTCCTTTCTCCCTCTGTCTGCACCCCCTTTCTCTCTGGACCCCCTCCAGCCCCTACTCTGGCCTTCTATGGACGCTCCTACCCCACATCTCCATTCGCCCTCCTCTTGCTCCCCCTCCTCCTGCCCACCTTCTTCAGAGAACGCCAAGTCTGCAAGTTTCCTGCGACCTTGAGTGGCCAGTGGGTTGGAAGCAGAGCGGGCAGCTCAGAGCTTTGTGAAGGGGCCTCTCCCGGTGGTGTCCTGGGGGGCCACACCGCCTCTGCGCCCTACCTCCTCTTTCCCCATGCGCTGGCCCACTTGCCCTCTTTATTTTTGTCCACAGCATCCCCTCTTCTCACCACTTCCTCCACGTATGTGCTGTCTGATTGTCCATCCCCTCGTTAGTCTGTCCTTCCACGCTGATAGGGGCTCTTGCTGGGATCACTGCTCTGCCCCTGACTCCTGGGACAGCACCTGGCCTGCAGGTGCTCAGTAACTGATGGATGAAGATGCCCTTCGCTGCCTAGCAAAGGCCACCATTTACAGCACCTACTTGGGTACCACCTCACTGTCTGCATCACCAGGTCTCCATGCCCAGGACTATGCCAGAGCCCTTTGGGAAGAAGGGGAAACTAAGGCTTGGATAGAGCCCCAAGAAAAGAATGAGTCCAAAGTCACGCGTGGGTAATTGGTGGAGATGGGAACTGAACTCATGCGTCCAGACCTTGGCGCCTGGGCTCTTAGCCCTTCCTCCCAGTAGCCAGGGGTGGCCACCTGCTCTGTTGGTCCATAAGGAGAAAACCAAGGGGCGGGGACAGTCAGCCCAGGGGCCTTCGGCCACCTCCCTACTAGTGGACTGGAGAAACTGAGGCACGCAGCTTCCTTGGATTCCCTGGAAACCTCCCCAGACCAGAGTCAGTGCCGGAACAGCCGGCACCTACTCCCTGGCCCCGCCCCCTCCCCAGCTCCGGGGCCCCAGGCGGAGCTTCGCCCACGCCCACCGGGAGCCGGGAAGGCAGAGAAAAATGAGTTTTCCTGCCGCCCGGTGGCGGTGTCAATTGATCGGGAGCAGGCGGGGGCCGCGCGCTGGGCTGGGGGCCTCGCTCGCAGCTGCCGGCGCACAATTATCGGGAAAAAACTGGGGCGGCTGCTGCGGTGAAATTAGTTATCGATCCCTCGGCGGGGCCGCGGGGCCGCGCTCGGCGCGGACGGCTGCAGACCCTGGCCGGCCCCGCTGGGCGGGGGAGCGGGGAGAGGAGAAGGGGGGCGGGCCCGCCTCACTCCCCCCACATCCCCTCGGTCCTACACCTCCTCCTCCCAGCGCCCTCGCTGCGGCTCCGCGCTCTCCTCTCCCATTCAACCCGTCGCGGTATCGACCTACCGCTGACCCCGTGCGCACCTGCGCCTCCTCCCAATAGCGCTCGTCCCCCCCAGCTCCGGCCCCTGCGCTGGTTGCCTCGCCTGCGAGCCTGGCACCAGGCGCCCCGCACTGCGCGGGCAAGCGGGGATTGGGGGGGAGTGGGGGAAACCCAGGAGCTGGTAGGGAGGTAGAAATGCGGGGCGGGGGGAGCGGATCCCATGGAGGTTGGGTAGCTGGTGCAGGGAGCTGGGAGCCAGCCCTGCCGCCAGTAGAGCGGGTTTGGAGCCCGGCTGCCTGGGAAAGTGCGTGACCTCTGTGAGCCTCAGTTTCTTCATCTGTAAACGGGGCATTTCTACCTCTTGCTTGTGGAAAGGTAAAATGAGAGGGTTCGTGAGAAGCACCTGCTCTTGTCGCCGCCCGGCAGCCTGTTGGCGGTTATTTCGTGTTTCTATCACCGACTCTTCCCAGCAGTCCTTAGGAGATGTGCCATATTCCTGTTTTGTAGATGAATAAACTCAGTTTGGAAAGGGGAGTCGCCTTGTGCACGGCCACATGGCGGGGGAGTGGTCCCGTGACTCCAGAAGCCAGCTCTCAGAGGGGACACTGGCCTTCTCAGTGGGGTGCCGACATATTGCAGAGCCTGGGTTGCTGGGTTGGTCAGGAAGGGGTGGAGGGGCAGGTCAGAGCCTGCCCCCAGCCGGCCTGGGTCAGGGCAGCTCTGCTCTGCAGCCTCCACGGAGGAGGGAAAGAGGGGGTGATGGGCTGGGGGGTCGGCCCACCCGAAGGCAGAGGTCTGAGTTTCATTCCTGCCCCTCCACTCACCAGCATGTGGCCTTGGGAAAGTCCCTCCCCAGACCTTCTACAAAGAGGGGTTGGACCTACTGCCCCCCAAGGCTCCTTGGGCCCACCGGCCTTCTCTCTGCTGCCCCCAGCTGCCTGCCAGCCACAGCCTCATTCCTGTCTCCAGCACCCCTCTGGGCTAGGCACTGTGCTGGGTGCAGAGGACACAGCCCAGAACAAGACAGCCCCCCCACCCCATACCCCAACCCCGCCCTTGTGTCTGCCCCCTTGTGGCAAGATGAGTATTGAGCAAATCATTACACAGCCATGTAGGAAACCTGTGGTGAGTTTGAGGGACTGGGATGGGATGTGGCTCAGCCTGGGGGTGGGGGTGGTCTGCCAGGAGAAGCCTTCCCAGAACAGATGACCTTTGCACTGAAACTGAAGGTAGAGTGGGAGGGGTCAAAGGCAGGGGAGAGGAGCCCATGCAGGGGGATAGCAACTGCCAAGGCTGGAGTGCAACAGAAACTTGGAATGCTAGGGGAATTGGGAAAGGCCAGTGTGCTGGAGGGCAGGAGAGGAGGGGGAGGTGGGCCAGGCCGGGCCCAGGAGGGCGTGGGAGCTGGGAAGGAGGGTAGTCCCCTGGGAAGGGGAGCCCACAAGGTCTGTAAGCTAGGCAATGGTGGGGTGTGCTGGGCCTCGCCGCCAGAAGCCCGGCACCCAGAAATCCTGCACTGGAGGCCTGGCTCTGTTCTTCGGCTCTCTGAGCCTCAGCGTCCTTGTCCGTGAAATGGAAGTAACGATTTCCGTCACTGTAGGGCTGTGGGCTTTGGAGTGAGTCAGCCTTGGGTTGGAGCCTTCCCAGAAAGTTGGGGACCTTGGGTGTTGTTGACAGCAGCTCGATCAAAAGGGTGGGCCAGGAAGAACCGCGGGGTACCTGTGCTCCCCCCACCCCCGGCTTCCGTGGCTCCCCAGATGGGCCTGGAGAGGCGGTGCTCAAGGCCCACAACACGCCTTCCGTTAGGCTGTTATAAGCACGCAGGTGCGCGTGAGGACGCGAGTACCTGTGCATGCATCTTTGTACGTGTGCCTCGTGCACCTGGGCCTGCTGCGCGTATTGCAGAGTCTGCAGGGACACTGCGTGAGTAGCTCTGCACATGCATGAATAACCGTGTACATGTCTGTATGCACGTGCGACTTTATGTACACGTGCATCTTTGTGTTGGTGCACGCACCTGCACGTGCCTGTGTGTATCTGTACTCAGTTTTCAGGGCACACCTGTGTGTGGGGGTGACCGTCTCTACATGCTTATAAGCACATGGAACGTGTTAGGGTGGTCGGTGACCTGGGCTGTGAAAGAAGAATCCACAGAGAAGAAAGTGCAGAGAGTAGAGGGTTTATTTTTACTTTCCTAAGGGAGGGCCAGGGCCAGGTGCGGAGAAATGCACCAGCATCGGCACCAGCCCTGCCGGGTCGGGGCTGTGAGTTTCACCGGGTGACGGGGCGGCCGTAGAGCAGGGTGTTGCAGGCGGGCTGCAGCCTGTCTCCACGCCACCTTTGGGCGCAGGGTCCGGCGGTCGGTGGTCATGGCGGTCTGCTCTGTCCTGTTTCCTGGGTTCCGGGAGCCTCTGCACCTTCAGGGCGCTTCCAGTAATTTTCTAGTCCTGAGGATAAAGGCCCATAGAACAATGAGGGTCAGTCATGCTTCGTGGGGTCCAGCCAGCTCTGGGGAAGAGGGCCTGAGAGGGTGGCTTTTGTCCTACAAAACAGGCCTCTCTGGGTGCGCAGAGTTGCATGGATATGAATGAAATGTCCGTGTGTGCACGCACATCTGATGTATATTTGCATTCTGGTGCAGAGCGTGTGCACACTGGCAACCGTGGGTGTGAGGCACACATGTTGCATGCATCCACCCGTGTGTAACTCTGCTGCACGCGCACACACGCACAGGGAGCTATTCCAAGGGCACACCCATTTCCAAGGCTGCTTACGTTTGTGCCTGCGTTTGCCTCCACGCATGTGCCGAGCGTGCACGAAGGTGCCCAGGTGTGTGTGACCCCACACGCAGGGAGACAGAGGGCTGCCTGGGGAGCGGGGGGTGCTTCCCCATGTTTTGGCAGAGTGCCAAGACAGAGACTCTACCAGTTGGGTGGGGCCTGGCTGTTGCTTCTCTGGGAGGGTGCTGAAGAGGGAGGCCGAAGTCAGCCAGGACCACACAACTGCCCCTTGCACCCAGCTGGGGTTCCGAGAAGTGGCCTCCTCTCCACTCCCCCCAGACCTCCAGGGCTGCCTGGGGAAGGGGGTCAGGGACAGCAGGAGGCCTTGCTGAGTAGGCAGAGGCCTCCCCTGGGCCCCTTGCCAAGGGAGGCTCTCCTGAGCCTGGGAGCTGACAGAGAGAGGCATGCCACCGCCTGCCACGTCCCTGCTAGGGCCTCACACCTGCACCCTGGCCTCTCTGCTGGGTGTGTGGGACCCAGCAAGCTGTGGGACTTGGCTCCTTGCCACTTCCTCTCCACCCTGCAGCCCTGGCTCCAGGGCCTGGATGGGGTTGGAGCTGCTTGCAAAGGCAGGATTTGGGGGCACACCCTTCTCAAGCTGCCCACCTGCGTGGTAGGGGGAGCCCAGTGTTCAGAAAACCAGCTCTCTTTCTCTCTGCCTCGCTCCCTTTCTCCATGATTCCTAACCAAGCCTGCGATGCCCTTCCATCCACCACAGCCTGCCTCTCCCTGACCTCTCGCTGACCCCCACCCTACTCCCTGAGCCTCATGGTTCTGGCACCCCAGATCCTGGGGTCACCTACTTGACCCTGGCACAACTTTTCTATTTAGGGCTTCGGGGCCCCCATGAGTCTGCCTCTCTCCATTTAGAGTGGCCCTCCTGGGCACCACGAGGACCCCCTGGCCAACATGCTGTCCTCTTCTCTATCCTGTCACCCTCCACCGGGGACCCTGGCTGGCCTTGCACCATGGTCCACCCTAGCCCAGTCATTGCTGGTGCAGTCGCACTGCTGGGCTCTGAAATTCAGCCGTCCCGCCTCCACCTCGCCTCCCTGGTCCAGACTCCTGCACAGGATCCTGGGACAGTCCTACCCTAGGGTCAAGCCATCCTGACCAGACTCCACCTCGGAGTGACCTCATTGCCATGTTAGACCTATTTCTCATCACAGCCTCTCCACCCAGTACCGCGCTCCTGCAGTCTCCCTGCCCCCTCCCTGGGGGTCCCTTCTCGGTCCCATGGGGCTCTTTGGCTTTGCAGCTTGATTAACTGGTGGTGTGTCCTGGGTCAGCCCCTGGCCCTCAGTTCTCCCTGGCTGTGCCCGCCACGGCCTCCAGTCCATTGCCCTTGAACACCAGACCTATCACTGTTGCTGCCCTTGGACATCTCCACTGTGTTCCCACAGCCCACACGGGTCCTTCCTACATGAGTCCCACCCCGTCTGCCCCTTTTGCAGGCCTCCCCCTCAGAGATTGGTCCCCAGCCATGGTCTCCTGGGCCAGAAGCTGGAATGTCACCCTTGTCTATTCTTCTCTCACACCTTTCGCATCTAGTCGGTCACCCAGCCTTTGTGTTTGGGGTTCACCGAGCTCCTTGGATAGAGCTTTCATCGCGTTTGAAGAACTTCAGCCATTATTATTTTCACTAGTTTTTCTGTTTCCTTCCTCCGTTCCTCTGGCACTCCAATTAACCATGCATTACGCTGCGTGGAATTACCTGATGGCTCGCTGGTGCTCTTTCTTTTTTTCTTTTTTAATATTTTTATTTATCTAGTTTTAGAGGGAGGGGAAGGGAGGGAGAAAGAAAGGGAGAGAAACATCAATGTGTGGTTGCCTCTCATGCGCCCCCTACTGGGGACCTGGCCCGAAACCCAGGCACGTGCACCAACTGGGAATCAAACAGGCAACCTTTTGGTTCACAGGCTGGTGCTCAATCCACTGAGCAACACCAGCCAGGGCATCCTTTTTTTTAAATTCTTTTTTCTCTGTGTTTCTTTTTGGACAGTTTTTATTCCTGTGCTTTCAAGTTCACTAATCTTTTCTTCAGCCTTGTCTAACCTGCTGTGAGTCCCATTCAGTGTATTTCCCTCACAGACAGTGCAATTATCAGCTCTTAAAAGTTCATTTTGGATCTTTTTCGTATCTTCATGTCTCTAACATTTTGAAAATATGGAATACAGTTATAAAAACGGTTTTAGAACCTTCTCTGCTGATTCTAGTATCTGGGACACTTCCAGGTCGGCGTCCATTGGTGCGTTCTTTTCTTTATGTATAGCGTTGTTCTGCCTCTTTGCGCTGCCTGATAATTTTTAACAGATGCCGGGCATTGTGGTTTGGGGATATTTTTGTGTACTTATAAATCTGCTGGAGCTTTATTCTTGGAAGCAGTTTAATTGCTTGGGAACCAGTTAATCCTTTTGGGTTTTGTCTGGTATACGTTGGGTGGGTTTTTAGGAATGCTTGGTCCCGGGTTAATTACTCCCCACCTGAGGCCAGGGCCCCCTGCGTCCCGGGCCCACTGCCCTATGAATTAGGAGGGTTCCAGTCTGGTTGGCAGGCATAGGCACTGTTCTCTGCCCTGTGTGAGCATCAGACACTGTTCCCTCTAATTCTTTCAGATGGTTCTCTCTTGCAATCACTGTTCTGTGTATTTTTTTTTTCTGAAATATTCCTTTGTTTCAAGTAGGATGGTAAATCTGGCCTCTTGGCCAGAAGCAGGAGTCAGTCACCGGGTTTTGAGGAGTGTCTGTCCTAATAAGTCTTGAAAGCCTCAGCTTCTCTCCCACCCCTGCCACCGAGGTAGACCTCATTACTTCTTGCCTGGGTGACACCCATGACCTCTCAGGGCGATGTCCCTGCCCCATTCACATCACTCTCCATGCAGAGCCACCAGGGCGGTCTTTCCAGATCCCCTGCTGACCCTGCCCCTCCCCAGCTTCCACCCTTTTTGCCTCTCATTGTCTGAGTTAATTTTAAACTCTGGTCTGTGGCTCCTCAGGTCTTGATACAGCCAACCAAACAGCTGCTTGTCATTGTCCCAAGGGGTCATTCTCTGTGCGGAGCCTTCACTGGGCTGTTATTCCTGCGGGGAGTTCCTGCCTCTCCCCTTCTCTTCTACTCCTGCAGGCCTCCGCACAGGGCACAGGTGGCACCTGCACTCTGTAGGGGGCGGTGCCCCTCCCCTCTGCGAACCTGCCCCTTAGCACAGATTGCTGTGGCTGTAGCTGCCTGGGAGGGCTGTGTTCCCGGGATTGGGCCTCCCTGAGGGCAAGCCCCTGGCCCTCCCGCTGAGCTGCCTAGCTTGCCCACTAAATGAATGGGTGAAGGAGGAGAGAATGCTGGGCAGTAGGGAGGGCTGGCATGCAGGGGAGGGAGGCTGGGACTGGGGCTCCAGAGACTTGTAGCTTCCCGCCCGCCCTCCCCAACTTGCTGTGTGATTCGGGCCCATCACAGCTTACGATGACGAAGTGGCCTGCGAAGCCTGGCCTGGATCTGACTGTCACGACATGTGCCCGTTTCCCCGGCATCATGGAACGAGTCACAGTCATGCTGAACCGTCCTTGTTTGACTGATGGGGAAATCGAGGCCCAGTGGTGGGAGAGAGCTGAACCCCAGGTCGCTCAGCACATCAGTTGCAAAGGCCAGCTGGAGACCCGTGTGACAGCTCTCAGTTCTGCAATTCTGGGCTTTGGCAAGGAGTATGGAAAAAGCGAGTCCCCCACTCACCCTGTCCTTTGGGGGTGACCTTGTGGGGGGGCTGCGGCACTCTGGGTTAGGGCCAGGGCTTCTCTGTGTCTGAGTCCCCAAGATTCAGAACCCACCAATAGGGAGAAGGAGGAGAAGGGTCACTGTGAAGTGGCCACACAGCTGATGAATGAGGGGTTTGGGGGAGGCGGGGGAGGCTCAAGGTCAGCCCAAGGTCAGACCCTGTCCAGCTTAATTATTTATTAACCAGGCTAGTCCAGGCACTAAGTTAATGACCAGCACAAGGCTGGGGAGGGGGCAAATTCTTCCCCCAAGGGTGGGCATGACCTGCAAGGACAGAGAAGCCTGGAAATGAGCAATGGCGGAACAGCTCTTCATTTATTTGTTCATTCACTCGTTCACTCATTCATTTGCTCACACACGAATCCACTGCTCTCTCTCTGTCTGGTGGAAGCACAGAGCGGTGAGGACAGCACAGTCCAGAGTGGTCAGTGCTGTGGCAGAGGCAGCCCAGGGGCCGAGGGAACACGGAGGAGACCCCCAGGCAAGCTGGGTGAGGTTGATGTAGCTGCTGGAGGGGATGAGGCCCCTGAGTTCACCTGCAGGTCTCATGTGACTGGACCATGCCCCATGGTTGCGGGGGGGGGGGGGGGGCAGAGGGTGGGGCTTGTCGGGCTCCCTAACATTCCCTGTCATCAGGGATGGTGCCATCAAGCCAACTTCTGTCCTTGCTTTTCTGTCACAAAGAGTGGCCTGGCCACACTGCTGCCCCCATCCCCAACTGCTGGCCCTCAGGCAATACTCACAGACTGATGGATGAGGAAGGGTGGCCTCTCCCTTCTCGGGGTCCAGTGGGTGTTCAGCTCAGGTGGAGGTCCTGTTGGAGGGGAGGCTCTGTGGAGAGAGACACTCCAGGGACCATCTGTCCCTGGCCCCAGGAAGGGATGGCCTGGGCCTAAGTGGGTCTCGTGTGCTAGGGCTGGTAGGGATGGAAATTGGAAGGTGGGGGTTCAGCCATAGGACAGCAGGAATGGCTATGGGGGCACAAGGAGCGGGTTGGGAGGCGATGGGTTGGTTCTCAGGGAGGAGAGACAGAAGGAAAGGGGAAGAGCGGCGCTCTCGGGAGTCCAGGGTGTCTCTTGGGAGTGTGGTGGGATACCTGGGGGTGGGGGCGGGGTTCAGTGGTTGGGACTCGCCTGGAAGCTCTCCCGGGGTGCTTGTGTGTCTGCGTGTGCATCACGGCACGTGTGTGTTGCTGGTTCCATACCTACCGGATTTGCTGGCCCCTCCAGAAGACCCTGTCCTCCCGAGGCCCCATCCTCTGTCCTTCCTGCAGAGGGGTTCTTGTCAGGGACACCCCACCCCCTATTTTCCAGGGGCGGATACTGAGCAGCCTGGGCCAGTCGGCAGAGCCCCAACTGGTCCTCACTGCTCTTAGGGAGCTGCTGGAAGGCTCTGGGCGAAGGCGGCTATTTTTATTAAAACTCAGCAAAACCCACCTGGGGGCAGTTCACAGCCCAGCCCGTCTGGGTTTGAGAACCAGACTCCCAGGGCTGGACCCATGCGAGCAGCCTCAGCGGGGTGAGCGAGGGGAGGAGTGGGCAGGCGCAGTTCCCCCCAAAGTGGCAATGGCACCCCAGGATCTCAGTCTCTACCTCCCGGGGCTGCCTCAACTGCTGTGGGAGGCCCGGGGCCCCAACCTGTGGGGCTCCATCTGCATTCTGACAGGTGGGCCCCACACGGGGGCCCCTCTCAGGCTGGGGAGGAGGTGGGCCTCGAGGGTTGGTGGTGGGAGCTGAAACCCCCTTCCAGGTGGCTGCACCCACAGGGGCGGAAGCTTCAGTGGCAGCCTCAGGGTGTCTCCCTACCCCCCACCTCTTAGCACACTAGCAACAAAGGCCCAAGCCCCGGAGGAGGGGGCGTGTTTGTTCAGCTCTGGATTGGGGGGCAGGAAGCAGAATTTCAAAGCGGTTTCACCCTTTGTTCCCCCTTCCTGGCTCCACCCTCACGCCCCAGACTGCATTCCAGAACCGGAGGGGTCCTGCCCCTGGGAGAAACCCACTGAACCGAGGCTCGGGTTACAGCCTAGCTGCACGGCAGGCAGAGGGGGCGGCTGCCCCAGCCTGACAGGGAACACTGGTCTTTGGGTCCACCCCATCCCCACCGGAGCCCTCTCCAGGCCCTTGGGCCTCGGCGGCGGGAGGGAGGAGAGAAGGACAGAGCTGCGTGCTCAGCAGATGACAGGGAGATGGGGTCTGGGTGGGTTCTCCTCAGCAGGGGGCCAGGTCTCAGGTTTTTACACTGCCCCTGGGGTCTGACCTCAGACCGAGCTGGCAGGGTGACACCTGATTTGATGAGGTAGGCTGGGTGAGGTGGGAGCTTTCTTTCCAAACAGGGCAAGCTCTATTCATCCTGTTTCCAGTACTTTCTTCAGGTGTATTGCACATAATATAAAATGCCCCTCATCTTCCCTGTCCTGCTCCGGGATTTCTTACTGTTTTGTTGCTGTGTGACAGCCACCCTGGGCAAGACACGGGGCACTGCCACCACTCCAGAATGTTTCCTCCTGCCCCTTCCCACCCACAGCCCCTCCCCAGGGGAACCAGGAGCCTGCCCCCTGCAGCCCCAGACCGGCCCGCCTGCTCACACAGATGCGGCCAGAGCATGCGCTTTGGTGTCTGTGCAACTCAGCACCGTATTTCACCCACATCATCATGTATGTCACTAGGGGTCCCTTTTCATCTCTCAGTGGTGTGTCTTCGTTTATCCCTTCTGTCATTGGCCACTGCAGTCCTTTCTCGTCTTGAACTCTGATGAATGAAGCCGAACGTGCGTGTACCTGTCTTGTGTGGAGAGGAAGGGATTTCATGTGACACTTTTGCTTCTTCCTGGGCTCCCAGCGAGGGACCTGCAGAGACACAGGGCCTTTGCGCGTGCTGTTCCCTCTGCCCGGTCGGTCACTATGCCCCATCCTGCATGACTGGTTCCTTCTCCTCCAGGTTGTAGCTTAAGTGTCGCTTCCTCAGGGAGCCCCTCGCCCCACCACCTGGTATAACAATGTCCCCCAGCCCTCCACTCCAGATTTCATTGTTCGACTCCATTGTCAGTGTGACGTTACTACCACCTGGCCATCTTACCCCTGTACTTCCTTGTTGGGTGCCAGGCACCTGCTGGAAGGCCCCTGAGCTCTGAAGGCAGCCACTTTGGCCTTTGGTGTCCCAGTGATCGGTCAAACATTGTGGGTGTGTCTGCAGGCACTGGGAGGTGGAGACCCTGCTGGGCTCAGAAGTGCAGCCTCCCCTGGGGGAGGAGGCCACCTGCAACCAGGACCCTTGGCCCAGGAGGCCAGCCAATGAGGGTGGGAGCCAAGGAGGGGTGGGAGACCTGTGGGTCACACTCACACCTTCGTTATCTGTGGCTAAAGCTTTGCCAACTGTGTGCTTCTAGAGCTGAGGGGCTGGTGGGGGCCGAGGCCAGCCTGGCCCTTGCTTCTACCTCCCCCTGAGCTGCGCAGTCGTCAAAGTGTTTTGGAAAGAGGGGTGGAGGAAAGTCTCCCTGCTGAAGCAGGCGGTGGAAGCTGCTGCTGCTGGCCATAGGGAGCAGTCAAGCGTGTGAGGAGGGGACAAAAGGGAAGTAGCGGCTGGGGCAGTCTAGCCCGAGCGGCAGAAAGAAGCGCTGGTCTCCATCAGTTTGCCGTCAGCTTTCCGTGGGCTGGGAAACCGCAAGATGTATTTTCAAGGTTGCTTCAGGCCCCAGGAGCAAAGGAGGAGGCTGTGAGTCCTTGGAACCAGGCTAGCTCAGCTGCTGAGAACAACAGGTTGGGGTAACAGCCAGGTGCGTCAGACCCTGCTTTGAACTGGGGAGTATGTGTCCCCACGAAAGACATTAGTACCTTCCAACAGGATACAAGGCCCCTGGAGTGGAGCCCCATTGGATGAAGGACAGAGGACCAGGGAGGGAAGAGGTGTGTGCCCGTGGTCAGTCCCCCTGCTGGTTAGAGGCAGGAGCAGGTAAGAAGCAGGTATTGAGTCCGAGGTAGAGCTGGCTGTCCTTGAACTGCTCTTCCTCAAGCCCATCCCTTGCCACTTGGGAGAGCCAGGCTGGAGAGGGGTTCCCTTTGTGGGCTCCTCCTCTCTACCTGCTGGCAGGCCGCCCATGGTGGTGCCCGGGCAGGGGGGGTGTGGAGGGGCTCAGCCTGTGTTCCTGCGTGGCATTCAGGAAGGCTGGCCTGCTTCTGCAGAGGAGGCAGGGAGAGGGGATAGGACGGCGCTGCTCCTCCCCCACTGCCAGAAGCTCTGGGGTTGCAGAGGGGTCAGCAACATTGTTGGCACATTCAAGAGTTTACTGATCCCTTAGTGTGTGCCAGGAAGCATGTGACCAGGTGGGGGTAACTGGTGGTCAAGATGGGCCTGGACCTGCCCTGGGGGGCTCACAGCCTGGGGAAACTCCAGTCCAGTACTCAGATGAGGGACACTAAGGACAGGTCGGGGAGGGGCCAAACAAGAATGAGAGAGGGAGGGGAGGGGTCAGGAACAGCAGCTGCAAGGCCTTGGGGTGGGGCTCCCAGGAGGGCAGTGTCACGCTGGCCAGGGAACTCAGGAGTTCCACAGCACTGGGTCCTCAAGGCCCCAAAGAGGCTGCCATGAATCCTTGTCAGTATCTTCCTGTGTGGCTCAAGCCCATGCCACCTTTCTGTTCCAGTGAGGAGCTTCTCACACTTCCCTGCGCAGCCAGGCTGGGCGAGGGGAGGGGAAGGAAGAGGAAGAGCCGGCTGAAACTGCAGTCTCTGGGTCTGTATCCAGGGTGCCTAGTTTGGACAGTTTGTGGGCGGGGCCCAGGAATCTGTATTTTAAGAACCATCCTGTCTTTGTTTCCTAAGGCTGCTGAGACCACTGACCACAAGCTGGGTGGCTCAAAGCCACAGATTTATTCTTTCACAGGTCTGGAGGCCTGAGTCTTGCACCACCAAAATCAAACCGTTGCTAGGGTTGGTTTCTCTTGGAGGCGGCCGCGGAGAATACCTTCCCTGCAACTTCTGGCTCCTGGTGGCCGCATCCCTTGGCTTGTGGCCCCATTACTCCAATCTCTGTCTCTGGCTTCCCGTCACCTCTCTTCTGTATCAGATTCCCTCTGCCTTCCTCTTACAGGACACCTGTGATTACAGCAGGGCCCGTCCGGGTAATCCAGGACAATCTCCCCGTCTCAGCATCCTCACTTTCAGCAATCTGCAGTGCCCCAGGTTTCAGGGATTAGGACCCAGATATCTTTAGGGGCGATTATACAGCCGCACTCCCTACCCCCTCACCAGTGACTCCAACGTAGAGGGTCCAGATACTCCCCTGGGAAACTAGTCGGAGGATTCGTTCATTTAACTGATGGCTCTCCCTCATGATTCTCCGAGCTGAGAGAAATGGGACACCATTCAGCAATCACTTAACAAGCCTTCATGGAGTGCCCGCTCCTTGCCACACCCCGTGCTGGACGCTGCGAGCACCACTGTCAGTGGACCCAGCCGGAGAGAGGGAGAATTTGGTCTGGGGGCAGATCCAAAGGTTTCATGAGTTTTTCAAATAAGTCAGTGATTCAGAAAGCTTAAAAATCCGAGCCGGAGAGAGGGAGAAATTGGGCTCCTGCCCCTCACCCTAATGCCAATGGTCTTTGTAAAAGACAGAGCCTCCTTTCTGATGCGTGTGGTGTCCTTTGTCATCCTCCCGACCCCCACCCCCAACCCCCCACCCCGTGTGTGGCAGCTGCAAGGCTGGCCTTGCCGACTGGTTCCAGAGGTCTGTTCTCAGCCAACCATCTCCTGGAAATCTGATGGAGATCTTGGCTGGCCCATTGGGAAGGGAAGGGGAAACTGAGTCTCAAGAGAGGGTAGGTGAATCTCCCAAGGTCACCTTTGGGCACAGACACAGGATTAGAACTCAGGGCTCCAGGTCCTGGTCCCAACCCGTGGTTGTGGGAACAGTTCGGAGCACTTTCATTTATTTTCAGAAAGAGAGAGGGGAAGGGAGGGAGAAAGAAAGGGAGAGACACATGTGCGAGAGAAACATCGCTTGGTTGCCTCTCACACACCCACAACCCAAGCATGTGCCCCGACTGGGAATCGAACCTGCGACCTTCTGGTTCACAGGCTGGCGTTCAATCCACTGAGCTACACCAGCAAGGGCCAGACTTGAGCCCTTTCTACTGCACACTGCCACACACTGCTGCCCGCCACAGGAGGCTGGCTGACCAGTCCTCAGGAAGGGGCGGGGAGGCAGGAGAGGAAAGGGAAAGAGTGTGTTGTGGGGAAGGCCTGAGTTCCAGGGCCTGTTCTGCCCAGTCCCAGAGGTGACCCCAGGCCAGAAGGAATTTCACCTGTCTGAGCCTCAGTTTCCTAATCTGTAAAACAGACACAGTGGTACCCACCCCACAAGTAATTGTGAGAATGGCAGAACCTTTTCACTGACTGTCCCTTATGCCTGGGATGTTCCTCCTTGGCTCTTCAAGGGACCAGCTCCTTCTCACCCTTTTGTTTTCACCTCCTCAGGGATGCCCTCCCTGACCACCCCTGTCTAAAGAAGCTGCCATCCACCTTGCCCACTGGTTGCTGTCTATCTCATTAGCTTGCTTATGTCACTTTTGTCCCTTGTCACAAGCTGTGCTCAATTCATTCATTCATTTCTCTGTTGTCTCTTCTCCACCAGGCTGTGAGCCGCGTGAGGGGAAGGAGCCTCCCAGGGGGCCTGTGCCCAGCATGTCCCGCAGTGCCTGGCAAGCAGAGGGGCTCAGCAGACACCTGCAGGGGTGGCAAACAAACGAAAGATGATGTAAGTGACATGCTCAGCTGGGTGCCTGCCACCTAACAACTGCTTAGGAAGTGCTAGCAAACCTGCTTGCTGCAAAACAACCACACACTCCCATTTGAGACTGTCTGCACCCAACACAGTGACCTTGGGGTCAGGCGCTCTTTGAGCTCTACTGCATCGAAGAGCACAGGGTGGGGCTCTGGGGCGGTCGGGGGCGGGAGTACCCCTCCCCAGGTGGGTTGTGAGTGGTTTCCTGTGGCTGTGGGAACAGTTTGGGGTATGTGGCAGTGACCTGGCACTGGCTGGGGTGTGGAGGCTGGGGTGCAGGTAACCCCAGGTTACCTGCTGATCAGGTAACAGGGGACCTGTGAAGTCCTCAGAGAGGCCGCAGCCCAGGCTGGGCTCACCTGTGAGTCATCTCAGCTCATACTTCTTGCAGGTTGACCTGTTGGTTGGTTGTCTAATGCGATGGTCCCTGGCTAGCGTTCGTCGTGCGTCCCCCAGACTTAGCGCACACCTGGCACATAGTAGGTCTCAATTAATATTCATTGAAAGGATCAATTAGGTGCAATGGAAGCATCTCTAGGGTTATCATTTTTAACCTTTCTGAGTCACTGACTTGAAAAACTCATGAAACCTCTGGATGCGTCCCCAAACAAATGGACTCAAAGTGTGATGTACAATTTCAGGAATCTCAGGGAGCCCTCCATGCTCCGTCATCCACGAAGCTCAGCAAAAGACCTTTCTATGGCGGGGTGGGAAGGTCCGGCGCTCCCTGGGAGACTGTGGGGAATCTGTTACCAAGAGGCACACAGCGGAGCCCAACCTCCCTCAACAGGCTGGCGTGGAATGGGGTGAGTGAGTCCCTTTTCTTTTACTCTCTGGTCTCCAGGGGAAGGAAAGGAAGCGAGCATGAGGCCATCTGGCGGGAGCGGGGGAGAGCGGGAAACACAAAGCCAGGAGGAGAGGGGAAAGAGACAGGCGAGAATCAGAGAGAAGGGGAGTGACGGAGAGGCTCAGCTCCGCGGAGGGAAGCGCAGGGCATCTGGGGAACAAAGAGCGAGCGCTCGGCGCAGAGGCGCCGGCAGGGAACGAGGCTGGACCCGCCGGCCGCCCGAGCGTCGGTTTCTCTGTCAGTGCGGCTGATGAACGGGCGGCCTTCCAGCTCCGAGCAAGCCGCACCGCGTTCCTGGCAACCCGGAGAGCGGCTTCCCGGCGGGGGCGGGGCCTGCAGAAAGGTTACATTTGCACAAAGTGCCTGCGCAGCGGCCCGGAGGGGCTGCGGGGAGGGGGTGGGCGGGTGGCCCGCAAGCCGGGCAAGGAGAGAGAAAAAGCGGCGGCGGCAGTCGGCGCTGCCTGGGTAATGGAAACATTCCTCTGGGGGCCGCGCACAGAACTATCAGGTTACCCGCAGGCGCATATGCCAGGGCTTCTCAGAGGGAGCGCCCCTGGTCCTCGCGCCCCAGTCCATGCACCCACGCTGTGAACCCTGGCTGGAGCGCCCTAGTCTGTATGCCCCAGCTCCTGCAGGCAGCTCGTGCACCCAAGCTGCAGTGCCCTAGCCCGTGCGCTCCAGCCCGTGCACCCAGTACGTGCACCCAGCTCCAGTACGCAGCCCGCGCACCCCGGCCGGGGCGTCTCTGTTCTGTGCACCCGAGCCAGCGCTCTCTGGGGCGTCGCCTTGCCTCTGCAGCTCCTCTCTTTGCCTCCAAAGGCAGGTGAAACGGCCCAGCTTTCCCAAATCCTACTGCTCCAGGCCTCCCCGCTGATCGTCCCCCTTTCCCCAAGAAGGCTGGCATATGGCTGGAGCCAAGCCTGCAGTGAGGACTGACAGCATAGGCCAGGTTCGCTCAGACTTGGGAAGGGGGGCTGCCACTTGAGTCTGTCCTCACCTTCCCTCGTGGCTCGCAGGGTCTGTCCTGCTCTCCAAACACTGGGCTGTTGTTGCCCCTGGCATCCAGTTACTCCATGTAAGCCTTGTTCTTCCCGTGAGCCTTTGCCTTGTGTCATTCCCCTGCTTGCAGACCATCTGCGGCTCCCTGTTACTCCCTCTGCATTCTAGTTTACACCCTGGGTCCTTCCAGCATGGGGGGTGGACTATAATGTCAAAACTCTCCAGTACCTGGAGTCCCCTGTCTGGTTGGGGCTGAGGGTTGAAGGGCTTTTGACCAGACATGTGTCTACCCTGTACGCCTGTACGTACTGCTCCTTTCTCTCTTCTCTCTCTCTCTCTCTCTACCCATCCCCCCTATTTCCCACTGGACTGAGTCTGTCAGTAAACATTGTATTCATTCCATGCCTACTAGCCATCCGCCAACTTCTGGGCCTTGTCCTGGGCCCAGGACGAAGCCTGGCCTGAAACAAAGGCGACCCCTGCCCTCAGGAACCTGAGGCCCTGGCAGGCGGCATGGAGACTGCCCAGGCAGGGGGTTAAGAGCTGCACCCCAAGGCCAGCAGATTTAGGTTGAAATCCTGCTCTTCTCCTTCCTGGCTGTGTGTGTCCTTGAAGGGGTAAGTTGCTCTCTGACCTTCAGTTTGCCCAGCCATCAAGTGGAGACAGAATAGCAGTAAAGTCACCTCAACCTCACAGGGCTTGGCTGGGCGGATTTAAGGAGAAAATGCCAGTAGCTGTTGGCACGGTGGCTCTCGGCCAGGGGGCCATGCCATGACTGTAGGTCTAGAAGAAGTCCATGATCGCGGGAGCCCGGGCTTGGCAAGAGTGTCTCCGGGTTCAGAGGGCAAGAAGGATCTGGGGTGGGGCTGGGGGTGGACCATGGCACTACTGTTGTAAAAACTCCTCAAGGTCCAAAGCATGACTTCCCCGAGGCACACACACTCGAACCAGCCAAGGTCAAGGCTACAGTTCTCGATAACCGGGCCTAGGGGAGCCTGGGCCCTTGTCTCTGGAGCTGTAACATGGGAGGACACCACCCTCCATCGGGCTAAAATAGAGCGTTCTCTGAACCAGCAAAGAGCAGGCAGGATCTGCCACTGCCATCCTGGGAGGCTGGCCACCGTGAGCGACACACCAGGGGGAGGGACAGACCAGAGAGGGAGGGAGAGAGAGGCCTGTCATGTAGGTCCCCTCCAGAAGTTAATCAGGCCCTTGCAGAAGCTTTGGGCCCATGGTGTCCTGGGCTTCTCAGAACAAGGTCCAAGTGCAGTGGGAAAGGGACAGGGGTCAAGAACATCCTGTGCTCGGTGCTGCCTTGATGTCACTCCTCTAGGGCCTCAAGAACTGGCCAGCAGTCAAAGGGAGTTCAGGCTCTGACCTTGAGCTGGTGACTCACTCCAGGCCAGTCTGGTTGCCTTGGCCCCATAGCCCTCAGCCAACCACGAAGTGACTGTCGGCATTGACCAAGCACTTAGCATGCGCCATGAGCTCACAGGTATGGCCCATCTCCCAGCAGCCCCCAGACGCAGGTATCTGTTAAGTGTGTTCTTTACAGGTGAGGGGGCTGAAGGTCAGAGAGCTTAAGCTGAGCATCTTGCAGGCAGTCGTTGGTGAGGCTGGAACCCACAGCCGGCCCGCTGAATGCCAAGGTCTGAACTCTTCTTTCCTGAGTGCTCTGAGCCACCTGGTGGGGGACCCGAGACACCAGCAGCAAGGGGTGTATTGGGGTGAAAATTCGCCTCTATGTGACAGGCTGCCTCTGGTAATGTGCTCATTTTATAGATGAGCTAGCAGGGGCTTTGCTTTGGGGACTTGCCCAAGGCCTCATTGCTATGGAGTGGGGTCCATAAGAAATAAACAATAAAAATAAAATCTTAGCATATTGAAGCTGGGAGGGGTCTCTTGGGTCTTCTAGTCCAGAGTTCATAATCCAGACAAGGAAACCTTGGCCCAAGGAAGGCTGGGGCTGGCCACCCTCTGCAGCTGTTCCTCCTGCACCGCGGGCTGCACGCCTCGCCCCACCCCACCCCAGCGATGACCCCCAACGTGTGAGTTCTGTGGAACACCTGGGAGGAAATGGGAGGTGGGTTGGGGAGAGCAACAATAATAGGGCCCAGGTTCTCATCAGAGGCCCTTGAGAGAACTCCTTTGACCCTGCGCCAAAATTTCCTGCTGGAATTCCCCAGGCAGGAGGGGAGGAAGGAGAGGTGCGGGTGGTGGGGAGAACGCAGCTCGTCAGCCAAGGTCACAGCCTTCCTTCTGGGTCCTCCCAACTCCCAGAGCGGACTAGCTGTCCGTAGCCCTATGGAGGGTGCAGGGGGGACAGGGCAGGGTGATGGAGGGGTGCTGGGGCCCCAGGAAGGGGGGCTTCCATTGCTGTCCCAGCTCCTTAGGAGGCCCTTTGATAACCAGGGGAGAAGAAAATGCCTGTGGCCTTTCTCCCTCCATTCTTGCTATTCTCCGCCCTCCCCGCTCCAGCAAGCTGGAGGGGTACTTGGCAGAAGCCCCTGAAGCCAGAGCTTCTCAGTTTTGCACCTGAAAAATGTGGGCGTTGCTCACCTCTCTAGGCCCTTCAGTCCAAGAAGCTGGGGACTCATGGTCGGTGAGTGATCTTGACGTTGGGAGACCAGGAGCCTAACGTTCTGATTGAGGCTAATGCTCTGCACTCATTCATTCTACCAAGGTTTCTAAGGCTCCTGGTGGGTGCAGGCAGCCCGACGCTAGGCAGTGGGGTGCAACTGTGAGTAAGGCAGACCCTCGGTGACCCTCCTGAGGCTTCCAGTCTGAAGGTCTGCTTCTCAGTCTGAGAGTCAGCGTCTCAGGCCTTCGAGAGCCTCCTTCCCACCAGAGTGGGTCCAGAAGATCCATGTCGTCTCTGGAAGGAGGGCAGAGGACAGAAGGGCCCTGGAGGGGAGCACGGAGATCTTGCTTCCCTGCAGTTGTCATCAGTTTTGGCTCAAATGAACTCTCATAAAAATGCTCTACAGGTTTGGACGTTTCTAACCTGTAGAGGCGGGGCACCCCTTCCCTCCAGCTGCAGACTCTGGGTAGACCCCGAGAGCAAGGGCTCCGGTCCACGTTCCAGCTCCATGCCTCTGGTGGTGCGCCATCTGGGCAGTGGGCTTGAGTGAAGGCCAATTCTGTGATTGACACGCCCCCCCCCCAGCCCCGGCCCAGGCTTCGATGAGCTTCCAGAGATCGTTTAAGCAGACCTTTCTTCCAGCGACTGACCCAAGAGAGCCCAGCCCGTGCTCTGAGTTCAACAGGCATGTGTGGGAACCCTACTTGGAGAAGGAGAGCCCAAGGCAAGAAGGTTCCCGGGAACTTCTGGGCAGGCCCAAGTCCCAGCGGGGCTCCCTGCTCTGGGAGCCCTTGAGCTTCTTCCTGGGCCTGTCAGCCAGTCCCCAGGCTGGTGGGGGTTAGGGGCTGGAAACCCAAGTCTCCCACAGCTTCAAGCCCCCCTCGTGCTGTCTGTCAGGAGTGGCCAATTAGAGCGAGAGGCGAAGGGAGTAAGAGGTACAAATCGGCAGTTATGAAATAGTCACGGGGTGTCGGACAGCACGGGGTCAACAGTGCTGTCATAGCCGTGGTGGGCGCTGAGTGGGCGCCGGGAATATCAGGGGGAACACTGTGATTGGCCGGCCACGAAGACATACACCTGAAATCAATACAAAGTGGAACTGAAAGAAAAAAGAGGAAGAGGCTGCAGGCTGAGGTGGGGAAATGACCAGTAATTTCACCCATCGCCCAGGACAGGGGCTTCACGGTGTCTTCACAGCCGCAGAGAGGGAACGAGAGGGGACGCCAGCCTAGCTCCTGCACATGCCAGAGCGCCAATCTGTGCCTTCTCCTCTGCTCCCCACGACACGTGTTCTCTTCCTTTTCTCCTCCATCATCATCGCGCGAGGGCGGGAGAACCGCCCGCTCTGTCACTTAACCGAGTCACGGTGCGTGACCCGCTGTTGTGACTCTCCCAGTGTCACGCCGCATGCGGTCCACAGCATCCCCTGGAGAGCCTCCCTGCCAAAAATAGGGGACCTGAACCTCAGCAAGACGTTTGGCCTACCTTCTAGCTCACACGAAAGCCCGAGACGAAGGAAAAGGTTGAAGCAATGCCTTGAAGGGAAAAAATAGACAAATTCAGAATTTGGGCCATTCTTCGAGACAGCTGTCCCACCCGCTGCAAGCAGCTTAGCTTCATGAAAGTGAAAATAAAGGTAAAGGGCTGTTCTAGATAAAAACAATATAAAGAAATATGCAGTGCGTGACTCTTGCTTGGAATGTAGTTTTAAAACATACCATTTGGACAGGCAAAACCCAGAAATGACAATAACGCATATAACCAGTTGAATGGATGTATATTATAATAAAACACTATGTAGAATATAAAAACTTAGAGAAGAAGGAAGAGGAGGAGGTGGAGGAGGAGGAGAGGAAGAAGGGCCGTGGAGGGAGGCGAGGTCACACAAGGGCATTCATTTTCACACACACTGTCAGCTAATCTAATCTTGTGGGATCACATCTACGAACACCAGTGCCCTCAAATACCACTGCTATCAGAATAATGCTGCTTGTCTCTTTCAGCGGGCCATTCACCCAAGCATCGCAAATGCTCTGTGAGCATTAATTAATTAACTAAGCCCTAATTAAATAGTTGTCATTGACTGAAAATGTCTTTACTGCGCATATTCAACCGGCTCCTGGTTTACTGACTGTGACTTCGCCCCTGCCATCATTGGGCTGGAAATTCGTGGCACCAGGGCGTTAGAAAACCACGGGAGAGCATCTGCTGGGGAGGCCAGTTCTAGGGACTCTGGATGGGCCCTCGGGTCTTGTCCACTCTCTGTCCTGTTGAGTCTTTCCACTCTGAGAGCTAAAATGGACCACGCATGCCAGACTCTCCCGGAAGAGAAGTTCTAGGGCGGTGGCAGCCTGGTTACCACTCTGGCAGCATAAGGCTTTTCCTTTGTACTTCTCATTTGAAAAGCGAGCAGGTTGCTGAGGTCCCTCCTACCAGGAAAAACTTCCTCCTGGGGGGAGCACTGTGTGGCAGCTACTATGTTGGCACGGGCTGGGGGATGAAGCCGCATCAGCCTGTCCTGAGCAGGGCCTGCTGTGTCTCAGGCAGGGGCTGAGCCAGCAGTGGGCTGACATTCCTGTTCTGTATGCCCCCAGGGCACTGGGGGGATGGGGACTGGGTGGCTGGCTCAGAGGTCTGAGGTCCTTGGGCCACCCTAGAGCAGAGCAGCAGGCAGGAGCAGAAGCTCACACCCCAGGATTGGAGGTGGGGATGTGGCACAAAGAAGGAAGGACCCACCCTGGCTGAGGTGGCTCAGTGGATTGAGCACTGACTTGCAAACCAAAAGGTCAGCAGTTCGATTCCCAGTCAGGGCACCTGCATGCCTGGGTCGCGGGCCAGGTCCTTAGTTGGGGGTATGAGAGAGGCAACTGATTGATGTTTCCCTCTCACATCGATGTTTCTCTCACTCTTTCTCCCTTCCTTCCCCTCTCTAAAAGTAAGTGAATAAAATCTTTTTAAAAATTATTTTTTAAAAAGAAGGAAAGACCTAAATAGGACAAACTGGCAGGAGGGACCCTATGGTGGCCTTTGAGCAGCAGACAGTTGTGGGATTTTGAAGGGCATAATTGTAAGGGAAGTCCTAGGGCTCCGCGAGACACCGGGCGACCCTACATTATTTCTCGAGGCTTCCATTTCTTTGTGCCGGGAATCAAACTGAAATCGACTTTTCTCTTGCCGGACAATGCCCAGCCCACTGAGCCACGCTGGTCAGGGTGAGAGGTGATTTTTTAAAATACTGATTTATTTTCTTTAATGGTCATGGATTTATTTAGTTCTCTTCTTGAGTAGACTTTAAACCTATGTTTTTCTAGAAATTATTTTATGTATTTTCATATATAGTAGCATAAAGTTGCTCATAGCATTATCATTCTTAAAACTTATACTGTATCCATAGTTTGACCCTCCTCTCACTAAATATTTGTGCCTTCGGTCTTCTGTGCCTTGATTAAACGCTAAACGTTCGTCTATTTTACTGTCTTTTCTAAGAACCCGCTTTTGGCTTCGTTGATCGTTTTGGGGATTGTCGATTTTCTTTTTGTTTATGCTCTTATCTTTATTGTTGACATCTTTTTACTGTTTTTTTTAAAAGCTTATTTAGTTAGTTGAAAGCTCTACTCGTGTATGTTTAAGTAGTTCCTGTTTTAGAGTAGATGCACTTAAGACTATATCTTTGTCTATAAATGTCTTTTTTGTTCCATTCTACAAATGTTATTTTGTATTTCTCTCTTTTTCCTCAGTGCCATGTATTTCCTGATTCCCACGGGGACGTCTCTTGATGTCTTGGAGGGGGCTCCGTAAATAATTTCCCTGTTCTCTCCTGGATTCTGAACTGAGGTAAGACAAAGGGTGAGAGGGTGGTGGGGAGAAGAATCATCTTTTTTTTTTTTTTTAACTAATAAAGATAAGATTGGAGGATGAGGGTAGATGTGACAGCTAAATGGGTTTCTTAACACTGAAAATGGGGATTTGGCAGCTTTCACCTGTAGTACTGTGATGCTGTGGGTGGTGGGCGGGGGACAGGGAACGACCATAGCCTGTAGGCAGCTCACTTCCAAGAAGAGAAAAGGAGTTGGTAAGTCAAGCAAGCCAATTTTATTTTCCCCACCTTGACCAATCAGGGAAGCCGCCCTTCCTCCCTGGGCAGAGAGAGGCTGGGAGTTTCACACTAATTGGGTTCCCTCCTAACAGAAGGAAACATTAGGAGGAAAGAAATGTTCCTACAACCATTTCCTGAACTTGAGATAGTTAGGAGTGGTCCATTTAGTTTTCAAAGATATAGTTGTTCTTTCTAATCTGCCTTTGTTGTTGTAGTTGATTTCTGATTCTTGCTGCGTTGTGGGTAGAGAATGTAGTCTGCTTTATATGCACCCCAAACTTTGTTGTATGACCCAAGACAAGGTCAGTTTTTATAAATGTTCATGTAGGCTTGACAATCACATGTTCCGTTAGTCTGCTAGGGCTGCCATAAGAAAACGCCACAGCCAGGAGCAGCGCGGCTCGCTTGGTGGAGCATCATCCCGCAAGGGAACGGTCACTGGTTCAGTTCCTGGTCAGGACACAGGCCAGGTCCCTGGTTGGGAAACAGGCAAGTGTGAGAGGCAACTGACTGATATTTGTCTCCTGCTCTTTGTCCCTTCCTTCCCCTCTCTCTGAAAATAAATAAATAAAATAAATAATTTTTTAAAAGAAAATATCATAGACTAGGTGGCTCCAAGGACAAAAATGAATTTCCTCACAGGTCTAGAGGGAAGAGGGCAGGATCAGGGTGTCAGCACTTCCTGCCGAGGGCTCACAGACCTCCCCCCCTGTGCGTGGCCTCCCTGGTGTCTCTGCGCCCAAACTGCCTCTGCGTAGGGGACACCAGTCCGGGTGGATCAGGGCCCATGGCAAGGGCCCTGTTTTATCTTCATCACCTCTTCAAAGGCTGTCTCTCCAAACTCATCCCGTGTTGCGGTATTGAGGGTTAGGGCTTCACCAAAGGAATTGGAGGCACAATTGAGCCCAAACCTGTGCATCCTTTGTTGGTGTAGGTGCATAGGTTCACGTGGGCTTCCCCACAGGCTCGCCCCGCCAGACTTGTTACTTCTGTCATTCACATCTTCCATAGCTTGTTCAAATGTTCTCTGCTCTATGTCTTCACTCTGGGAAGTATTAAAACCCCCCATTTCTCTGTGGGTTTCTCAATTGTTTGAAGTCATTTTTCTAGCTTCTGCTTTCCTTATTTCAAAGCTATGTAGTTAGGTACAAAAAGCTTTTAATTGTTGCATCTTTTTGGTGGCTTATTACTTTAATCATCCTATATGTCCCCCTTTAGCTCTCTGAATATTTCTTGGCCTTACCTGTATCTTGTTTGATATTAATATTACTATATCAGCTTTCTCTAGGTTAGCATGTACCTAGTACATAGTTTTTCATTGTTTTATTTTCAGCCTTTCCCTTTTCTTTTGCTTTAGAGTGTTTTCCTAACCAGCTGATACTGTATTTTGTTTTGCTTATTCTGATCCAGTAGGGCATACTCTGTCTTTTCAGAAACAAGAGAAATTCATTGACATTTACGATGATTACTGATATATTTAGACTTACTTCTACCATTTCATTTTGTTGGTCTATTTACCCTACCTTTGAAAATTACTTCTCCTGTTCTGTTATCTGTTAAATTTATAGATGTATTTGTTCCCTTTTTTCTTTGATAGTTTGGAAACTATAGCTGTACTTCTGTTTAACTGGTTGTCCTTGAATTTTTAATATTGATCCCTAGAAATCTATTTTTGTGACCATGTCTAAAGCAGCGCTGTCCAAGAGAAATATAATGTTAGTCACGTGTATTATTTTAAATTTTCTAGTGACCACATTATAAAGTAAAAAGAAATAGGTGAAATTAATTTTAATAATATGTTTTATTTAACATAATACATCAAAAATAGTATTTAAAAATGTGATCAAAACAAATTATTAGTGGCATGGTTTCTATTTGCTGAGCGAAGAATCTTTATTTTTATGTGTTGAGCACAGCATTTGTTGGGCTTCTTTCTTCTGAGAACTCCTGCCTCTTTCACTTCTTGAGAACACTCAGCTGTGGTCTCTTTGAATATCGCTCTCTTGGTGTTCCTTCTACACCACACTTCTGGAAATTTCTATTAAACGTACGCGTGACCTTCTAACGTTATTTTCTGTTTCCCCGAACCTCTCTTGCCTGTTTTCCACCACTTTTTCTGCATTGCCTCCTACCTGAATTGTGCAGTGCCGGCCTTGGTCACCCTGCTCCCTCTGGGCGTCTCTCTGGGAGGTCGGCCCATCTCCTGGTCTGTGGCGTCCGTGGCTATCCTTTCATTCCCATTTGCTCTGAAGTCACATCTGCTTGTTTGATACCGTGTTTCTTACTACGCCTCTTCCTATCTCTTTGAGGAGCTTCAGCGCGTTTATTTAAAAGATCTCTTAGAGGGTGGCCTTATTTGAATGTCGCCTCCTGATTGTTGAGTTTGCTGACTGCTGTGGTGGACAGACTCTGAGATGTCCCTCCCCCGCCCCCAAGTCCCATCAAACCGTAGGACATTTGTGCTGTCCTGTAAGTGTGGGCGGGACCCGCAGTTTGCTTCCGGTGATGGAGTGTGGCAAAGGGCAGTGCGCCCGAGATTACAGGACATTGTGTAAGACTCTGAGTTGTTCTGGAGACTCTCCCGGGGTCTTCTGCTCCGTGAGCCTCCTGATCTTTCTATTTACTTCGGCCGTCTTTAGTTTGTCTGTAATGGCTGGATGCAGAATTCTAAGTTTGAAGTGTCTTTTCCTTGGGATTTTGAAGGCATTTGCTCCATTGCGGTCTAACTTCAGTGGAGCCGTTGGGAAGTCTGGTGGCATTCTGATTCTCCATGCTTTGTCACGTAGTAGAATTAATAATGAAACAGAATTTAAGAACCTGGTGTGTGTGTGTGTGTGTGTGTGTGCGCGCATCTGGGAGCTTGTATGACTTTTCATTTGTTCTCAGTGACCTGAAATTTCACATTGATGTGTCTGAGTGTGCAAATATTTTCATCCCTTTGGTTGGATACTTGGTGGGCACTTAAAAAAAATTAATTAATTGATTTTTTAGACAGAGTGGAAGGGAGGGAGAGAGAGGGGGAGAGAAACATCAATGTGTGAGAGAAACATCTGCATGCACCCCGAATGGGAATTGAATCAGCGACCTTTCGGTGTGTGGGGTGCTGTCCAACCTACTGAGCCACACCAGTCAGGGCTCGGTGGGCACTTTCGGTCTGGAAACTTATACATTTAATTCAGACGAATTTACGTGAAGAACCTACTTAATGATTTACACATGCCCCTTCTATTTTCTCTGTTCTTTCTGGGACTCCCTTTAGTTGGATGTTAACCCTCCCGGATTGATTCTCGAATGTCCACGTGGTCTCTCTCCTGTGTTTTGTTCGTCCTTTTGCTCTGCTTTCTGGGATATTTTTTCATCTGCAATCCTATCTTCCACCCCCTCCTCTAAACTTTTAATTTGTGCTGTCCAAGCGACAATTTTTTTGTTCTCGGAGTGTTCCTTTTTAATAACGTTCTGTGCTTGTTCAATCTGTGCTCTATCTCGTGTCTTGGATGATATTTTTTTTTGGTGTTTTCTTCTCCTTATCATCATTGTTGGTGTTCCCGCCAAGTGGTTTTTTTATCTATTTGTTATTGTTTGTCTTGAGTTAGAAGCTTCCTACGTGTGCCTGGCGATCCGTGACTTCTGCACACAGGGGCTTCTCAGCGCTCAGATCTGCCCACCCACCAAGGACCCCACTGGAGGGGACCTGGCTGCACGCTTTCAATGGGAAACTTCTGATGTCACTGCCTTTAGATCTTTCCTTCTGGACTTTTCCCATCCACAGAGAATCACCATTCTGTCTCCTGCCTGGAGGTTCATATGGAGTCTCGTTGCCAGTTGGGAGCATCAGTATTCATTCAGCTTCATTCAGTTGCTGGTTTTCGTGAGATGTCCCTGCCCCCAGCTGGATCTGCCCTTCCCCGTGCAGGCCTGGTTTTTACCCGCTCCGGGGCACAAATCCTGTGTCTTCTGTTGGGGTCAGATTGAGGCAGCCACCTTAGGGGATGAGATCTTGGTTCCTCAATGCTCGTTAAACTGTAATTCAATCTGCTTTCCTCCCCTCTGCTGTCAGAAGTACCTGCTATTCAAATCCTGAGCCTTTGGGGGTTCTGTTTGTTCCAGACTTTCCTTACTGCCAGCTGACGACTCGATTTTTTGCACCCACGAAATCGGTTTCCACTCACTGGCCTGCTTCCCAACTTCTATAGGATCCCCGTTTCTTTGCCATTGTAGTATTTAAAAAATTTCTGCCATTTTGAAGGAGTTTCAGGAGGGAGCAGGGATAAATAACCTGTGTCTAATCTGTTGTCTCTAACCAGAAACCCTGGCTGTTCTTTTTTCAATAAATTTAATTCTTTCTGATAGTCCCCAAACTTGGCTATCATTTTGAGCACAGCCAGGTCGTGGTCTCTCTCTGCTGGGGACAGAGAGAGATGGGGGGGGGACACCCAATCCTGCTGTTGGTTTTGTCCCCGACTCTTCTTTCTGACTCCTTTTGTTTTGTAGTTTTTCCCTTGTGAGCTCACCTGCAGGGACCTTTGTCCATGCGAAGCCTGGGCACCTGGGGCAAGGTCATGGCCCCTAGGGAGTGTTTGCATTTGTTCTTGCCTGGTGCCCCAGGGCTTTCCCAGCCAGGGACCCCTTGTTGTGTTAAGTTCTCGCTGCCAGGCTTTGCAGGGCACCCCAGCAAGCAGGGTAGTGTAAATTTAAACCCCAAACTCCTTGGGGCTGAGTCCTTGGCTACCAATTCTCAGCGCAGCCCTGGGTTGTCCCACCCTCCACCCAAGCCGTGCAGATGAGCTTCCTGGAGCTCCGTCTGAGCAGCAACTGGGGTGTGTGTTTGCTTGTTTTGTACCCTTCCTCCACCTTTTCACTGAAAATATAACTCTGGAGACTGTGACTTGGAGATGGGTCTCATTTATAATTCTTGGCTTTGTGGAGCCCAAAGCCTTATTTCTGCTCCCCGTAGGGGCTGTAAAATCTGATCCCCAGGCTGCTGAGACCCCCAGTCGCCCAGCCCATGCCCGCCCAGCACAGCACCAGCACCAGCCCTCCCGATTCCAGCTCTGGCTTTCAGCTCCTTCTTTGTTTTTATCCCTGGAGAGTTCCCCTCCTTTCCTGCAAGCTCAGCCGTGCATTTAAAAGGATGTTTGTTATATATTAGCCACCATTTTCAAGTAGGATTTTGTAGCAGCAGGGTTTTCTGCTGCGCGGAGCTCACGGTGCTGCTGGAAATGGCGGGCCTGTGTTTTGTGTCTGTGTCCAATGTCTCTTGCATCTCCCGTTCTCTGCAGCCGAGCGTCCTCAGAGGCTGTAGAATACACAGTACATGGAATCGAAGGGCCCTGTTTCCATCTAAGAGGCGATTTTGCCAAGAGGCACAACATAGCCAGTCAGGGCTCCTCTGGCCACCCTGCTGCCTGGAGCAGGAGCCCCAGAGAACAGTCGGGACCCATCCTGGGCGGGACCCAGCCTACCTGGGGTGGGTACGGGCTGATGTCCATCCAGCCCCGCCGGGAATCCTGCCCTCCAGCCGCACCCCGCCCAGGCGGCCCTCTGAGTCCGTGCTGGCAGACTTGCCCTCCCCGGAGGCGAGGCCGGCTGCTTTCCTTCCTCTTTATATCTCCAGCATCCTCACAGTGACAACGGTGTAAACACGGGGGAGATGGATGTGCCTGACGCGTGGCCCAGAGAACCCGCACTCCCACAGGCCTGGCTCCGATGTGGAGTTTACCAAATTGAAGCAGCTGGTACTGCCGGGTCCCTAAACCCAACAGTGCCCTTCCTCCCCTGTGGCGCACGCCCCCTGCCCTGGAGGAGCAGAACCAGAACCATCCTCCAGCATTTTAATAGGGAGGTGGTGGGGCATTTGAGTTAAAATGGGTTCTAATTAGCTCTCCCTAGAGTAGCACTGCGGGGAGGGGGAAAGAGGGAGCAGACACTGGAAGTGTCCTGGTCACTGACTCCTCCCTGGCCCCTCCCCCTCACGGTGGGTGGGGTTCCAGGGCCCAAGTTTGGGAAAGAAAGGTCTTTCCCAAGGGGAACTGGGTGCAAGTCCCCCCAGAGCTATGGTCGCCCCCCACCGCCCGCACTCCCCCACCCCCCGCAACTTTGCCTGCCCCAGCCCCAGGATGAAATGAAGGTCGTGGTGACAGTGAGTTTACAAGGTAGGTTCCCTCTGATCACTGGGAAGAGAACTTGACCAAGGTCACATAGGGGTAGGGGCCGAGGAGGTGCAGTTAGGGCTGCCCTGTCCTGTGCGGCAGCCACTAGCCATGTGTCATTACTGAACAAGCGCTTGAGATGGGGCTGGTCTGAATCCAGATGTGTCTTAAGTGTAAAATACACACCAGATTGCAAACTCTTGGTATGAAAAAGTAAATATCTCATTAATAATTTTAAGTGTTTGTGACATGTCAAATGATAATATTTTGGCTATGTTAGATTAAATACAAACATGATTAGAATGAATTCCACCAGGTGGTTTTTGGTTTTTGTTTTTTAACTTTGTTTTAATGAAGCCACCAGAAAATTTAAAATTACCTGTGTGGCTTGCATTTGTGGCTCGCGTCTTATTGCCATTGGACAGCCCTGGCCTAGGATGGGAGCCAGGTGACTCCTCAGCAGAATCCCCTACACTCACTGCCCACGGCCACCACCGATTGGGCCAGCTCCAGGACAGGCCAGCATCTCCACAGGCTCTGGGTCAGATGCTGTGGGTTTAGGCCCAGCTGCACCGCTTATGAGACGTCTGGTTTCTCCATCTGTAAATGACACAGTTATGCCCATGGGGAACAAGGTAGTTCTGGGGGTTTGAAGAGAACCTTCCAGTGGCCCACGCACACCCTTGTCACAAATGCCACTAGGCTGTGCCAGCACGAGGGTGGGCTCTGGTCTGCTGTGTCATGCATAGAGCAGAAGGCCCAGAGTGCTTCGCGCACGAATGAGGACCACTTCTAGCGGTAAGTGGTGTGGGACAGGCTTACCACCGAAGTGGTCCACTGTGGCCGTGAAGACCAGCCTTTCTCAATCTATTTTCTGCCTTTGCAGAAAACAGATTGTATTCCCGAGATGCGCAGAGATGCGCAGCCCTGCGCTAGCAGGCTTTAAGAGCTGCCCTTTTATGGGGTGCTTAAAAGCAGGACCTGAGTTCAGATCCTGGGGTGACTGCAGGAAGCAGGAGAGGAGGGAGGAAGAGCAATGGGGTTCTTCTTCCATGCTGGGGGTGAGGGAGGGCCAGATTCCACAGAGAACTCTAGAAGTATACAGAGTACCTCCCAGAACTGTCTTCCAGAAGACAGGAGGAGAGCACAGTTCTCCACTGGCTCTGGTCCTCCGCAGCAGAAGGGTGTTCCAGAGACCTTGACCCCCCACACTCCTGAGCAAAGTCGGTGGCTTCAGCACTCCTTGGGGAAAGCCCCGAGGCAGAAAAGCACCTGCTAGAGGTGGCCCCCTGGGCGGTGTGAGTCAAGACTGTCAGAGAGGGGACAGGGAGCATAGTGTGGCAGAAAGTGTCTGTTGCAGTCCCTAAAGCTTACAGACAACCAAAAGGAGTTCATCATTGCTACAACAAATAGACAAAGATCGGTAGCGGAACCTAAGGGTGTGCCATAGACGGAATGGGCTATGGCTTATGGGAAATTCTAGAAAGCCAGCTGAAACCTCATTCATCTGCTCACTCATGCACCCATCCATTCACTCATCGACCAATACCTACTGTGTACTGCCTCCAGGTCAGGCTCCGGCCCACCCCAGAAAGGGTGGCGAACAAAAGAGAGGGATGAGGATGTTATTGTGTCAACCAAGTGGAACCTTCCTGATTAATGAAGTAGGCAAGTCACTCGAAGACGTCAGTCCTTCCATCTTCCTTGGGAACAAGATACTGATGCTGAATGTCTCACACCTGAAAGCTCCCTAGGAGGGTCAGCCTCTTCCCTGGGTCCAGGGGGACTTGGAAATAAACTCAGTACCCGTCCTGCCTTCCTGTGCTCGCTCATCCCTCAGCCCCTCAGTGCCTACTTGTGCTAGGCTTTGTGCCAGGTATGGGGGTGCAGTGGTGAATGAGGAGGAGCCCCTGCCCTCATGAGCTTGTGATATGGAGGGAGAGAATGTACCACCCTTGTGGAGAATCTCTGAGCCTGGGTTGGAGTGGGTGGCTGAGGCCCATTGGGTTTTGAAAAGCCTGGAGGAGGCGCAATCAAACATTCACCCCAAGGCCTCTGGGCCCCAGATGTGAGCTTCTGGCACAGACCAGACCTGGCTGAACCTCATAACTGGCTGCTTGGCAGAGGACATTGGCAAACCCAGGCTTACTATGGTCCATTTGCATATCATTTGCATCTATCTGCATATGTGGTGGCACAGCCTGGTCTCTTATGCATTTAAATTGCAAGTTATTTGTCTCTCTTTGAAAGCTCTCATTTTTCTTCCCAAGGGGGGCTGGCTCCATTTCCCCTACTTGCCCTTATAACGCTAGACTGTTGAGTTTATCCAGCATGGTGCAAGGCTGTGGATCTTGGGGTGCAGTATATGTTTATTATTCTGGCCTTCAGAAAAAGCACTGTTATTTTTGAGAGCTCCGTGACAGCTAGTGCCGAAGGGAGTATCGGGCATGTGCTCCCTGTGTTATAGATGGGGAAACCGAGGCAGAGAGAGATTTTTTTTTTTTTAGTGAGGTACCCTGTTAGAGACAGGGCCGTGGCTACAGGTCAGGGCTCCCGATTTCTGATTCCATGTCCAGAGGGTCCTTTGTCTCTGTGAAGATGTGTGGAAGGTGGTCCAGAGAGCGGCAGAGACTTTCCCCAGGCCCCCAGCTGGGCCAGGATGCAGTCTGGGCTCTCACAGCTCTGCCTGAAGACAGTGAGCCCGCAGGGATGGTGGTGCCTGTTCGGGCTCCTGCGTCTGTGGCTCCTGCTGTGTCAGAGGGGACCCTCTCCGTAAACACCACATGTATCAATTTCTCCTGATGTGTGTTTGATCTCAGTGAGTGTCACCCCACCCAACCCATCCCATTCAGGCGAGACCTGATTTGTCTCAGACCTGAGCCGGCAGGAGTCCTCATTGGCCCACTGACTGGGGACGCTGGGCTGCCCAGGAGGCATAGTTTGGGCCATCCCAGAGGATGTAGGTCAGCAGATGCACCCTGACGTGTCTGTGAAAACTTAACTTGTAGACCTCAGCCTGTGTCTTAGAGTGTGTCAACCGAGCAGGACAGGGACTTACTGAACACCCACATCAGGTCTAGCTGACCATCGCGTCATTTGAGGATCTTTACTTTTAGGGACAGAACCATGTAGTTCACCGCTAGCAACAGCTCCCATTTGTCTAGCACTTTTGTACAGGGTGGTGCTGGGCTTCTGCTCGGGTCACTGCAGTTCCTTATACCGCAAGACAAGGATTGTCAGTCGTGTTGTACGAGACAGGCCACTGAGGCTCAGTGAGGCAAAGGACTTTGTTCAAGGTCACACAGCAAAGGACCAGGGTCAAGGCTCAACTGCAGGGGTGGCTGATTCCAGACCCCAGCAAAAGGACCTGTGCTTTCCACTAAACCACATCACTTCCAATGCCAAGTCTAAAACTAGACCAAACAAGAGCACTAACTTACAAAACTTAGGCAGCGTAATGCAGCGCTTTACAGAGTGCAGACTTGCTCGTGATGGAGGAGTAGCTTATCTCAGATTACCTTTCTGCTGGTAACAATTATAAAATCTGGACAGAACATGTAAAACAAATTTGTTTGGAACTACTGGAGAGTGACCAAAAGCAGACAGAAACTGGAGAGGATGTGACCCTTGAAACACAGCAGCCATACTGATGAGAGACTCATTCATCTGGCTTTTCCCCTGAAGGCATTCTCTGGTTCAGGTAGTGCACGGGGATGGAACTCGAGCAGAAAGCAGAAGCCTTCGTGGCTGACGAGTATGAAATTGGAGCTCAGGGCCTCCAGAGCAGCTGGAAAGTGAGAGAGGAAAATCCCAGAAAAGAGCCACAGAGGGAGAGACTCCCCTCAGATCCTTGGCTAACGCCGGCACGGGGCACGACTCCAGGAAGCCCAGGGGAAAACACAGCTGGAAGGCTGAAAATGCTGAGCAGAGATTTCTGCAGCTGCTTGGCATTGGGGAAGACAGATTTTCTTGTTCAAATCTCACCAAGTTGGAGTGGTCTGGTAAACATACCAGGTTCTTCATTGAGATTCTGGGAGGCTGTGACTTAGGAGTAAGGATCAAAAAAACCTTCTATAACAAAGTCTAACACCAAGCCTCCACGAGAGTAAGGTGAGTGGCCAACAATTAAACAGAATAATAGGCAAAATTCTTCGGAGGAAGATAACACAATTCAGAATCTCTACATTGTGTCATCAAAATGTCCCACACAAAATTAAAAATTACTAGATAAGGAAAGAAACAGGAAAATGCAACACATAGACAAGATTTTTTAAAAGTCAGTAACACAGGTTCAAAGACAACCCAGATATTGGAATTAGTGGACAGACTTTTAAGTCACTATGAAAAATTTGTTAAAGTCTCTATAGGAAAAGACAATTATAATGAAAAAAGACATGGGAAATTTTATGAGTACATTAGTTTCCTAGGGCTGCCAGAACGAAGTACCACAAGCTGGGTGGGGTACACAAGGAATTTATTCTCCTGCCATTCTAGAGACTGGAAGTCCAGGTGTTGGCAGGGCTAGTTTCTTCTGAGGGTGTGGAGGAAAAGTCTGTCCCCTGCCTCTACCCAGTGTCTGGCAGTGTCTGGCAATCTGTGGCTCGTGTGTGTATCACTCCAATCTCTGCCCCCCTCTTCACATGTTGTTCTCTCTGTGTGTCTCTCTCCTCTCCTTTTTTTTTTAAAGCATTTTATTTTTATTTTTTAAAAAAGATTATTTATTTATTTATTTTGAGAGAAAGGGGAAGGGCAGGAGAAAGAGAGGGAGAGAAACATCAATGTGTGGTTGCCTCTCCCACACCCTCTACTGGGGACCTGGCCTGCAACCCAGGCACGTGCCCTGACTGGGAATCAAACCGGCGACCCTTTGCTTCACAGGCCAGTGCTCAATCCACTGAGCCACACCAGGCAGGACTCTCTTCTTTTCTTATAAAGCCACCAGTCATATTAGATTAAGGACCCACCTTACTTCAGTATGACCTCATCTGAACTAATTGCTTCTGTAATAACCTTATTCCCAAACGAGGTCATATTCTGAGGAACTGGGCATTAGGACTTCAACCCATCTTCCTGGTGGGTCATGACGGGGGGGGGGGGGGGGGGAGGGGGGAAGGATATGGAAATTTAATTAAAAATTGGATCAATTTCTAAACTGTAAAATACACCACCTAAGGTCATTCATTGGATGGGATTAAAAGCCATATAAACATCCATTGGATGGGATTAGCCACAGTAAAGCAGGACCAGTGACTTTAAAGCAGATCAATAGAAATTATCCACTGTGAAGCACAAAGAGAAAAATGATTGAAAAAATGAATGTAGCCTGAGTACCCCGAGTTAAAGGATTAGACAGTCTTCACACACATGGAACAGAGGATGAAAGAAAGATAATGGGGCAGAAAAAAAAACTGATGAAATAATGGCTAAGAATGTTCCCAGTTTGATTGAAAAAACAGTCAAGGAAGTAAAGTGACCCCGAACCAGTACAAATACAAAGAAAAGCGTACTTAGGCACATCATGGTCAGGCTGCTGAAAACCAAAGATAAAGAGATAATCTGGGAAGCAACTGGGTGTGGGGGAGGCAATAATATGTAGAAAAACGATGATGCAAAATACAACAGACTTCTTGCGAAAGCAATGCAAGTCAGAAGGCAATGGAACAACACTGGTAAAAGTGGTGGGGAAAAAAATCTCTCAATTCAGAATGTTGTTGGTGAGAATGCCTTTCCAAACAGAAAATTAAAAACATTCTCGAACAAATAAAATGGAAAATTTGTTGCCAGTAAATGTGCATTATAAAAAATGCTCAAGAAACTTCTTTAGACTTAAGGGAAATGATACCAGATAGAAATTTAGATTTATAGGAAAAAAATAGCACTGATAATGGTACATATGTGAATAGACACAAAAGACTGTTTTCCTTTTCTCAACTTCTGTAAAAATTAATTGACTCCTTAAAACAAAAATAACAGTGTATTCTATAGCACATATAAAAGTAAAATATATGACCACAATAGCACAAAGGACAGGAGAGAATGAAATGTAACTCTATTTTTGTAAATTTCTTACAGAACCCATGAAGTGGTATGTTTTTATTGGAAGGTACACTGTGATAACTTAAGAATGCATATTGTAACCCCTACAAGAGCAACCAGTGATCTAAAGAGATATAGCTAAAAAGCAAACAGAGAATGGAATGTTTTAAAATAGTTGATTAACCAACAGAAGGCAATGAAGGAGGAACAAAGGACCGAAGAAGAGGAGAGAGGAAAAATAGCAAGATTGTAAATGTAAACTCATCCACAACAATAACTCTATTAAATGTAAAGGGACTAGACACTCCAACTGGAAGGTGGATGTTGTCAAACTTGCTTTGACAACAGTCTCATGTCTGAGTTCTTGGCCTCTAAGTGGCAGAATTAAATGAGGTGTGCCAAAGCCCTGAACACAGTGCCTGGCCCACAGTGGGTGCCTGTCCAGTGAAAACTCTGAACTTACCATTCGAATCCCACTTTCCTGGAAGCTGTCAGTGAACTAACTTCCTGTGGGGAAGGCCACCATGGCCATCCACACAACATCCTGCCTGGCTGAGCATTCACCCGACTGGCCTTTGTTGAGCAATGTGGGTTATTTATTCACTTTACAGGAGCAGGGAGCTACCCTCCTCCTTTACCAGCTCCAAAGCAGAAGGGGAAGGAAGATTAAGGCACAAATCAATGGATCCTCCAAGTTGGCTATGGCACTGAGCTTTCCTGAGGCTGGCTGGGGTCAGCAGCTTGTGGCCAGTGTGGCTGCCTTGTGCTGCCCAGCGCCCTCTTCTTCCCAGTGCCCTGCCCACCGCCCTAGCACTGCCAGCAGGGCCTCTTCCCCCAGAGGAGCACTTGCTCTCTGGTCTGGCAGGTCAGCTCCTTTCTTACCCCTGGCATCCAGCTCCTTCGGGTCAAGCCAGGGCACCCAGCCTTTGGTCAGAGGACAACAAGGCGGTGTTGTGGGGCTGGAAGAGGAGAGGTTGCACTGGGCCCCATCAGGCTAGGGTGGGTGATAGGCACTAGGCTACCCCTTGCTAGCTGGTGGTCTGTGTGCATAAAGAAAGGGGACAAGGGGACTCTGACCTGCACCCCCATGGGTCCTTCCCTGCACCCCACATCTGGCCTCTCAGTTGAATCCAGAGCCTTGAGGACCAAGGTGCTGTTTCTAGTGACTTCCCCACTGTCCAGTCCATTAGTCTCCTCCTCCTCCAAATCCTCATCACTAACTCTCTTCCGACAGGAGGGCGCCCTGTGTCATGATTTCTAATGTTAACAGACTGGTTTTGCCTGGTGTTGTCCTTTACTGTAATAAATGAGATCTCTAGCACGTGGTGTTTGTGAGTTTTGTCTGTACTGTTGTGTATAGTTGTAGATCATCCATCCTTGGAGCTGCCCAGTTGTCCACAGCCTAGAGTCTATAGCTCGTTTGTCCACTCCACGGTGGCAAGGCGTGGGTGATCGTCTCATTCCAGGCTCCGACGAATAGTGCCACTGTGAAAATTCGGGTTGCGTCCTTTGGTGAACACACGGATTTGCCACTGTCGTGTACATGCCTGGGAGCAAAGCGCTGGGTCAGGGGGCCGGCCGCTCACTTTGAGTAGAGCTGACACCGCTTCCCACGGGGGTTCTATCAGTTTGCATTCCCTCCACAGCACGTGAGTTCCAGTTGCTCCACAAGCTCCCCAACACACGGTATTGCCAGTTTTCACCTCAGTTTTCCTGGCATCGGAAGTGGTGGCTCCCTGTGGACCCAATTTGCGCTTCCCCTGCAGAATCGCAGAGCTGAGAACCTTTCCACGCATTTGTCGGTCATTTGGATATTCTCTGGTGAAATACTTTAATTCAAGTATTTTCTCCCATTTTTCTCTTGAGTGGTCTGCCTTCTTCTCATTGATTTAAAAGGCCAATCTGCTTGGTCCCACACACTCAAAGGCACAGTGATTGGGCAATATTTGCACTGTAGCTGATGGCAGGGTTTCCAACAGGAGACATAATATGTAGCATAGAAGTAATCCGATTTGAATTGACTTTGCATTTGATTGGTCAATTTGTCCTGCTTTTATCGTTGTGGAAGAGCTACAAAGGGTTCTCAGCTCACTTTGTGTCCGTACGTGTTTAAGTGACACCGCAGTAAAAGTCATTTCAGGCAACAGTGAGGACCCCCGGGACGCCTTTCTCCTCTTGGTAAATATGACGTTTCCAAAACACAAGCCAACCTGCTAGTTCCCCAGCATAATGCGCCTCAAAGCACCCCTCTGTCTGGGACAGAGAGGAAGCCTTACACCGGGCCCTCTGGTCTCCCCACTCCCCGACCCCGGCACCTGCGCCTGCCCCGCTCCAGTGTCACACACTGCAGCTGCTGCCTCTTTCTGGACCAAGGCTCTCACACCACATGGTCCGTGGGCACAGGTCCCCAGCTCTTGCTGCTCCCTGTTTTGGACCAGCCTCTGCCCAAGGCCACCCTCTTTGTTTAGTTAATTCCTTACCCAGACTCTGCTCACCTGTCACTTCTCAGGGAGGCCCTCCCTGTGGCCCTGGAACTCACTGTCATAGCTGAGCTTCTTCACATGATCTCAGCTCCAATTTTTAACTTAAATGTGGCATTTTCCCTCCTAGATTGCAAGTTCCATGCAGGCAGGGACACATTTCCCACCCCCCTCCCCTTGTTTCTCCCGTATCTATGTCAGTGGTTGGCATTTGGTCAGTGCTCAGAAAAGGTTTGCTGAGTGACTTCAAGACCTGAGCTTGTGTCACCTTCGCCCTGTACTGATGCTGAAAGGTAGGGAGGGCCCAAGGTCACATGTAGGGAAGGGCCAGGGGCCCAGCTCTGCCTGTCCAACCACACAGAATGTAAAGGAGTATCCTCATTGGCCGGCAGCATAGGGCCAGGCCCTCCTCCTTGGGCCCAGAAGACCCTCAGAATACTGCAGCCCAACTCCTTTGTGCTTCGGATGAGGAACCCAGAAGGGGAGGGAGATACCAGAGCCCCAGCTGCATGCAGTGACGTGCTGGCCTGTGGGGCGGAGACAAAGGATTCTGTCACCACCCACATTCCAGGGTTTTATGATGAAGAGTATTTTCATGAAGTGCCCACATGTTGAAAAGCCATTCAGGGCACTATATACTACTTTCTACAGTGAGCACAAAGTTTGAAAAACCTAAAGCATCTCATCCTGCTTCAAGAGAGCCTGACCCTTGTGTGAGTGACCTCGGAGCAAAGGATGACCCCAACGCACTCCGACTATCGGTCACAAGGCCAAACCAGAGACACTCTGAGTGGATCCACGAAAGGAAACGGAGCTTCAGAAAAGTGGGGGAAAGAGGGTGGGCGTCGTTGTGACAGTATTTTATCATGAAACTAGAGCAAAATATAAGTATGCCTTTAAAATTTGTTTAAAAATTTTATAAAAGAAAATTTCCTTCTTTTTTGGTTCTATATGAAATGTGATTCTAATCAAGGGAGGAAGGAAGGAAGGAAGGAAGGAGAGGACAGGGGTTGTCCAGAGTCACATGGTGAGGCAGAGTCACATGGAGAGCCAGTGGCCTGCTGGTCCAGGACCCACATGAGTGACACTCGGCACCCTTTGCAGCGCCCTGAAGTCTCTCTGAGGCAGGGACGCCAGGCGGTGAGGGGTTCTGAGGGGTTCGGGCTGGAGTGAGTGCCTCCGAGCGCAGTAGGGTGTCCCAGCCCTGTGCAGCCGGAGCCTGAGGACAAAGGCCTGCCTTGTCCTTGTCCTCCGTCTGTCCCGGAGTCCTGCGGGATGGTACGGAATTCCTGTTTGTGGGAATCTGGGAGAGGACAGGAACATTCTGGGAGAAAGACTGGGGACGCTGAGTGCGGCAGGAAGGACAACTCACAGCTGAGGAAGCTCCCTGGGCCTGGGCCTGGGCCTGGGCTGGCGGTAGCGGGGGTTCCCTTAACCTTTCCCGGGCAGAGGAAGGTGACCTTTTTAACCCCCGTTTTTATTGAGGGAATTGTAGATTGACATGCAGTTGTGAGAAGTAAGACAGAGCGATCCCAGGTACCCTGTCCCCAGCTCCCCCCGTGGAAACGTCTAGCAGGTCTCCAGGACACCATCGAGGGGGATGGGCACCGACCCCCCCAAACCTTCTGCAGCCTTCCCAGTTTTACTCCGACTCTTGTGCGTGTGTACTTAGTGCTGTACAATTTTATCGCAGGTTTGCGTTTCCTCCTCCACAGCCAGCATCCAGAACGTTCCGCCACCACAAGCCTCCCTCCTCTTGTTCTTTGGTGGCCACATCACCATTTCACCCTGGTCCAGGTGTCCCTGATCTGTCCTCTGCTGCTGCTAAAAGTTGGTCATTTCAAAAATGCTATCTAAACAGCATCGGCGCATGTGTAACCTTCCGGGCTGGGGTTCCCCCTCGGCAGGCGCCACTTTCTGAGCCAGCACCGAGTCTGCACGGCTCCCAGCGCCAGGCAGGAGACCGGGGTGTCTGTTAGTCCCCATTTCACAGCTGAGCAAACTGAGCCCCTGGAACTACAGAGCCAGCACCCTCGGGGACCCCAGCTCCCTCCCATAGCGGGGAGCATTTTCTCCAGGGAAGGGGGCTCAGATGGGGAGGTGGGCCGGGGGCCAGGATGCAACAGCCCCTCGGCCTTCCTCAGCCCTTCTGTGACCCAGCCTGTCCTCTGCCTGCCCCGTGTGTTGAGGGGCTTCCCTTCTGTCCCTCCCAGCCCCTCCCCAGGGCTGTCCCTTCCCTCCATAGTGAGAAGATGACTGAGGGCTGCTGGGTCCAAGCCTGTGGCCTTGAGGCCCTGCTGGCTACTGAAAGCAAGGCGGCCCATCCTCTGCACCTCAGGACCACCCCCGCCCGGTAAACAAGGGGAAGGATCGCACCCTGCAAATCCGTGAAGAGGCAAGGAGGCAACGTGTGAGGAGCAGTCAGCTAAGTGCCAGGCGCAGAGTGAGCCCCCAGCACACGCCGCCCGAGGCCCCGTTTGGCAATGAATTATGTATGGCCTTCTGGCAGCCCTGCTCACTGGGGCTGGCGTTCTCCGAGCTCCTCCCAGGCCTCGCTTTGCAGTGAGGGCCACGCACTCCCTCGGTGGGCCCGGCAGCATTCTTTGTCTCTCTTGCAGGGACCTGACCAGCTTCTGGTGGCTGATTTCCCAGTCCCCAGAATGCCCATTTCACAGGTTGGAGAACCAAGGTCTGGGATGTGATCAGGAACATGATGATGAAGATGCTATAGCAGCAGCAGCAGCAACGATAATGGTGATGGTACCAGCTGGGCTTTGTTGTGCCTTGTTGAGGGGCGAGGCACATTTAATAGACAGTCATTCATTCAGCAAAAAGCCAAGCGCCCACCTGGGCCGGCACTGTCCCAGGTGCTGAAGGCACGGCAGGCGACGGAACAGCATCCTGCCCTCGCGGAGCTCAGGTTCTACTGTGGCAGGGCAGGCAGGCAATCGATGAGTAATTGACTGCTTGTCTGTCAGATGGTGGCGGCTGCGAAGAAAGAAAGGGGGTGGGGTGGGAGGAGACGAGGCGACAGGCCCAGGCCCAGGCCTTGCTGAGGAGGTGGCATTTGAGCAGAGCCACGGTGCCCTGGAGGAAGTGTGAAAGCGACCTCATGAGATGTCTTGGGAAGGAATATTCTAGAAAGGAGCAGCAAGTGCCGGGGTTTGGGGCAGGACTTGCGCCTGTGTCTGAGGCACTGCCTGGGGAGCACCCAGGTCTCAGGGCGACCCCGTGGGCTGCCTCATTTGGGAGATGAGAAAACCGAGTCAGACATTTCTTCTAACCTTTGCCCGTTCATATGCTTTGCCGCAGACGTATTCGTATGTTGGGTTACAGGGGCTGCCCCACGCTTCACTGGGGTGCTAGGAAATATGTGGCAGATGTCTTTCTGCAGCTGGAAAAGTTCTGAGTTCTGGAACTGTCTGCCCAGGGATTTGGGGTCAGGGATGGGGACCCTGTGTGACCCAGGTCTTCGCCATTCCTGCAGCAGACCACCCCCACTGGCCTTGTGTCCCGGACCAGCCTCTGTTTCTGTCCTTTCCAGCCCGTGAACACCCTGCATCAGATTGGCGACACGGCACTTCACAGCCTACAGACAGGCGGTGCTGCCTCTGCTTGCCCACAGCTCCCGAATAGGCCCGGGCTGACCATTCCAAGTCAAGGCCACCGAAGCCACGGCCCAGGTCCATGGTTGCATGGCTCCAAGGCAGGCCGAGGTGGCAGGCACAGAGCTCACCCAAGGACCTGCCGGTGTCGGGGGCCGGTGGCCCCAAGAGGTGTTCGGGCCCAGTGGACTTGCCCTGTCTGACATTGGCATTGAAGGTCTGGATGGGGAAATGAACGGCAGGCATCCTCCTTCCCTGTCCAGCTGGGTGTGGAAGGTTCCAGGCAGCCCATGGGCAGGGAGTAGGTGCAGAATCCAAATGGCTCTGCAGGGGGAGGAGTGGCCAGAGATGAGGACTAACCTGCTGAGGACGGAAGGAAACACCTCTAGGCCATGGCCTCCTCCCGGGAAAGGCCTCCTCCCAGCCTCCCTGCCTCCAGGTTTCTCTTCTAACCCCTCTGCAAAGGTTCCAGATTATTCTCCCTAATTAATCCTCCTACCCGAGCCTCCAAACCCCTTGCTTCTGAAGGTCATTCAGTACCTGGCGCGCTTCTTCCTCCAGGAGCACACCTGGCCTCCTCACCCCCAAGCCTTTGTCTGCACTGGTTCCCGTGCCTGGCACTGAAGACAAACTGTAGACGCACCTCAGAGAAGGCCATCTTTCTACACCAGCTGGGGCCTCTGGGATCCATGCGGCCGCCCCTGCAGCATCCTCCTGGTTCTCACAGCCCCGCTTGCCCCGCCCCCTGCAGCGTCCTGCCTGGCCTCCCTGCCTTGGGAGAAGTCCCAGCTCCCAGTCGACCCGTCAACCGAGGCCCTTCCTGACCAGCGAGGCTCCAACTTCACTGTTCCCCCAGGTCACTCCCTGTCACCTCCGTACAGTTCAGCCTGTCGAAGCTGCTTAGGGTTCTGGAGTCCTCTGAGGTTACCCTTCCACTTCGGGACCTTCTTCTGTGCGGTTCCCTTTGCCTGGAACATCTTTCCCTCCCCTCTTGGCCTGGCTGACTCTTAAGCCATCCTCTAGGACATGGTCTTGATTCCACCTCCTACAGAAAGACTTCTCGGATTTGGGGCCCCTCCCCTTGACTCCCAGAGGCCCCAGGTCCTCAGCAGCATCATAATTCCCCCAGGTTAGAACCAGCTGACTTGCCTGTCCAGTCTGGGCCGCGGTCTTATGAGGGCAGAGCCCCACATTGGCCTGTGTCTCCCCCAACTTGGCCGGGGCTGCGTGCCCAGGAGAGGCTCAGGGAAGCCCACAGGGAAAGTGGGAAGTGTTATAGCAACGTTTATCGAGTTTCTACTCCCTGCCAAGCCCCAAGACGTGGAGTTAGGTGGCCATCTGGCCACCCAGCAGCCCTGGGCTATTCTCTTTGGATCTGTATAATGGACGTAATCCTCATCCTGTCTAACAGCCTTGTGAGGGTAAAGGAAATAGTTCAGGTCAAGTGCTCATCCCAGCCCCAGGAATTCCTGAGCATTTCGTTGTTCCTATCACTGGTAATGACTGGGCTTGTGGGGCCGGCCTCTGAGGCTTTACATCTAGGCTTCTCCACTCACTGGCTCTGAATTTGGGCAAGTTACTTAACCTCTCTGGGCCTCAGTTTCCTCATCTGTAAAACGGGACAAATCATAGGTTTTATCCCTCCCTCCCAGTTCATTGTCACCAGGAAGTACTCCCCTGTACCTATCCTAAATTCATCCTGGGCTGATTTCTCTGGGCTCCCACCCAGGCCTGGATGGACAGAATCCAGTGAGGTGGGCAGTCGCCAGCTCCTGGGGTGGGGAGGTTGCTGGGCTCAGTCTCCCCAGAAGTCTCCCAGCCAGAGACAAAAGCAAAGACACCTTTGTCCCCCTGCATTTCAGGCCTTGGGGACAGACTGGGGTGAGTGTGTGCCTGAAGGGGAGAGGGGGCGAGAGATGCAAGGGTCTGGGGCAGGAGGGAGGCAAGACCAGGGATAGGCAGCCAAGAGGGGAAGGGTTGTGGGAAAGGGAGGGTGTGGGGCAGGGGCGCAGGGCTGGGAAAGGGAGCCTGGGGAGGCCGGAGCACCGGAGAGGGAGGCCTCATACCAGACACTGTCTAGACGCAGCAATTATTGTCAGCTCAGAACACCCAGGCTCTGCCGGCTCAGCTGAAAGGGAGCTTAACAAAGAGCTGAGAGAGGAAGAAAGCAGGGAGAAAAGCGCCCGCGGAGCCGGCTCCTGGCCTGTGGGGCTCTTTCTCTGCCTGGAGACTCCCCTTTGTGCTCCACAGAGATGCCCCATCAGGCCAGGGTCACATGTGGGTGTGGGACGGGAGAGCAGGGTGTCCTGTGGTGGCGGGGGTGGGAGAGGCGGTGAGGACGGGATACAAGTTGCACTCGTGTTTCTTGATTTAGAGGGGAGTGGCAGTGAGGACCGAGCAGAGAGCAGACCTGAGAGTCGGAAACCCAGTCTCCCTCTCCGCCCTTCCTGCTGTGTAGCGCTGGCCAGGAATCAATTTCCCCGAGACTTGGTTTTCTCATCTGCAAAATAGGCGTGACAGCACCGCCTGGCCCGAGGTGAGATGGTGGTAAGTCTACTGCTCTTCGACCCTGGAGGGCTGCAGCCCATGCCCCTCACGGTCATGCTGGGGAAACTTCAGGGCCCCAAGGGACCCGCTGGAAAGCACCCTCTGCCTTCACAATGGCCATTTTGCAGATGATGAAATGGGCGCCCAGAGGCCAGAGCCACTGGCCAGAGCTCACAGCCAGTCAGCAACGGACTCAGGTCTGTCCCTGAATCTCACCCATGACTTTCTGATGTGTATGTACCCTAGGGGCAGAGTACATACACATCAGAAGTAGGTGGTAGGTGGTAGGACTGATGGGAAAGCCACAGGCCCACGTGATCCCAGAATCTGCAGGTAAGGTCAGAGCCACAGGTAGTCAGGCTGTGGCCCCAGCTGCTGTCTGGAACCAGGTCTCGGCTGGGCCACTGGGCCCTGGTCTTAAGGGCAGCTATGGGCTGAGCAGACCAGCCCTCCCATCCTGGGAGAGGACAGACCAGCCCTGAGAGGGAAGTGGGCGTGGCTGGCCCTGGGATGCTGCCACAAGGCCTCCTCGGCACAGTGCAGGAGTCACTGGTACAGACACTGCCCTCCGGCCAGTACCCCAGCACCCCCCACCCCAGCTCCCTGGGGAAGGGTCAGATGCTGGCCCTGGCTTCCAGCGTCACAGGTGGGAGTGAAAGGGGTAGTGCTGGGCTTTCAGAGCACTGGCCAGGGGCTGTGGGCCTCATCCAACCACATCCTCTGGTCTGGCCTGGCCAGCCTTCCCTGGTCCCACAGGGGTTCGATGCGACCCCTGGGTCCAGCCTCCAGTGAAGGGCAGAATGCTCCGTGCAAGGGACACATATACACTCATTCTCACACACTCACACCTGCAAGATCCCCCTCAGCTGGACACTGACACACCACATACACATCCACTCTCTAGCTTTGGGGTGCAGGCACTAGCCTTGGGGTGCAAGCACTGCCTGCTGAGGCTCAGCCCCACCTGGCTCCAGCCACCCATTTGCGGAGCCTCCTCACTGTGCCCAGAGCTGGAAAGTGGCCCTCGGCTCCCACAGGTCTGCCGCTCAGCATTGACTGCAGGTCGAGTTCGGACTGCCTCGCCCAGCATGACCAGAATCCGCCCCTCTTTCTGGAAGATTCCACAGGCAGGTTCCCTTTGCCCTTCTCCTCTCTGTGCCTGTTCAAGCTGTTCCCTCTGCCTGTTCCCACCGCCTGCCCTCCACATCCCAACGCAAATGCCTGACCTGTCCACCTGCTCCGGTGGGTTGCCCTCGGCCTCAGGGAATAGCACCAGCCTCTCCGTGGCACAGGCCAGAGCCTGGCACCTCCCTGATACCTCCTTGGCCTCCTTCACCCCCTCCCCCGTACCACGACCCGCCAACTCCTGTCCTCTGTTCTTCCCAAGTCATGTCCAAGGCCAGCCTCCCCTCTATCTCAGAGGTGACAGCCCTGAGCCAGGCTGCCTTGACTCTCCTGGGACCTTGGTACCACTTCCCTGCATCCACTCATGTGCCCTACAGTCCTGAGTGGGCTTTGCACATCTGGGGTCTCCTCTCTCTGCTCCATAAACTCTTCCAAAGCTTCCAGCTGCTTCCAGGACAAGGTCCACAGCCTTGGGCCACACTGATCCTCTCTCAGGCTCTCAGGTCTGTGCCTTGGGACCCCGTCCACATGGTCCCTGCCCCTCCAACAGTCACTCTTCCCCTAGTTAGTCATCCTGGTCCTCAGGCACCCCTCCCCGGGGAGCCCTCCTATAACCCCTTCAGATATCAGGTCCCTGGGACCAGCCTCCCAGCCCCCTGCACAGTCCGCCCCCGCCCCAGCCTGATGCCCACCTGGCATTATTGAATGCATTATTCATAATGGTTTGTGCAGCCTCTGTCTCCCCTGCAGGACTGTGAGCCCCATGTGGGCACAGCAGTGTCTGTCTTGTTTGTCATTGTGTTCCAGCATTCTCCCTTAGGCCCCTCTCCCAGTTTGGTTTTCAGCCTGGCCCCACCCTAAGGCAGAAGAAAGGGAGCCCTAGGTCCCTTCTGCCCATCCCTCCAGGAACCCATCCCTATGGAGGCCATGAGGTTTTCAGAACAGCCTGCCTTGCCCTCCCCCAAGGCCCCTCATGGGCAAGGACAGGTCTACGTTTTGCACGTTGGCTGGACGGCACCCCAGAGCAGGGCTGTGGCTGCCTGGTGTCCCCCTCCTCCAACTCTCCAAGCCCCAGTGCCTTGCAGAGCCCTGGGCTGGTGATGCCCAGGCACAGGGAGGCCCTGTGGGCACTGTGGGATGGGTCCAGTAGGACAGTCCACAAGAGGCGCAGGGAGGGACTGAGGAGGATGGTGGTGCGCCCCCCCATCCAGTCCCCTTCCAGAGACCCCTGCCAGCTGCCTTCCTCCACTCCAACTGGCCCTGCCTCTGCTTCCCCTCGGCTCCATTGTGAGTGGCCTGACTCCATCCTCCCCTCCCTCCCTCTTCTCTCTCCTCATTCCCCTCCCCCCTCCTCCCCCTCTCCGTTGCTCTCCTTTCCTCCCTTCTCTCCTCTCGTCTTTTCTCTGAGTACTTCTCCCTCGCCTCCTTCCTTTCTTCTTCCTGGGTTAAAAATAATCAACTTTCTGGGAAGCAGCCGCTCCTGCTGAGCCTCCCTCCCCACACTTGGGAGCCCCTGAGAATAGCTTTCTGCGGTTCTCAGCTCCAGCCCCTCCCCTCCCCAATGCCCCCTCCCCTCGAGCTGACTAATAAGCCGGTCTCCGCGGCAGAGCTAGCTCGGCTGGAAAGGCATTAAACCTCTTCGTGTCCAGACTGCGGGACCGATGCGCAGCCTCCGCAGGCCCGCCCGGAGGGGCCGGCGGTCCCGGCAGCCCTGGCCGCTTCCAAGCCGACGCTCTGAGCCGCACGTGTCAGCCGCTCAATCAATATTGATGGTTGGATGAACTTTGCCCTCTGACCACCAAACCCACCGCTCACGCAGCTAACTCGGGGCTCGGTGGCAGCGAAGGGGCATCTGGGGAGTGTCAGGAGCGCACACTGAAGGGATAAGGGAGAGACAAATGGGTTGCGGCCACGTGGGGTGTGTGGCTGGGCCAGGAAGCCCCCCCTCTGCTAGGTCTGGACACCTCTCCCACCCCATCCCACGCCCAGGGCCGTTGGGCACCGCCCGAGGAGGGCCGGGGCCTCTCTGTAACGGGTAGGCCAAGGGCGAGGAAGGACCCAAACTGTCCTGGGACCCAAGGACGTCCACCGGTGGTCTGGCCTTTAGTGATCATTGTCTCCCATCTTGCAAAACGGGAAACTGAGGCCCAGAGGAGGCAGGACGTCTCCAAGTTCCTGCCTTAGACCTTAAGAGAGACCCTCAGGTCCCGCACAGGGGGCTCTGCGAGCGTAAGGTGGGGGGACATCAAGGTTAAAGGTGAGGGGTAGTTGGGGAGAGAAAGAACGCGAGCGCGGCTCCTCCCCCGCCGGCTCCGCCCACTCAGAGCGGTCCATGCATTACCTCATCGCGGCGCACTCCAATTGGCTGGTTCCTCCAGAGGCCGGCTCAATGCGGCGGAGCTGTTAACCCTTTTCGGCCCCGCGGGCTAGGCCGCGGTGTTACCACCTGTCTCCGCGGCCCCACGCGGCCCAAAGGAGACCGGGGAAACGCAGCATGGGGGCAGGTCGTCGACCGGAAGAGAGCCCAGTGGTTTTGAGCACTGGATCAATCAGCCTGGTTTGGGCCTCGCCCCCACTAACAGGCTGTGTGACCTTGGGCAACAGGCCTCACCTCGCTGAGCCTCCTTCCCTTGTTTTCTCAGCTGTAAAAAGAAGTGAATGATGCAACTCCTGCCCTCTCCAATTCCTTCCCCGAGCATTTGCCAAGTGCGCGCGCATGTGGGCTGCCGTTCCACATTGCCTCCTCGCTGCAAGAGGCAGTTATGATTACGGGTTTGCGGAAGAGGAAACTGGCTCAGACTTGCGAAGCCGCCTCCAAGGTCACACAGCGAGAAAGTCACAGAGCTGGGATTTAACTCCGAGTCCTGAGCTTTCTAAGCTTTCCTACCCAGTGCGAGATACTGCTGCTGCTGGGGGCTGCTGCTTCCAGGAGATCCTGGTCCCGTGGGGGGGGGGGGGGCAGGACTCACGTCCCCTGCCAGTCAGAGCACATACCCTGGTGAGCAAATAACACCTGTGACAAGCTGGAGAGCCAGGGCCTCTCTGGAGGAAAGGTTTCCTGGAGGAGGAGGGGCTGCAGCTGGACATTCAAAGGGGAAAGCAGGAGGACCCTCAGACACAGACAGCGGGATTGGGCAGGTACAGTGAGGGCGTGTGAGTTGAGTCAGGAAGCCCTGAAGGAAGCCTGCAGAATCTCTCGGGGGCCAGCCTGCTGGTCAAGGGTCAGCCCCTCAAGGGGAGCGGCTCTGGGGCTCTGGAAGGCCGCCCCAATGGTCAGCGCTTGGGGGCAGGACCCCAGGAGGAGGCCCAAGCACCTCAGGTCTCAGTATTTACAAGTTACAAACCAAACTAACAAACTGCTAAATAGGTTCTATTCTCTGACCTTGACAAAACACTTTCCCAAGGACAACTACCCCTGGAAGGCTGGGTTTGTATTTAGAAGCCTGGGTTCCAAGCAGGAAGTGGCAGCGTGGGAGAGGTGAGCCTGCCTGCGGCTTCCCACTCAGCAGCTCTTTCATCCTCTTCTGTGAGAGGGTTTTGCGTGCTCAGGTGTGGACACTGCAGCCCGTGTGCATAAACTCTGTCCACACTCCCTGCAAACAGCCACCTCTTGGCCACCCCTAGGGCTTAAAGGTGCCCAATCAAATGGGAGTCAGACCACCCTCAGGAGGAAGGACCCAGGAAATGGATTAGGCAGGGGATTCCAGGGTTCTAGGTGGGCAGATCATGGACCTAGCTGGGCACGCCCCCTCAGACACAGGATTCCTGGTCTCACGTGGAACAACACCGTGAGAGAAGGGCCAGAGTGTGCCGTCTAAGGCCTGGGATTCAGGCCCAAGGGTGCCGCTGAGGTGCCTGGGTGCTGCCGCAGCTGGGGTGGCTCAAGCTGGAGGCAAGATCTCCCGTCCTTCTTGAACTTGCTCCGGACTATCACTTCTAGCCCTGTACTCTAACCCTGGCCAGATCCTGGGTGCCGTCCCAAACTCTTCCTCCCCAACCCCCAGCCCAATACTTACCAAGACCTGAGGAGCATCCCATCCAAAGAAGTCAGCTCCCTTCCCCTCTGCCCACTGCCCTTGCCGCTCTCCAGACTGGCTCCTGGACCCCACTCTCTACCCACCTCCCTGTCCAATGTGCCCTCCACATTGGCCAGACAGATCTCCTAAAATGCAAGCCAAACTACTTCTTTCCCTCTCTGAGCATCTCTGGCTCTCCGGGCTCTCGATGCACCCTTCCCAGGCTCCACATGTCTGGCTCCCCTCAGCCTCCCCTCCCCTCCCATCACCTTTGGTTCTGAGCTCCAACCCTTTGCATCTTGTCTCCAGCCTGGACATCTGTATGTCCTTTCTGCTGCAGCATCTGCACGCACGTTCTTCCCTCTGCTAGAACGGTGCTTCCTGTCCTTCATCTCGCCAGTCTCAGCTAAGTGTCCCCTCCCCAGGGGACCCTTAACGCTCCCTAAACCCCTGGACCAGCAGAAACCACATGTAATGAACTGATTAGCTCTGGAGTTACCTGTTTCAGGTGTATTTCCCACCTGGTCTGTGAGCACCCAGAGGGCAGGCTCAGTTAGTCTTGCTCGCTGCTCCATTGTCAGTGCTGGCAGAGTGCCTGGCCCAGAGTAGGTGACAGTGAAGGTTCATTGGACAGATGGGTCTGCACTGGACTGGAAATCAGGAGGCAAAACAATGACGGTTAATATCTATTGCCTGCTTACTGTGTACAGGGACCCCTTTCTAAGTGTAGCACGCATGGTCACTCACTTATTTCTCACAGTCACCTTTGAAATAGGAACTATTAATCTGTCCTTCCTGCAGAATGAGGAACCTGAGGCCCAAGATGGTTCAGAGACTTAGGCTCACAGCTGGCAAGCAACAGACAAGATCTGAACCCAGGCCATTCCAAATACCATGATTGTGGGGGGCAAGATTGGGGGCAGTGAGCCCAGGGAGGGGCACCAGTGCGGCCTTGAAGTGTGGGGAATGGCCTCTGTGCGAGTTTGCGAGCGCGTTGTACAGGCAAGGTACGGAAAATGTGTGTGTTGAATGGTTGGTGTGATGCACAAGCGTAGATTTGTCTGCAGTCTGTGGGGTGTGGAGTCCGTGAGTGTGCAAGTGTGTGTGCATGCACCTCTGTGTTGGTGGTCCCTGCAGTGGGGTGCATCTCTGCCTGTGCGTGGTGTGATCTGCGTGATGTGGGGGATGAGTGTTGGTGTGTGCGTATGTTGTGGGGTGGTGGGAACCGGGACACTCCCCAGGGGAAGAGCTAAGGGGGGGATGTTAACGAGGAAAATGGGAGAGGAGAGTGCTCTGGCCAGAAGGGAGCAGGGAACGGCCCTTGCAAAGGCCTGGAGGCAAGAAGAGGCGGCCTGGAGCGCTAGGGGACTTGAAAGAGTTCCAGGAAGACTGGGGGATGGGGAGGGAGAGACAGGGATGTGGGGGCAGCAGGGCAGGCCTTCCTCTGTTAGCTGGAGGGTGTGTGTGTGGTGGAGAGCAGAGGAGTGAGACAGGCTGAGCCGCACTGACCACGTGGGAGGGGTGGTGCTGGACCTAGGGCAGATGCTGGGTGGAGCGCCCTGCTGGGAGGTGGCCTGCTCTGGGGCCCCTGACCTGAGCCTAGTCTCTGCTCAGCCCCCGAGAGCAGTAGCTGAAACGTTCTTAGCTTCCCATCTATAATTTGGGTCACGAGATTATGTGCTGAAAGCCCCCCAAAGAAGCAAAGAGCTGCAGATGTTTTTGGTGCATTCTCTCTGGGTTGCTCTGGCGAAGACCCGGGCAGGCATTTGGTAACAAGTTTTCCTAGCACCCCAAGAGGCCAGAGGCTCTGAAGATGGCAGGCCCTGGCACAGTGCTCAGCTGGCCTGGGGGCACAGGTGGGGTGGGGGGTGGGCATCAGGATGTGAACCCAGGGGAGGGGACTCCAGTGTGGTAACAGTTCCTCCACGGTCTTCACACTGCAGCCTGTCGTTTCCCATTTGATCCTCTACACTCATAGATTCCACGTGGTTCTTGTACTGGGTTATTCGTCCTGCTTTAGAGATGGCCAGAGTGGGCCAATGACCCACGGCCTGCCCAGGACTCATTCCAGGTGGTCCTGCTCTGGCACACTCCCCCGGACAGGCAGTGAAGTGCAGTGGGTTTTCTCAGCATGTGCCCTAACAGGGGTAACAGTGTGTGGTACCCAGAAAGAACTTGGAACTGGGGACCCAGCTCGGCTGCCCACCTGCTGTGTGACCTTGGGTTAGTCCCTTCCCATCTCTGGGCCTCGGTTCACCTGGCTGTACAATTCACTTACTGAGTCTGGGAAGGTTTGCTCTGCTAAGGGGCAAATGCGGAAACTGAAGTTTAGAGAGGTTAAAGGATTTCCTCAAGGTCAAGCAATCCGCATGAGGTGACTTCGGATTTTAACATGGAACCCCAGGGTGCGCCCTTCACCGCAGCCTCCTCCCCAGCCCCCGGGAGCGGCGTCCTGCCCCCCGCGGCCCCGCAGCGCCTGGCTGACGCGCCTCACGCGGCTCCTGGCCCCGCCAGCTTGACGTCAGGCCGGGCCAGCGGGGCCTCACTCTGCACAAACAGACGGAGCGGGCTGGGCCGGGGGCGGCGATGACTCAGGGCCCCGAGACGGGCCGGGAAGCGGAAAGTTTTGTGCAAATGACATCACCACCGGGCTGCGAGGGCGGGAGGGGGCCGGCTCTGGGAAACGGGGGCCTGGCGGGCTGCCCAGCCTGGGGCAGTGAGCGGAGGGGCGGCCGCGGGGCTGGGGCTGGAACGCCGGACGCCACCCTTGGCTGCACCGAAAAATACCCCCCGCCAGCCCCCTGCCATGAGTCCCGGATCAGGAACCCGATCCGCGTTAGCAGTGAGGAGCGAGCTCCACCCGCTTTCGAAGACGCCGAGCTCCCTAGCGCTCCGGAGGCGCCGCATCCATCCTGCTGCGTCCCTGCATTTTAATTACCGCCACATTAATATTCATGAACCGGGACTCGAGGGGACCGCGGGCTGTCATTTCCCTCGCCCGCGCATTCCCCCCCACCTTTTCCCGGGCTGAGTCGTGGATTTTTTTCCCTCCTGCTCCCAACCCCACCCGCGCCAACAGTTGTTGGTGTGCAGCAGTGTGAGCGTGTGTGGATGCCGTGAGCAAGGGCGAAGGCATGAGTAGACCGGGCCCAGAGTGGGGAGCTGAGTGTGAGCGTGGCATGTGCACTCTGCATGTGTGTGTGTGTGCATATGTGTGCCTGTGTGTCTCTAGGCAACCCCAGGAACTGGGTGCAGGTCTGGCGGAGGCAGCCGTGTGGGGCACATCTAGCCTGGGCCTGGGGAAGGGTCAAGGTTGTCCCCGGTAGCAGGACCTCATGGTACAAACGATGGAGAGAGGCTGGGCCTTGCTCGCTCATCCAGCAAGTCAGTGGCACGGATGGGTCAATGGCACAGTGGCACCCAAGCCCAGGGCCCGGCTGGTCCACCGTCTCCCTCTCCGTGGTCTCCGAGTGCTATTGTTTATGACAATGGCAGTCAGAATTTCCTGAGCTGGCACCTTCCATGTGACCTGATCAGCAAACCTGCACAGGAGGGGGTGCTATCAGTCCCCTTTGCAGGTGGGGAAACTGAGGCAACTGGTCCAGTTAGTGAGGGGTGGACCTGGAGCCCAGAAATATCTTCAGTCCAGAGTCCCTGCCTTTAACAACTGCACAGTGCTTCCCCCTGTGGAATTGTGGGGGTGGTTCCCCACTAGGGTGATCTGAAGGTACCTGAAAGTCCCTCAGGGCCCCAGGCAATCCCATGCCCCTGAGTCAGCGGGGGGGTGTCACCAGAAACACGGCTCCCTGCTGCTTCCCTCCTAAACAGAGGCTCTTTACTGTGGCCCTCGGCTCTCCCTCCCCCAAATCCTGTCCTCAACCACCCTGCACATCAGGGGTTCCTTGAGAGGCTGCAGGTCTTGCTTCAAAAAGGAGCAGACAGACAGACTGAAGGCTCCTGGTCCTCCTCCCTGGGTTGGGGTCAGGCAATCCGTCACTCATTCATTTGTTCATCCAGCACATGCTTACAAGCCTGCTATGCACCAGTCACTGTCCTTGGCTCTGGGGTTTCTCTGAGTTTACGAGGAGCCACACTACTCTGCTCCCACTTCTAGTCATCTCCACCTGGGGTTCTAAAAGGGCTTTTTTTCCACCTCTGGGTGTGCATGTGCATGAGGGTGGGGGTCGAGGGGCACCCCTGCACAAAGGGCAGCTCACCACCCCTAGCCTGGCCGCAGCAGCCCGGGGTGAGTAGGTGCTGGGGGTGGAGCAGGGCAGAAAAGCGCCGTGTCCTCTTTGGGCTGGTAGAGAACCAGCCACGCCGGGCTAAGCAGCCTGGATCTTTGCTTCTGTCTCCTTCTGGAACCTGTCCTCCTCCTCCAGCCTCTAAGTCAATTAGTCCCAGGTGCTGGCCAATGCATCTTTCCCTGGCCACCCTCCCTCTCACATCCATCCTGCCCCAGGCCTTCCCCAAACTAGCCGATTGTTCCCTCCTCTCAGCCCACGTGCCAGTCCCCCCCCCAGCCTTTTCTCCCCTCCCAAGGCAGCTCCACAGGAACTCAGATAAGGGGACAGGAGATGCAGTCCGGGACTCGCTGGAGAGGAAGGAATGGTTCCCCTGGGCTGCACGGGTAGAGTAGGAGTTGGCCAGGTGGGGAGAAGAGAAGAGAGGCAGCCAGGCAGAGGGAATGGCTCAGAGGGGTGCCTGCAGCCCCTCTTCCAGAAACCAGAGGCGTGACATCAGGGACAACGGCAGACTGATTTTCTCCTGCAGAGCCTGAGGCTGTACAGCCTTGTCGTAGGGACTCAGCTGTGTCCGCCCTGGCGCAAACCCCACCGCGCTCTCAGGGGAAGAGCCTGGGCAGGCCTCGGCACCGTTCCCCCATCTGTCAAATGTGGAAGGAAGCACTTTTTTTGGGGGGGGGGCTGGATGGCATTCAGATTAAGAGACACTCTCTTCAGGCACCTAGTACAGTGCCTGGTGCTCCTACATGGAACCACAGCCTGTCCTCAAGGCCATAGAGAGGCTCCTGGGAGAACTGCGTCCAGACAGTTATTAGCCCAAGATGGGACTTAAAAAGTGACCTGTGTCACACTGCCTAGCCAGGGGGGAAGAGTGTGGGGGGAGCAGGCATCTGGGAGGGGTAGGGCCAGACTGAAACCATCACCTGTCAGAAGTGACTAAGGCTCTAGGTAAGAGCGGGGTCTTCAGGACCCCACTGTCCCCCTGGCTGGGAGATCTCCGGTCGCTCAAACAGCCAGCGGGAGAGCCAGCAGTCAGGGAGCCCCGGCCCAGCAATCCTGGCTCCTTCCTGCCCCAGCCAGCCACAGCTCTCTGCCTCCCAGCTTCCCGGTCTCCTTGGAGCATTTCCTCTTTCTTTTTTTTTAAATGTACAAGGCAAAAAAAATTTTTTTAAAGGAAGCACTATAAAAGTTTATGCAATGCTTTCTGACCCCATCCTTCCGGGTTTGTATGTGTGTGCTTTCAGGACATTTCTCCGCCTACAGAACTGTCTCTAAACCCCCCATAGGATGATGTCCACCTCTGCTCTGAGACCGTCCATGGCTCCCTATTGCTATAGAGCAGAGGTAGCTTCCCAAGGCCTTGACAGCCCAGCTCCAGCCTCAGCAAGACGGCTCCCACTCGTCTCCCCCTCATCCCCCACGCCACACCTGGAGCACATCACACACTCACACGCCGCCGTGGCTCTGCCTAGTCTGTGCCCGCCTCCAGGAACGACCTTGTGCCCTCTGCTGAAATTCCTCTTCATTGCTCAAGCCTAGCCTTCCGTTCCCTGGCTCCCAGCTCCTCTCCAGGCCCCTCCTCTCCGGTGCCCCCTGGCACAGCCCTCCTCTCCGGTGCCCCCATGTCACCATGCTATGCTTTATGGTCTGTCAGGAGGGTCTCCCTGGAGTCGCGTGTTCTCACTCAATAAGGAGCTTCTCAAAGGCCTGGCCCTGTGTCCCTATTTTTGTTGCCACTTACCTTGATGTCTTTCACATAGTAGGTGTGGCTCAGCTGGTTGGAGCATCATCCAGTCCATAAACCGAAGTGTCCTGGGTTTAATTCCTGGTGAGGGCACTGGGCGGGGGGGGGGGGGGTTTTGTCCCGGGTCTGGCTCGTGTGCGATCCAACCATGTTTCTCTCTCACATTGATGTCTCTCTCTCTCTCTCTCTCTCTCCACCCCCCTTTCTTTCTCTCCCTCTCTAAAAAAAGCAGTAAGAAATGTCCATAGTGAAGATTTTTTAAAAATTCAACTTTCTTTTCCTTTAGGGATTCAGGCTCTCGGCCAGCAGATCAGGGTTGGAATCTTGATTCTCTCATTGCCAGCTCTGTGTCCTTAAAAAAGTGAATCGACCTCTCTGAGCCTCAGTTACTTCATCTGGAAAATGAAGTTAATGATAAAACCTCCCTCGAAGCCCTGACCGGTGTGGCTCAGTTGGCTGGGTGCTGTCCTGTAGAGGTTCAGTCGCTGCTCAGGGCACGTGACTGGGTTGCTGGTCCGGTCCCATTGGGGCACAGATGGGACCCTACGATGTGTCTCTCTCACATCGATGTTTCTCTCCCTCTCTTCCCCCCTCCCTCTCTAAAAATAAAAAAAATAAAATAAAAAAATCTTTAAAAAATTTAAAAAAGAAAACAAAACCTCCCTCCGAGAGTAATGTTGAGATAAGGGTATGGAAAACACCCAGGAGCAGCCAGAAGCAGCCGGAAGCTCGTATGTTCTACTCACTAGTGTTACTGTTTTGCGTTTCCAGCGTCAGACTCGGCCAAGGTCACCTGTCCAGTGTGGGGCAGTGCTGGGACTTGGTCCCCATATCCTCCCACAGCAGTGCTGCTTACTTCCCTCTGATGAGTGAGGGTCCCTGGCCCGTTTTGCAGATAGATCAAAGCAAGAGCCAGCCCGTCTGCCAGGTCCCCAGGTGGGTTCTTCAGGCCACTTAGGAAAGGGACCCCACAGCCCCAGGGAACCCCACCATCTTAACTGGGGCCTCTGCTCCTCTGGTGGCCAGCGAATTAGCTAAGTGGGCCCCTAGAAGGCCTTGTGACCCCCACAACGGTGACAGTCACTGAATCAAACAACCCCCACTTTCGGGTGCAAGAAGTGGTTCTAAGAGCTCACAGTGACCACGATCCCATCTTCCAGGGGTGCTCACTCAGACTCCTGGGGTGCAGGGCTGGCTACAGGAGGGCACAGCCAGCAGCACTTGGGCCACAGCCCTCCACGGACCACCAGGGACAAGGGCTGCACTGGGACAGCTTTGGGACTGCGGCTGGAGGCTGGGCGCTCCCCAAGGCTCGGGCCCCCCCACATCTGGCGGTGCCTCCCCAGCCCTGGCCTCGCAGCGCCTGCCCAACTTCATCTCTGAGCCGCGCCCAGACTCTTCCCAGCTCTGCCAGGGAGGCTGGAAATTTCTGCTCAGCAGCTTCTCTGGGGTGATTTCAACACTGCTCAGCGGGGGAGGGGGAGGAGGAACCAGGCTGCTCTGCACTCTGCTTAGGGGCGAACAGGGAGGGGCTCTGCTAAGCTTCTGAGGGTCCCTCAGAAATAATAACAAACAACCAGCTCCACCACCAGAGACACGTATGGAGAACTTAGTGTGTGCCAGGCCCTGTGCTCAGTCAGGACTAGCATGGCCTCACGGAACTTTCCAGAACCCAGGTGAGGCTGGCACTGTTACTCACCCACCCCACAGCTGAGTGAGAGAGACTCAGAGTGGTGAAGGCAGTCCCCCAGGCCACACAGTCAGGAACCAAGCGTCACACTCAGGAGCACGGGGTCCTGGTCACTCACTGGCTGGGAGCAGGCACAGCTGGAAGTGCTGGGAGGGGGAGCGCTGGGGGCCCCTAAGGGAACCGAGGCACTCGGAAGTCAACCATAGCCTGACCAGAAATTCTGCAGTCCAGGAGAAGGCATGTTTAGAGCTGGGGTCTCTGTTAGAGGTGTCCTCCTGGGGTACGCTGAGTCCCCCTGGAGACCTCACGGGGTCTGGAAACTTCTCTCTACTGCTGGCCCTGGTAAGCCAGTAATTCCAGACACCCCCCACCCCACCCGCTCCGGGGCTAGGCTTGTCTGGCACCGCGCGGTCAGACGGACAGGCATGCTCACCGCCCTCCTGAGACTGCTGGCAAAGGGCCCGGGTCAAATTCAGCAGCGGCTAAGGTGCCCCTGCTGTGTGTCTGGCTCTGAGCTCCCAGGGCTGTCACCAGGCCCTAAGGAACGACTGCAGGACGGGGTGCATGGAGAGTCTCAGGCAAAGGCATGGGGGTGGGGTCAGACACCCTGGGCAGGAAGCTGAGCGACCCTGGGCTCAGGTCCCCCACCTGTTAAACGGGCAGCACGATCCCTACCCTCTAGGGCAGGCGAGGATGCGGTGAGCACCTGGGGAACGGCGCAGGAGGACAAGGGGGGCCACCCTAGACCTCGCTCCCCGGTGCCCCTTCACCCCCACCCTACCCCCACCCCCAGCGCTGCTCCCCCGCCCTGAGCCCGGCTGCCCGCCGAGGGCGATGCGTGCAGGGCGCGGCGGCGGCGCAGGCCCAGGCGCCCAGTTCAGCGGAAAGGAATGTCTTGCTCCGCGGGGGGAGGCAGCGAGGCCCGAAGCCGAGTAAACCCCGTCGCCCTCCCCGGGCCTCATTTATTGCGGCTCTAAAGCCTGCTCGTTCCGCCAGCCCGGCCGCTCGCCGGGTCCGCGGCCTGACTCACCCCCGCCCCCTGCCGCCGCCTCCCGCCTCCTCCCGTCCGCCACCGTCAGATCCTCTCCAACGTTCGCCCAAAGTTGGGCAGAGTCTCCACAGAGCGTACGCGCGCCCCTGCCCGCGGATGCCCCTGGCCCAGTCCCCGCGCGCCGCAGAGTGCCCTCCCCGCCTGTCCTCTCCCCTCCCCGCGCCGCCCGCTCGCTCTCTCCCTCCCCCTCCCCCCCTCCATAACTCAAAAGCTTGTCAAGCTGGTTCCAGACTCCTGGCGCCGGGCTCCGCTCCAGGAAAGAAAAAAAGGAAAAAGAAAAAGGGAAAAAGCCGGCGCAAGGGAGCGAGAGGGCGAGAGAAAGGCCCACGGAACGAAACCGTGCGCCACTTGCGCGCCCAGCACAGTGGTCCCCGTCCCCCACCCCGCTCCCCCTAACCTTATGGGGAAGCCCCGCACCCTGGGGGGCAGAGGGCGCGCACAGCACAGATCCATTATTTATGGTCGAATCAATTATTCAGCGGCCCGGGGAAGAGGCGGGGGCGGGAAAGCCTGGGGAGGGGAAGGCAGCTGCGGAGACCACCCCGCCCGAGGTCGCAGCTCTCCCGCAGGGGCCTCGGGGGTCAGGAGGCGTCTCCGCGCTGGGGGTCCTGTTGTGAGAAAGCTGCCTCGGGGTGGGCTCCGGGAGGAGCGCGGGGGAACCTACGGAAGCGGGAGAGACGGCTCAGAAACCTAATTAGACAGGCGGGAGGGAGGGGGAAGGAGACCGGGTTGGAGAGAGCTAGCGGGGGGGGGGGGGGGCGGGGGGGGGGCGCGGCTGGCTGGCGGTCGTGGGAAGAGCCTGGTCTGTGAATTCTTTCCTTCCTTACTTCATTCATTTCCATGTTTATTGCAAACCCACTACGTGCCACTGTGCCCACGGCAGACGGGCGGTAGTAGGAGGGGGTTAAGAGCAGGAAAGTGCGGTTAGAACTGGATCCAAATCCTGGTTGGTTGGTTTTGCATTCTCTCCAGCTGTGCGCTCCTTGGCCATAGAGTTGCCTTCTCTGAGCTTCCACTTCCTTCTCTGCAGGATGGAAATGAGCGAGTGAGGACTTTATGGTGGTGGATGTGAGGATTCCGTGAAGTGGGGCACTTGGGCAGGGCCTGGCACAGAGTGGGTGGTGGGAAGTGGGTCCTCTCCTCACCTTGAGGGAAGCTTGTCCCGGCTCCAGTATCCCCCCCAACTCCAACTCTGTGTCCTGGGTCACCTGTATCCTCCCTGGATTTAGACATTTGAAGGTCACTATCAAACTCAAGTCAACCCCAAGGCATCTGCCCAGAGCCCTCACATCTGGTTGGCTTCTCACCAGCCCAGCCCTTCAGGGGCTCCTGCACAAGGCAACCAGGGGCGTCTGCATCTGCGGGAGGCTCCATCCAGCCCTCTTGCTCGCCACCATCCCCCCTCCTCCCCATCCTCTTCCCTAGATCTCTAAGATCATGGGGACCAGGGGCTGTCAGAATAGGAGTGGGGCTCAGCTCTCAGGAGATCAGGGCCCTCCCCAGACTAATGTCATCACTGCCCAGGGTGCCAGTGGGTTCTATCAAGGCTCAGAAGCTGGGGGCTTCTGTTTTCAGACACAGGCTTGTCAAGGGGTTCACGGTCTTCTCACCAAATCCTGCAGCAGCTGTGTTAGGTGGACCTGGGCAGATCCAGATTTTTGCGTGGGGATGGGTGAAGCCTTTACAATCTTCAGTACCTTCTTTAAGAAAAATATTGCAAAATTATGAATGCACAATTAAGCCCAGGACCTTGCCAAGAGTCCCTGAAACTAAAGCTTCATTAGCGTCTTGGTAAATCACCTCTCTAGGTGGGTGACCCAATTGTCATCCCTTCGCAGAGGTGGAAACAAAGCTTAGGAAAAGGAAGTCCCTGGGCCAAGGTTACACAGCTAGAAAGGACAAAGCCAGGGTTCGGGCCCAGGTCCGACTCTACAGGCAGCACCCTGAACCCAGCACACACATGACCTGACTTCTTCATCTGCTCCACACCACATCTCCCCCGTTCCCACCATGGGTCCAGGCCAGCAATGGTCAGAAAGAGCAGCCTTGAATTCCCGACCAGCCGGTGCTCCCGCTCCCAAGGCCTTCCTGCCCTAAGGCTCCAGTCTAGCAGTCCGTTCTGTCTGGTGACAACAACCACACTACCAGGAGGAAGGTCTCTTCTGTCCTTTTACCTCCCACAGCTGTACCTGCTCATTCCAGGTCTCAAGCTCCTCCGCTGGCCCCATGAGGTGGTGAGCTCCCTGCAGGCAGGGGCAGTTCAGTCTTCTCTGGCAGAGCATTCCAGCTCTCCACACAGTGCAGGCGCATTTGGCAGTAACGTCTGTTCTCGGCTTTGGAGGGGGGTGCTCAGCAGAGAGAGGTCATTAAACTGCAGATGCCTGAGCCTCTCCACACCCACTGAGTCAGGCTTTCTGAGCAGAGGGCCTGGGACTCTGCCTTTCCTAACTCCCTGGGGTGCATCTCAAGCTCAGTAAACTTGAGACCCACTGATCGAGGAGCCAGAAAGGGCCAGACCGAGCCCCTCTCACAAAGGGGATGCATCTTCCCATTTCTGGCAGCTATTACCAGTGCACCAAGCTAGACAGAGGGGAAGGGAGAGAGAAAGAGAGGGAGAGAAACATCAATGTGTGGTTGCCTCTCATTTACCCCTTACTGGGGACCTGGCCTGCAACCCCAGGCATGTGCCCTGACTGGGAATCGAACCAGTGACCCTTTGGTTCATAGGCCGGCACTCAATCCACTAAGCCACACCAGCCAAGGCAGAGAGCCAATCGTTTCTAACATTTGTTAAAGACCTACTATGTGCCCAGGACTGGATCTGAGGCTACAGATTGTTGACCTCATTGAACATGCACACAAACCCTGGGAAGTAGAGATGAGTATTGTCCCCATTTTACGGATGGAGAAACAGAGGCCCAGGGTGGCAAAGTGACTTGCAGAGGGGCATGGTGGTGGGAATGAGGAGGCTGGAATAGGGACGCAGTCTGCAGGTCCACGGACCTCAGGAGTGTAACTTGCAAGGGTCTTGTGAGAACATCCAGCGATGAGAGCTTAGACGCCAGCTTGTGCCTGGCTTGGAGAGACCAAACACACTACGGTCAGGACAGGGACCTCGAGCTAGGATGTGCCTCAAAACTAGGCAGCAGACCCCAAAGAAATCTAACCAAGCGGGCCTCTTCTCCCTGGTCTCTTTGGAGTCAGCTGCCAATGATGTGTTTGGTAGAGGGATTCCATGTATTTGCTTCAGGTGAATCTTTGCCTTTTCTCTGCCCACAGTTCTGGTACGAAAGGGAAGGAGCCAGGCCGCCAGGAGGATGGTGGTGGGTGGGCAGGCGCTGAAGGCCAGCTGGCTCCCTGGGCTTATCTGCAGGGCTGTGTCGCTGTGCTTTTCCTGAGCCAATGCAACGCAGCCTCTTGCCTCCTCCAGGAGGGTGATCAAGACACGGGGGAGATTTCAGGCAGGAGAAGCTTGTTTAGTGGCCACGGCTCTTGGTGGCCAAGAGGCTAGCTGAGACAGAGGGTGTGGACTTGTTCTGGGAGGACCCAGCAGGCAGAACCAGGCAAGCCCCCCAGAGAGATCGGTTTGGCTTCACGAGATAAACAACCTAATAGTCAGGGTTGCCTAGTAGGTAGTGAGTGCCCCACATGGGGAGGTATTCAAGGGCGGGCAGTGTGTGTGCACACGTGCATGTGTGTGTACACAGTCATGGCTAAGCAAAAGAGCTGGCTGAGACAACTTTGAGAGCTTTTTCAACGCTGAGACAAGAATTTCCACACCTAACTTAGCTGGCCAGCCCAAGTGGGGCTGATGGGAAAAATTAACAGAGAGGAAAGGTGCCAGATGAATGTGCCCAGACTGGGAACCCACAGGCCCTAGATGCCCCTCCAGGGGCAAACCAGGGCCCCACCCCTTGGCCTTTCAACAGAACTGCAATCTCTTGACATTCGGATGTGTTTCTTTCTCTTGCAGTCATCTGTAAATGCCCATTATCCCTTCGTTATTATGATTGATAATAATATTACTGGTAACTGACAATCAATAACCATAATTCCCATAGCACGAACTAAGCACTTACCGAGGCAGGCTCTATTCTAAACTTTTCATACGTATAAACAGTGTGTAATTAGCACAACAGGCCTATAAGCAGTGTTCTTACTTTTACTACCATTCCCGTCTTACAGGTGAGGACCTGGAGGTCAGAGAGCGGACCTGCACAGCCCTGGGACTCAGAGCCAAGCTCCGGAAGGGGGCCGGGACGTGCTGGCGGAGGCCCAGAGGGAAGCACGCTGCCCTCCCAGCCCCAGTGGTACGGGGCAGCAGAAACTGGGATGGGGATGGGGATGGGAGAGGGCAGCATCTTCTCCAACTGCTGCCTCTTGTACCAGGGAAAAGAGGGGGAAAGATGCTTCCAGGTTATCAGCAAGTCCAAGGGCCGCTGGGTCTCCCAAGTCCTCCGCAAGGGCTTCTCCTACTGCACTGCCGCATCTCACTCCCATTTAAAAATAATATTTGTGAGTGGTAGCACATCACTATGTGCCATGAAAACATTATTAAAGGGGCAAGGGGACCTGTCACATGTCGAGAAGTTATTACATGGCAGACAATGTGTGAAGAGATTGTTTTCTCCCCTGTAAAATGGGGATAGTGACAACGCCTGCCCTTGCTGACCTCATGGGGAGGGGTCAAGGTTAAGGTGACAGTGGATATGAAGCAGCGCTTTATAAACTGGAAGCCATTGTCGACGGGGTGCGTAGGAACCAGAAGCAAGAGCTGCGGCTCCTACAGGAAAAGCAGGTGGCATGTAGAGCCCTGACTCGATCAGCTCTTCCAGGGCTAGATCTTCCCCGGGAAGCACCGGGCTGCGGAGCCTGCAGTCACCCATCCACCTCAACATCGTGTGCTGAGCGTCTGCAGAGTAGAGTTCAAGTCTTGGCTTCATCAGTGAACCACGGACTTCCCCCTCGGAGCCTCGATGTCTCTTTAGGATTCAGCCCAGCTGTGCTAGCAGAACCCACGGAACAGCAGTTAGAGGAGCAGTTAGGGGCTGATCGCCTTCATGTTTCAGTCGGGGCTGTGCTGTGGGAGCCAGTCCAGGGCCTGGGCTCCTTGTGTCTTTCCCACCCCATGGCAGGTGGCCTCCATCCACAAGGGTGCCGATGAACACCACCTCCCCCTGCCCATTCTTTCCCATGTGTTTTGGGGGGCCAAGGAGGTGGACCACTCCATTGTTTTATATGGGCACATTGGAAAAATGTGTCAGTGGCCTGTCTTATAGCTCATTGGTCAGAACTGATCACGTGGCCACACCTAGCTGCAAGGGAGACTGGGAAATGTAGTACTTAGCCTAGCAGTGGTGTGCCTCATTAACAGGAGGGGGTTGTTCTGTTACTAAAGGGGAGATGGCAGAATGCATACTGGGCAATAGCTGGTAGCCTCTGCCACAAAGGATTCGGGGAGCTACTCCGAAGAGGGACTCAGCCCAGGATGCATGACTGGCGCTCAGGAAGTAAGCACACAGTTATCATGGGTATCACAGGTGAGTCCTTTACACTTTCCCCAGGGACACAGGGGACCTGCTGAGGCCCTAGCCCAGGGTCTACTAGGCCACTTCGTGGGGGGCCCCAGCCCTGGCCTGCATCCTGTAGGTCACAGGTGGCAAACACAAGGCCCGCAGGCCGAATCCGTCCCTCCATCTTGTTTTATCTAGCCCAGCACCTTGTTTCTACCCGGTAACAAGGCCGAGCTCTTGCTTAACTGTTAAGGAGTAGTTACATTTATACAGTCCTAAAATTACATTCAGCCCTTTGAAGGCAACCACAAGGATGATATGCCCCCCCCCCATGTGAGTTTGACACCCCTGCTGTAGGTGATAAGGATAAACAATGAGAGCCAGCAACCCCCAGCCCAACCCTTAGGGCCCACACCCCAGACTAAGGAGGATCTGGGTCTCTGTCTTCAAAGAGAAAACAAGGGAGCAGCTTTGTCTTCCGGGCTTGGGGCCCACCAGGAGAAAAGGGTGACATTGGGGTGGGACTGTCAGCCCCATGCCACAGCTGCCTTTGTGGAACTGGCAACCTCTTCGGCCCCGGGGCAGGAGGCCGGGGTCCACCGCGCAGCAGGCTCTCCAATGCTGGTCAGAAGAGACGTGGGAGACTTGGTTCCTCCTAATGCAGCTGATTTCGGCTCAGAAATGTCCCCTCCCTAGATAGTCCTTCTGGATGCAAAACACTTTCTGGACCAAGGAGAGCTGGTGGGTGACACAGGAAGGAGGAATGTGACCTCCAGCAGGCAGCCTGTCACTGCAGGTGCAGCCCAACCCCAGCCACTGAGCAGGAGGGTCTCTTCTGCAGACCCTGGGTTCAGGGTCAGGAGCTGAGACCCCCAGATCAGATAGACCCCTGGCTCTGCCTCTTTGCAGCTGTGTGAGCTGATCTCTCCCATTATAATGGGGATGACAAGGGCATCTGTATCCATCTCATTGCAAAGAGTTACAAAATAACCCAAGCAAGGTGCTTGTGGAGAGAAAGGGCTGGATGAACAGTGCCTGCTCGCTCAGGATTCTGAGTCCTTTTCTTTTCTTCATTCTGCAGTCCTTGATGGTCTACCACCTGTCCACACCTCGCTGCCGGTGCTGCCTGCCTCCCGCCTTGCAGTCTGCACACTAAGCCTTTTCCCAGGTCCCCAGGCTGGGCAGGTCCCCTGCACACGCTAGCGGTGCACTCGAGTTTTCTCCTGCCCAGCACTTTCCATGATGAATTAATTATTTGGGCCTGAGCGCCGCCCTCCAGATGAGGAGTCTCGTGGCAGCAGCAGTTGCTCTGGTGCCCAGCGCGGGACGTGGCACAGTGAGGGTTCCGGCACTTGCTTGCGGAAAGAAGCAGTGGGTAAATGAATGGATGGATGCATAAGTGATAAGGCCTCTTGCCATCAGCCTGAGAATGTGTATTGAAGAGCAGAGTTTACAGCCCTGGCTGGCAGGCTCAGTGTTTACAGACTTGGAAAGACTCTGACTTGAATCTCAACAATGTCATTGACTTACTGGGTGACCGGGAGCAAGAACCTCCTCATTCTTGAGCCTCAGTTTCCTCATCTGTAAAATGAGGCTGTCAACACCTTCCTAGAGTGGCGAAGAGTCACTGGATAGTGGAGAAACGATGCGGGGATACTGAGCACCCAGCATGGTCGTAACTGCTCAGTAAGCGCCGGCAGTAATAGTAGTCACAGTTATTGTTACTATCCTCTTTGAAACAGCAGGAAGCTTTGCCCTGCACTGTAGGTCAAAATCCCCTGGCTGACCCACTCTTCTTGACTACTGGAAAGGTCGGGAAAGGCTGATGGAAGCATTCATTCATTCCTTCATTCCTTCATGCACACAGTGAGTCAACACACATTTTCCGAGGGTCCTCTGGGTGCGGAGCCAGGGCTGCCTGCCGGCAGGTGGGGGCGGAAAGGAGGGTCCTGCACTGAGGAGAAAACCATCAGGTCCCTCCCCTGTGCAGAGGAAGCGGCTGAGGCCCGCATCCTGTCATCCCCCCCTCCCCCTGCATGGCTGGTCCACCTGTGTCCTTTTCCTGTGCCTCTTCCATCCTGGCCTGGGCAGGGGCTCTGTTCCCCTACCCCACCTGCCGCCATTTCCTTCCCTTCTGTCATCTGCTTCCTCTTGTCAAGAAACTCTTGGAAGTAACCCTGGCAACCTCCTCAGCTCAGCAGGGCCTGGCCTCTGACCCCGCTGGAGTTGGGATGCTGCTCTGGGAGGCAGATGGCTTCTGCCCTCATTCATTCATTCATTCACTTACTCATTCATTCATTCACAGGTCCCAGGCCTGTGCCGGGCCTACAAAGTGAACAGGACATAGTCCCTGCTGACACCATGGAGCTCCCAGACCGAGAGACGACTCACAGCAAGGGGACTGACTCTCCGCAGAAACCCCCAGCAGGACAGTGCCAGGGCTGCCAGCAAGGAGCACTGGGCGGGGAGTCGTGGCCCTGGTGACGTCAGCCTCCTTCTGAGCCTCAGATCCGTATCTGGAGGCGGGGCGACAGGAAAGGGCGCTGGACCCCATACTCTGTGAGGTCTTCCAAGCCTGAAGACGGTCATGGATCAAGGGGGCACCCAGGCCTTTCTCAAGTGGGCTTCCTCACACAGGAGGAGGTTCCTGGGCGGGGGGCAGGGCGGAGGAGCACTTCCCCTTGCGAGTCTCCAGGAGGGCTCAAGGCAGGAGCTTGGTTGATGCTGTTGGGGGCTGCCATTTACGGAGCGCTTACCATGTGCCAGGCATGCTGGCTCAGTCATGTAGACATGACTATTCTCTCCCTGTCACGGATGAAAACATGGAGAGATGAAGAAGTTTGCTCAGTACCCCATAGCTGTAGGTGGCAGAGCTGGGATTTGAACTCTGTTTGCCTGGCTTCAGCCCTCACACAGTTCTGTCCCTTGGCGAATGAGTGGGGCTGCGGCTCCAGGCACCAGGACCTTGGGCTCCCCTCTGCTGGCCTTTCTGTGTTCTGGCCTCAGGCGATCATGGCTGGGAAGGTGGGAAACGGTCAGAAGAAGAGAGCTAGTGGAGGCCCTTCTTCCAGGAGACACCCTTTCAGAGGACAGCTGCCTCCTCTGTGCCCCCACTACCCTGGGCCCCTGGGGACCTTTTCCTCCTGAGACCACAGAGGCAGCCAAGCATGCACCCATTCATCCACCCACTCACTCACTCATTCATGCCTTCACTCTCTGATTCAGACACAATGTGGGCAACAGAATACGCAGGTGAGAAAGAGAGGCCCAGCGTCTGTCCTCAGGGAGCTTCTTGAAGGTTAGCCAAAGACACAAGGTGAACTTGGGCAGGAGGCAGTTCAGGTGTACTGAGCTCTGTGAAAGCCATGGGGCTGGGGAGGAAGGCAAAGGAGGGAATGGGGTGTCAGCTGGGAGCCTCCCTGAGGAGCTGACATCTGAGCTGAGACCCTAAGGGAGATGAAGAGAGTCCCAGGAGGCTGGGGAGAGGGGCTTCCAAGGGTCAGGAACAGCAAGTGCAAAGGCCTGGAAGAGGGAAGAGGTGAGCCTGTGGGGGAGACAGAGGTGCAGAGGGAGGAGGAGGGAGTGACCAGAGGTGACTTGGACAGGGGCTGTGGCACAGTCAGGGTCCAGTGCCCTTTGGGGTGCAGTGGGAAGCCATTGGGGTGGACACAGCCCAGTCATGTCTTTAAAGGGTCCCTGGGTTTCCCTGGGGCCACACTGAGGAGGGGACAGGTGGAGGAAAAGGAGGAGGAGCCCAGTGTGTGACTAGAGACAGTGAGGCTGTATGGGGGGTGTCTGTGGGGCGGTGGCTGTGGGGAGGGAGCGTTCCTTTTCGATTTTTTTGAAAAGTTTAAGAATGATACGTATTAATTCTTCTTTAAATGTTTGGTAGAATTCACCTGCAAAGCCATCTGGTGCTCGACTTCTGTTAGTTGGGAGTTTTTTGATGACTTCAATTTCAATGCTAGTAATTGGCCTGTTTAGGTTTTCTGTTTCTTCCTGGTTCAGTCTTGGTAGATGGTATGCTTCTAGAACTTTCAAGGGAAGGGTGGGAGGATTGCTGGGTAACAGGACTGAACCCGGCCCTGCTCAGGCCTCCGGGCTGTGCGTGCAGGGGAGGCTGGGGGGGTGGGAGCTCCCGGAATGACTGTCACAACAAAGGTATCTCCCCGTCTATGGGGCCCCCGCACAGGCCCGTGAGAGATCTTGGTCCACGGCCACAGCGGAGACGTCACTGCCCATGGGGAACAACAGCGGTGATGATGCCCGTGCTCTGGGCTGAGAGCCGCACTTGCTCGAAGCTCATTCTGTACCTTTATCATCTACTCTCACAGAGGAGGAAACTGGGGCTCCATGGGGTGCAGCCACCCTCACGGCCCTCAGCAGGGCCTGCAAGACATCACATGACGGGGCCTGTCTGTGCCCCTCTTGCTGCCTGCATTCCAGCCACAGAGACCCTTCCTGTGGATTCGGGGAGCTACCACGCTCCCACCTGCCACAGGGCCTTTGCACATGCACACACCCCTCTTCTGCATGTTACAGCTGTCAGGGCATATCTGTCACCCCGAGTACACACATACCCGTGAGGACAGAGTTAGGGCTTGTTTCTCCCTTGGTTACCCAGGGAGCAGGAGGCCTGGCATGGAGCAGGGGCTCCCCTTCTCATTGGAAAGACACAAGTGAGTGAATGGGGAACAACTCAAAATAGGGTGCATCTTGCCCTGACTGCTGTGGCACAGTTGGTTGGGCGTCATCCCCCAACGTGAAAAATCACGGTTCGATTCCTGGTCAGGACACATGCCTGGGCTGCAGGTTCAGTCCCAGTTAGGGTACGTTCGAGGGGCAACCACAAATCGAGGTTTCTCTCCCTCTCTGTCTCCCTCCCTTCCCCTCTCTCTAAAAATGAACAAATACATGACATGGAAACAGGGCACGTCTTACAGCCCAGCAAGGGCTGAGCAGGTCCCACGGCTGTGTTCTCCCCCGCCCTCGTGCGGCTCCGTGGTTTGCTCAGGATGTAGCTGAGTGATTAACTAAGGTTGTATCAATGAGTCCTCGTAACCGTCCAGTGAGGCTGCCACTGTGACTACTCCACCATCCTAAGTGAGGCTTGCAGAAGTGAGGTGACCCACCCAAGGTTGTGCAGCCAGTGAGTGGCAGAGCAGCAGCCTTCCCAATGTGCTGAGGTATCACGGATGTACAATAACCGCTCCTATTTAAACGGGACAATTTGGTGAGCTGTGGCGTAGATGTCGACCCCTCCAACCATCACTACCACCCGGCCAGCAAATACAGCCACCATCCTCCAAAAGTTCTCTTGTGCCCCTTTGTGGGTGGGCCCTCCTGGCCCCCAGCACCCCCAGACAACCACTGAGCTGCTTTCTGTCACGATAGGTTAGTTTGTGCTTTCCGGAATGTTCTATAAATGGAATCACACAGGATGCATTCTTTGTCGCTGGGCTCCTCTCACTCAGCACCATGACCTTGAGATTCCTCCCGTGCCGCGGTGTCAGTAGTTCCTTTCTTCCTGCTGAGTGGTGGTCCAGAGTGAGGGTGCCCGCGACCTGCTGAGGGACGCTCGGCTTTTCCCCAGTTTTGCCTGTTACCAATAAAGCTGCTACGAATATCCATGTAAAAGTCTGCGTGCACCTAGGTTTCCATTTCATTTCATAAATGCCTAGGAGGGGAACTGCTGGCCCCACCCTGAGTGTCTGTTTCACTTTTTGAAAAGCTGCCCAATGTTTTTGAAAATAGCTGAACCACTTGCATTCTCACTAGCGGTGGAGGAGGGTCCCACAGGAGGGTGGGGACCTGAACCCAGGCCGACCAGCTCCAGAGCCTGTGTCCCTCACTGCCAAGCCCCAAGTCATTTCTCCTGGCCCTGTCTCCCAGCAGGAGGCTGCCTGGGCTGCTGGCAGAAGGAGGCAACTGACAGCAGAGGGCTGGGCTGCACCCACCCCCACCCATCCCACCCAGAGGAGCAGGGCCTCCCTCGTCCCCACGCATCAGCCGTACCCTCCCCTCCAGGTCTGGCTTCCTCTTTGAGCCAACTGCTGCCTTCCCACGGGCCCAGCAGCTCCGGAGGCAGGGCCGGCACGCAGCGGGCACAGGCCAATGCCAGCGTGCCCAGGGACCGGCTGTGGACCCTCTGTGCGCCAGGGCCTCTAGCTGGGGTCTCCCAGGCCAGTGACAAAGGCTTGTGGAGAGGGCTGAGGGCTTTACTGGGCTGCTTACCAAGCTGGTGAGAGAGAGGTGAGTGTGCGTGAGTGTATGTGTGTGTCCCTTGGAGCTCAGAGAGCAGAAAGGAGGAAGCCATCAGAACGCTGGCAAAGGGGGAGAGACAGAGACAGAGATAGAGATGGAGAACCAGAGAGAGACAAGCAGCCCCTCCGTGGGGGTAGAACCTCCCCTTCCAGACCCCAGGGGGGTGGGCAGGAGGCGGGGAGGGGTGCGAGAGGGGAGCAGAAATTCTTCATTAAAAATGAAGCCCCGGAGCCGGGCCCGCGGCGGCCGAGGGGCCGGGCGGTGGCAGCCGCCCTCTCGCCGGAGCTCAGAGGCCCGCGCTGGCTGCCGCCGCCCGCGGCCGACCTCACGCGTCCTCAAAGCCAGCCTGTCCCACTTCCCCCGCCGGTTGCTACAGCAACTGAGCTCTGAGTAATCAGCTGCACGGTGACCTTTCTTCCCCCGGAGAGGGAGGGAGGGGGAGGGAGGGAGGTGAGAGGATGGAGAGGGGCGGTGGAGAGAGGATGGAGAGGGGAGAACAGAGGGAGGGCGATGAAGGGGGGAGGATGGAGGAGAGAGGATGGAGAGAGGGGGAAGACGAAGGGGGAGGGGAGGAGGGCGGCTGCGCGGCTGGTCAAAGCGGCAGAAACACTGCAGCTGGGGTCTGGGGGCTTTGCGGGAGGCGCTAGCAGTCAGAAGGCGGGGAGAGGGGGATGCGGGCAGCGTAGTGCCGCGGGGAGGGAGAAGGTGCAGAGCTGGGTGGGGGGAATGTGGAGGGTGCTGACCCGGACGGATCCCTGCCCTGACACCCCCTTCACCTGCCCCCACCCCTCCGGTGGAGCTGCCCCTCCCGAGCCTTCAGGGGTTAGGTTGCCTGTGCGTTCTAGCTGCAAAGAAGCCCTCTCTGAGCAATCTGCATCCCCTCCCCCAGCCCCCAATTCCCCAGATGGGAAAGTGAGGCCGGGAAGCTTATTTGGTTTCAGGACGCAGGCCCTTGACCTCTGTGACACCTCTTCCCACCCCAGCTGCTTCCGGCTAGGAGGCAAAGTGAACCCAGGACCCGGTCAGCGGGGACTCCTGGTCCATTCCCAGCTCTCCTGCCGCTCTACTGTCTGGCCTCAGTTTCCCTGGTTGTAAAGTACAGATGCCCAAGGTCAGGTGTATTCTGTCCAGCGAGGCAGCCCTTCTTGGGGAGGTTCATGGAGCCTCACATGCAGGTATTGATTTGAAATTCTCAAAACACCGCAGAAGCAAGGTGGGAAAGATGTGAGAGATCCAGGTTGCTGGAGAAACTTGGGGAGGTGGCATGTGGGCACAAATGGGAGACAGGGCCACAGAGGGAGCCCTAGGGAGTAGGGGCACCACCTCGGGAGGGCACGGAGCCCTCCTAGTACCTGGTGCCCTGCCACAGCCCCCCCCCCACAGTGCTTCTCCCCAGGCTGGCAGCCCAGAGCTAGCGCCAGGCCCATCACCCCCCTGGCCCTGGCAACCCCCCAGCTTGTTGTTTAAGGCGGGCCAGCCCCTGAGTCACAGCCTGGCCATCCAAGGGGGGGGAAGGACAGCCATGGTGAAGATGCATTTCAACAGAGTCTGCGGCAGTGGGGGTGGGGAGGAGGGAACCCAAGGCTGGAGGGGACCTTGCCCATTTGCTGTCCCCAGGGTCCCTGAGTCCCTACTCCTCTCCACCTGGCACCTCTCCCAAGCCCAGGTTGCTCAGGTCTGAGGGGGCACCTGACCCAACCAACCCATAGAGACTGTGGCACCCACAGTCTGCAAGGTAAGGTGTTGGGGGTCCCCTGGGGGCCAGACTGCAGGAGATGTCTCCATTGCCATGAGGGCCGCAGGGCCACCCCTCAGCTCCAGGCTTCTGCTGGACAGCCCAGAGCAGGCTGGGAGCCCAGTTTGGGAGTCGTCTGCATTTTGATCCTGGCTTCTCACACAGTCACCCCCAGACCCTCCCTGGACCTCCAGTGGTAAGGGGTGTGGGCCCCACCCACATTGCTGGCAGACTAAGCAGACTGTTAACTCTGAGGCCCCAATGTTTTTTTTTCCAGTTGAGAAAACCAAGACCCAGAGGGGAGGTGGCTTGCCCAGGGTCACCCAGCTGGTAACAGGAAGTGCTCTCAGGCCCAGGGTTGTCCTGGATGAGGCACAGGTGAAACCACAAAGCAAGCCCCGCTTGCCCCGCTCTGAGCCAGCCTGTACCCCTGGCCCCTGACTTCCCATCCAGGACCCTGCGCGCATCCAGACCGTCTTCACCCAGGCGCGTGTACAGCGAGGCCTGCGGGCAGTCGTTGGCTCACCACAGAGGCCACCCGAGCCCAGCTCTGGGCCGAGCACCCGTGTGTGCTGCATCACGGAGCCTCCTGGGCGCCCTGGGCAGGGGGTGCTGCTATTATCCCCGTTTTCAGATGGGAAAGTGAGGCTCCGAGAGATGGGGTGACTTGCTTCAGGTCCCACACTGAATGCCAGAGCTGGGATCAGAATCCCCCTCTTGATCTCAAATACGGCCTCTTCTCCCCAGCCTGTATCAGCCGGACTGGACCAGACTCAGGGGCATGGGTGTCACCCACTGTGGACTTGGCTGTGAACAGAATTCCCTGGGCCCCTACTCTGAAGTGTTGATGGAAACTGCACAGAAGGTCCCTGTGAGCACAGGAAAGAGGAAGCTTGTCACAGGATGGTCACATGGGCAGGGTGAGCTTGGTCAGTAGGGTTGGAGGGGCCGTGGTGCCAGGAGACACTCACAGACCAGGGGTCTTTCTGATCACTGGCTAGTGGGGGGCAGGGACTATTGTGCCCCATTAGACAGATAAAGAAGCTGAAGTTCAAGGAGGCCAGATGACTTACAAGTCCCATAAGGCATTAGGGTCAGAATCAGCACAAAAGCAAGATTCCCTGAACTCCAACCAGTGTGCTCTTTGCTGTATGCCACTGCTCCCTCTACCTACCCGCTCACCCCATCCATCCATCTGCCTGTCCACCTATGCTTCCACTGATCCATCCACCCTGCCACCATCCACACTTCCATTCGCTCACCCACCTGCCCACTCACCCACCCATCTTCCCATCTAATCCACCCATCCGCCTATCCACGTATTCACCCAACTGCCCATGAACCCACTCACCTATCTTCCCATCTATACCTCCGTCCACTCCTCCATTCACCAGCCACTCATCCACTCATCCAGCCTCCTTCCATCCATCCACTCATCCACCCCCCACTCATCCAGCCTCCTTCCATCCATCCACTCATCCACCCACCACTCATCTAGCCTCCTTCCATCCATCCATTCATCTATCAACCTGCTCACTCATTCACCCATCCATCCGTCCATCTTCCCATCCACACATCTTTCTCCTCATCCATTTACCTACCCACTCATCTATCATCCATCTGTCTGTTCATCCACCCATCATCCATCCATCCATCTACTTATTCATCCACTCATCCAGTCATCTAGCCGTCACCCATCCAAACACCACCCACCACCCATGAATCCATCCATCTGCCTACCTCTCACCCATCATCCGTTCATCCATTCATTTTATTTTTGTTGTATAACCATTCTGAGCCTTGTTCCTACACCTTTCAGTTCTCGAACATATGCTTTTGTGAGCTGAGTGCTGATTCTGTCCTCTCTGTGGAAGGGCACCAACTCCCCAGCCCCCAGTTCAGCACACCAGTTCCAACTGGTCCCATCAAGACTGTACCGCCAGTGTGAGAGCGTCAGGCTGCCTCTCTTCCCTGCTTGGTCCCACTCTGGCGGGAACTGGACTCCCGGAGCTGCTTCTCCTTTTCTGAGTCACTTCACCTCCGCATTTGGGTATTTCAGTCACAAGAGATAGGCCTCACAAAATGTGGAAATAGACCAAACCATAAGTATGAAGATCACTTTCATAACTTTACCACTCTGCAAAGGACACCGATCCCCAGGGGACAGGGACTGTGCTGTGCACACCAGAGGCTGCGGGGGTATCAGCTAAGACCCATGGGCCCAGGGACCAAGGACCATAGGACAGTCTGGACCAGGAACTTAGCGGCTTCTGCTCCTGCCTCCCACCTGGTGTGGGACACTGGCAACGGAGAACCAAGAACAATCGCCCCTGCCCTGAGGTTTGGAGGGACACGTGGAAGCGTTAGAAAAGGCAGCGGCCCTTCACCAGCTTGTTGGGGAGTTCTTCGAAGAGGTTAGCAGGGCTCAGCCTCTGAGGCAGACATTCTGTTATTGCTAAAACCTTCCAGAAAGATCCTTTGATTCTGCTCAAACTAACCTTTCTTTCTTCCTTCCTTCCTTCCTTTTCTCTTCTCTTCTCTTCTCTTCTCTTCTCTTCTCTTCTCTTCTCTTCTCTTCGTCCTTCCTTTCTTCACCATCTGTGTACTAGGACCTGTATAAGCCTCCAGGGATCTAGAAATCAATAAAGATATTTTCTGCCCTCAAGAAACCTCCCGACACTTGGCTTGGAACTGAAATCACAGTCACGTTGTGCGGGCGCCGCTTCCGGAGCAAACTCAGTCCCGGGGGATCTGAGGAATGTCAGCTGCACCCGGCTGGGTGAAAAAGGAGGGACCCCAGGGGAGGGGCACACTCAGGATGTGGAGGGACAAGGAGGAGGATGTGAAGGGCCTTCAGGGCAAGAGGAAGGGGACCAGCTGCCTTGAGTGCTTCCCACGTGGAAGCCCCTGAACCCAGTATTCCCATCTCATTATCTCACCCGTCTGCCCAACAGCTCGACACAGCCAGCATTGGGTTCCCTTGTACATCTCACTGACGGGAAAGCGAAGGCTCAGAAGGGACCAGCAGCTTTCCCAAAGTCACACAGCTTCCACACGCTAGATCTGGGGCACTAGCCCAGGCTGTCAGTCTGACTCCAAAGTCTGGGGCCTGGATTCATCTCCCCTCCTTCAGAGCATCACCCCGTGAGGTGAGGGTGAGGGAGGAAGCATCCCCATCAGCACTTGCCTCTTTCAGGCAACTTAGGAGGCTTCTACAGGCACTCGATGAACAAATATTTATCCGCCCCTCCCCTGGGTCAGGCCCTGTGCTGGGCTCAAGGGTATAGCAGTGACAAGAGAGGTCCCTCCCTGCCAGCCTGGGGCCCTCTAGAAGGGGGAGTGTGTGGGGATGCACCTCAATTCTGGGCAGAGCCCTGCTTTGCCCAGGCTTCAAAATAAACCCAGGTGCTGGCCAGGCCCAAAAAGTGTGTGTGGGGGGGCGGCACAGACTCCCAGAGCCCCGGCTGGGGAGGAGGCAGGCAGAGCTGTCAGCTCTGAGCAAGCTGCTCTCATCAGCATGGGGCCCCAGCCTTCCTGCTTAAAGAGTGCCTCGGGCGTTCTCTTAAAGATGCTAACGTTGCAGCTGACATTTGGGAGATCCTGGCAGGCGATCAAACCGGAGCTGAAAATCGGAGCTGCTGGGCGGGGGCGGGCACCAGGCAGCAGGGACCCGGCTGGTTGGGGCTGAGGGCACCAGGACTTGGGCAGCCTTCCCTGGCTGCTGCTGCCCTTTCGCTCCTGCAGGGCTGGGCGTGCGGCTCTCTTCTGGGAGGACCCAGGGAGGGGCAAGGACATGGGAGGAAGTGGGAAGAGAATGCATATGGAGAGAACTAACTCTCTTAGTTTCTCCCAAACTCCAGGTCATGGTCAATAAGGAAGAAAAAAAAAAAAGCCAAAAAGAAAAAAAGCAGCATAGGGTGGAGGGCTGTGGAAAAGAGGTAAGAGAGAAGTTTCCCGGTGCCATCAGCACCTCCCGCTGTGGTGCCCGCAGCTGTGTTGCTCCCAGGGGAGGGAAGAGAGTGCTTTGAGGAAGCTGACAGCCCAGGGGTAGGGTTTCGGAGAGAAACAGCCCCCTGTCCCCCTGCCTTGGACACTCTTGGCCTTCCACACACTTCAGCGTGCTTGAGCCAACCACGTCTCCCTTCCCTTCCTTTACACCCAGTCTCCTTTCCACCCACCCACCCACCCACCGCTATCCATCTTCCTCCACCCACTTCCCACCTACCCATTCATCTCTCCTGTCTTCTACCTCATCAGTTCACCCCCTGCTCACTGTCCCTCTGGTGAGCCAATCATTGCCTTCATTCATCCATCCATTAATTCATCTACTCAGCCATTCATCCCCCATCCATTCACTCACTTCCATCCATTCACTCATCCCCCTCCTTACAGACCTCATCCCCCCATCCATTCACCCACCCACCCAAATGCCCATCCACTCCCCCTGCATCCACCCAAAGCCTTTTCTCCAGCACAGGAAAGGCACACCAGCCCACTTTGAGCAGGCCAAGAAAGGCTTCCAGGAGGAAAACCATTTAAGCAGAGACCTAGAGAATGGGTAGGAGGGATCCAGGGATCCAATAAAAGGTGGAAGGGAGAGTGTTCCCTAAAGAGACAGGAGGTGAGAAACAAAGACCTCTGGGCAAACACCAGGTCACAGTCTGGCTGTAGCTTCAGAGAGAGTAGCTTGCCAGAGAGCCAGGGAGAGACTGGCCCAGGCACATGGGTCTGAGCGGGCCCCAGGGCCCGGGCACACGGGATCGTGGGAAGAGAAGTGGAAGGCACAGAAGGCCAAGTCATGGTTTTGCAGCTGTTTATCGCTGACCCCTCCAAGTGAGCCCCATCCCGTTTGGCAGCCCTCATCCAGTTCCCAGTGCGCTCATAGTTAGGCCCTTACAGCTCCACCCTGGCAGGCTTGTCCTTGATCTGCATGAATTCTAGCTTCTCTGGGTCAGGGCCATGCCTTATCCTTCGTGGTGTCCTGTCTGTGGTACTTGGCCAAAGTGGTGGAAAATATGTATCCTTGGCTGCGACTGCAGCGACTCCCCAGCACCCCCGCTAACCACTCTGCCGCCATGGACATGGACGAATACTGCAACAGAAGGATCCGCAGAGAGATCCAAGATCAACACCGGCAAGAATCAGCAGAATGACAGTAAAATGTTTATTGGAGGCTTGAGCTGGGATACAAGCAAGAACGATCTAACTGAATATTTGTCGTGATTTGGGGAAGTTGTAGATTGCACAATTAAAACAGATCCCATCACCCGAACATCAAGAGGATTGGATTTGTGCTTTTAAAGGACACTGCTAGGCTGCTGAGAAGTTAAAAACAAAGACAGCAGACTTCTGGTCAAGATGAGGGCGTAGGTAGACACACTCCACCTCCTTGCACAACCGTAACAAGGATCACAACTAACCTCAACACAGAAAACACCCATAACTGCCAGAAAGTCAAACTGTATGGAAGTCCGACAACCAAGGATTTAAAGAAGTCGTATTCTTCCAGACGGGTATGTGGAACGCAGCCGGGGAGCTGAGGCAGAGAGGACACAGTGGCCGGTGGGACGGGCAGTCCCACATTCACATGTGGTGGGTAAAAACTGGGAAGGATACATGGGCAACAAGTGATCCCAGCCCCAGGCCAGACCACACAGCCCAGGTATACAGCACCAGAAAAATAAAGCCTCTTAACTTCTGGCTATAAAAACCAGTGGGGGTTGGGACGGTGGAATAAATTGCCAGTCTCCTGGGAGAGTCCGTTTAAAGGGCCTGCACAGTCCTAGTATGTAGCAAAGCCAGCTGCTCTGGGAACCAGCACCAGGGCAACAGCTAGAGGGGTGCCAGTTGCACACGGGAAGTGGGGGAAGTGACTGGAAGTGGGGCAAGTGCAAGCCTCTAACAGCCAGGCAGTGGCCCTGTCCCCTCTCTGATCCCTCCCCCACATACAGAGCCACAGAGCAAGTGGGCTGCCCCACCCTGGTGAACACCTAAGGCTCCACCCCATACAACTTAACAGGTGCACTAAGACAGGGAGTCATAGCAGCTCTACCTAATACACAGAAGCAAACCCAGGGAGGCTGCCAAATCCAGGAGGCAAAGAAACATGGCCCAAATGAAAGAACAGAACAAAACTCCAGAAAAAGAACTAAACGAAATGGAGATAGTCAACCTACCAGATGAAGAGTTCAAAACACTGGTGATAAGGATGCTCAGAGAACTCACTGAGTACGGCAAAAGCATAAGGGAAGAAATGAAGTCTACACTAAGTGAAATTTTAAAAAATCTACAGTGAAGGGAAAGATCCCAGGGTTCAAATCAATGATCTGGAACATAAGGAAGAAAAAAACAGTCAACCAGAACAGATGCAGAAACAAGAATTCAAAAAAAAAAAGGAGAGAATAAGGAGCCCCTGGGATATCTCCAAAAGTGCCAACATCCGAATCCAAGGGGTGCCAGAAGGAGAAGAGGAAGATCAAAATATCGAAAACTTATTTGAAAAAATAACAAAAGAAAACTTCCCTAATTTGGCAAAGGAAATGGACATACAAGTCCAGGAAGCACAGAGGGTCCTAAACAAGTTGTGCCACAGAGGACCACGCCAAGACACATAATTAAAATGCCAAAGGTTAAAAGTAGAGAATCTTAAAAGCAGCAAGAGAAAAGAAAAGCAGACAGTTACCTACAAAGGAGTTCCCATAAGACTATCAGTAGATTTCTCAAAAGAAGCTTTGCAGGCTAGAAGGGACAGGCAAGAAGTGTTCAAAGGGATGAAAAGGCAAGGACCTACAACCAAGATTACTCTATCCAGCAAAACTGTCATTTAGAATGGAAGGGCAGATAAAGTGCTTCCCAGATAAGGCAACGCTAAAGGAGTTCATCATCACCAAACGCTTATTATATGAAATGTTAAAGGGACTTATTTAAGAAAAAGAAGATCAAAACTATGAACATAAAATGATCACAAACTCACAACTGTCAACAACTGAATCTAAAAAGCAAAAACAAAACCAAACTAAGCTAACACCAGAACAGGAACAGATTCACGGAAATGGAGATCACGTGGATGCTTATCAGTGGGGAGGGGGCGGGGGAGAATGGGGGGAAAGGTGCAGGTATTAAGAAACATAATTGGTAGGTACAAAATAGACAAGGGTGTGTTAAGAATGGCATAGGAAATGAAGAAGCCAAAGAACTTACATGCGCGACCCATAGACATGAACAAAGGGGGAGGCATTGCTGGAGGAAAGGGGGGTGCAGGGTGGAGGGGGCAAAGGGGGAAAAATTGGGACAACAGTAAGAGCATAATCAATAAAATATACTTTAAAAAAAAGATGCTGCTCGTTCATAAGGATTTGGAACTGAAGGAACCCGAACTGGATGGCAAATTGATAAACCCCCAAAAGAGCCAAAGCTTTAAAAGGGAAGGAACCCCCCAGAAGGTTTTTGTGGGTGGATTGAGCCCAGATACTTCTGAAGACCAAATTAAAGAATATTTTGGAACCTTTGGAGACACTGAAAATATTGAACTTCCTGTGGGTACAAAAACAAATGAAACAGGGGTTTTTGTTTATCACACCTACAGAAGAGGAGCCAGTGACGAATTGTTAGAAAGCAGGGATCATCGGATTGGTCCTGGAAAGTGTGAAACCAGAGTTGCCCAACCAATGAGGTATGTAGGAGGCAACAGCAACAGAAAGGAGGGGGAGGTGCTGCAGCTGGTGGACCAGGTGGTACTGGGGTCATGGCTGAGGTCAGGGACAAAACTGGAACCAGGGATTTGATAACTATTAAGATCAAGGATCTGGCGACCACAGTAGTGCTGATGGTGGTGGCCAAGACCATAGGCGATGGCAGCGATGGTTAAACGGGTGTAACCATGGGAACCACACATAGGGACAGGGGTGTGCGTACTACGAGGAGGGTGGCGATCACCAAGACAATGACCGGCCACACTAAAGGGGGACATTGAGCACACAGGAGGAGATTGCGAAAGGAGCGTGTCTTGCAGGACGACACTGGAGACCGGCTTTCTGTTGCTCTAAGATGATTTGGGGGAAGACTTCCTGGCGTACGAGACACAGCTGTGCCCAACTGTATGCAGCCGCCCACTAGTTTTCTTTGTTTTTACTTTGTCCTTTGCTGTCTGGCTTACGATTCAATGTGGATTTGTGTTTATGCAATTTTAACTTGATTTCATGTGAAACCTCAAATAAATGTTTCCTTATGTGATTGTTAAAAAAAAAAAAATATATATATATATATATATATATATATGTATGTATGTATCCTCTCCCCAAATCCTTCTTTTCTTCCCCTGGGAGACCCTTTCCACACACACCATCACCCTCCCTGAAACTGGGGTGTCATCCTCATCCCCTTCCTCTCTCCCTGGTGCCCCCACCATGTTTAATCAAACAGCAGAAGTTCCACTTCTGACATCCTCTGAATTGGTCAGGTCTCTCCACCTGCTCAGCCACCTCCTTGCTGCTCTCCCGCCTCCAGGCTTGCTCTCCGCCCAGGCCACGGGCACTGGACGCAGACAGGTTTCTCACAGGTCAGCTTGGCCCCTGTATTCTCTTCCTTAAACCTTTCATGGCTCCCCGCTGCCTTTAGGGTTGAGTCCTACATCCCTGCCATTGTCTCTAAGGCCCCTCCCACGTTGGCTAATGCTGACTTCTCTGGGCTCCAGATCCACCCCTCTAAGACATGAGGTCCATCAAGTACATCGCTGTCCCTGTGGGACTCTGGAGCCATAGTTCTAGCTCCAGCTACCAGCCCGGCCAAATGCCTAGAAGCATCCTGTGTCTTCAACTCCCTGCTCGTCCCTACACTTGACTCCCCTTAGACCCTGCACTATGCCCCCATGAGTCAGGGGGCAACCCCATGTTCTCAACACCACCGCCAACGCCTGGCCGGCCCTCCGGTGAAAGAAAATACTGCTAAGAGCTACAAGGATATCCGCATTTACCCCAGGCCCTCCCTCCCCAGATCTGACCATTTCCATTTGTTATTTGTGCCTTAAACCAAAGCTTGGCCTCTCTCTGACTGCACAACATTTTTACTGATTTTATGGCCACGGAAATGCTCTTCCTGTCTTCACATTCACAGGAAAGAGAGAGCCTTGGCCCTGACTCAGAATTGGATTCTAGCTGGAGGCGTCCTCTCTGTGGCAGGCTCCAGGGAAAGGGATTATCTGTTTGTTCCTTGACCTTGAGCGGGAGCTGAGGCAGCCAGAAAGAGGAGAGACAGGAGCTGGGAGGGGAAGGAGGAGACAAGCCAGAGCTGTGGCCCGGGGACCAGCATTCTGCCCCGAAGGACCAGCCAGGTGATGGGCAATGAGAGGAGAGGGAGGGGACAGGCCACGCTGCCTGCACAGCTCATCCAGGTCTGCAGACGACCAGATGAACTTGGTCCTCTGAGGTCCCCAGGCTGCACTGGCTGCCTGTCCCCATCCCTGGTTCCCCTGGAAACTGAACAGAGTGAGTATTCAGAGAGCTGGAAGAAGATGTCAACCACCCAGGTAGGAACCGAATTACCATCCACACAGAAGCCAGCCGAGGCTGTTACAAACCCATCACTTGGTGGAGGGGCTCAGGCCAGGCGCCTGGCCTTGTCCACAGGGAGCCTGCAGACAAGGGCAGTGGCACCTACAGGAGCAAGCAATGAAGAAATAAAGAAAAGGAGCCTGTCCCAGACGGGGTCTTCGTCCTTCTTCCCCCTCCTGGTGTGTGGCTCAAATTTAACCCATTTATTGAGCACCTTCTATTTGCCGGCGCCCCGTTTCTCCGTGAGCCAACCATCTTTTCTCCAACTGAACTGGAGGCAAACTTAAAGTAGGGACTGTTTGATTCCTCCCAAATAACCGCATTCTATTTTTTTAAATCCTCACCAGAGGATACGTTTATTGATTTCACAGAGAGAGGAAGAGAGAGGGGGGAGAAAAGAGAGAGGGAGAGGCGGAGAGAGAGAGAGAGAGAGAGAGAGAAACAGATTGGCTGCCTCCCACATACACCCCAACTGAGGCTCAAACCCGAAGCCTTTTGGTTTTGATGCTCCAATCAACTCAGCCACCCAGCCAGGGCCCAGATAATCTTATTCTTAATATAAAGTTAAAACATGCTTATTGTAGATATCATAGAAACGTAAGATCGGCTCACTGAAGAAAATAAAGCCTCTTCATTCCTTCGCCTTGGACATTGGGGCTGATACCCCCCGCCCCCCACACCCCGTGCACTTCCAAATGCAACCTTCTCCCCGACTCCGGCACACAGCAGACATCTAAGAACGACTTCGGCTCTGATCATTTATTTACCTGTTGATGGATTACCCATTAATGCCACAACTATCTCTGGGACACTCCGAAGGTAACCACTTGGTGGTGTTTGAAATTCTTCGGGGGTGTAAAGACAGGTACAGAAACCCAGGCGACGCCCATGTAACCCAAATAAAAGCCAAGGTCCCACATCCCGCGTGGCTCCCTCCGTCTCGCATGCCTGGGTAACCAGAACCCAAGAGTAATTTAGATGAGCTTTTTAAACTTGCTTGTCCAGGAGTCGATTCACACCCGCGGCAGTGGCTCTCCCCAGTCCCCGTCCCGTCGCCCGCTCTCTCAGGAGAAGCTCTGGATTTGCATGTGGTCCCGAGCCAGCTGACACCCGTCGATGGGGCTCTTCTGTCACTCTCCCGTATTACTTCCCAGATACTTACCCTGAACTACACTTGGGGGCCAGACCCTCGTCCGTCCCTCTCAGGTGGAGTGAGTGGCCTGGAGCCCGTCTCTGGGCCCAAGTCCTGGCCGCGTCACTCACCAGCTGTGGCCACGGGCCAGTCACTTGACCCCGGGCTGCCCAAGGGGTGCTCTGCAAACTGGTGCCGGCCCAGGCACTGTTTGTTGGCGTGACAAGAGGGACATAGAGTCCAACAACAATTAGAAACGTTCGTTTCAACTCGGCACTTCCTACGTCCAACTGCATCCGTGTATATGACGAAAGCATCATTCCTGACAGACTGAAAATGTTTCTCCTGGAAGTTCCTTCATCACAGAAAGTTGGAGAAGCAAAGCCTTACCCTACTCTGCTGCCTCAGTTTTCTCCTCGGTGAAATGGGAATAATGCCGGCCCCTCACCTCCCCAGGCCCCTACGGGAGAAACCCCGGGATGGTGGCCGGGCTCTGCAAATTCTCGTTGCATGTCAATGTTGCTGTGATTTTTGTGCATTGTCCCTATTCTGCATTAAAAACACCAACTTCTCCTCCGAGCAGATGGGAGGGGAAGTGGACCCAGGTCAATGTGTTCCACCCCACCCGCATCCTTGAGACCGAGACAGCCCTGTGATTGCACTTTGAGCCTGCCCCCAAATGCGTATGGTGCGGTGCTAACTGCCAGGACCTCAGAATGTAAATGTATTTGGAGATAAGATCCCACAAGGGGCAATTCAGTTAAAATGAGACCATTAAGGTGGGCGCTAATCCAGTGTGACTGATGCCTTATAAGAAGGGGGACACATGGGAAGACACCAGACACATACATGTGTGCACAGAGAGGAGGCTGTGGGAGGACACAGAAAGAGGGCAGCCGTCCGCCGGCCCAGGAGAGAGGCCTCAGAAGAAACCAACCCTGCCGACACCTTGATCTTGGACTTCCAGCCTCCGAGCTGTGAGACAAGAGATTTCTGTTGCTTAAGCCACTAGGCCTGTTTATTCTGCTAGGGCAGTCCTGCCAGCCAATACTCAGTGGTGGAACGGGAACAGGGTGACCTCCCCTGCCCTTGGGGAGGGGGAGGAGCGGAGGCAAGTTGCAGGCACCGTGCACAGCAATTCCGAGTCCCCCCAGGTGGACACCGTGAGGGCCCCCTGGTCCCAGGCAAAGGAAAGGCTCTTCAGTTAGTCCCCACTGTGCTCCCTTGGAACTGCTCCCAGCCCCCTGTTCTCAGTGGCCCCTGGGTTGTCCTCTGAAAGGACTTCCTTTCCCATGACCTCCTGGGCCACATGGAGGAGGACCCCAGGGCCCTCCTTAGGGGCTGGGCAGCTTTCTCTGTCTGCTTTCTCCCCTTTGGGACCCAGACATGTTTTTTTTTCCCCCTTTTTAAAAAGATTTTATTTATTTATTTTTTAGAGACATGAGAACGGAGGGAAAAAGAGCTGATGTGAGAGAGAAACATGATTGGTTCTCCCTCATGCACCCCCATCTGGGGATTGAACCTGCAACCCAGGCATGTGCCCTGACTGGGAATCAGACCGGCGACCTTTCGACCTTTCGCTTAGCGTGATGATGCCCAACCCACTGAGCCGCACGGGTCGGGGCCCAGACGTGGTTTTAAGTGGTGAACGCCCGCAGCCTCTTTCAGTCCAGGCTGGCATCTCTCCCAACGGTGCGACTCTCTTCGGAGCTTCGCTAACTTTCTGGTTGTTTTCATGCTGCCAGTGGCTTTGCAGACGGGCCTCGCCCCTCGCCCCTCGACCCCATGGCAGGCCCCCTGAGCTCGCAGGGGGTTAACAGAAGGTGAGATGGCTACACCCTGTGTGAGGACACACCAGAAGCTGAGTCCTAACTGACTCTGTCGCACAGAGCGTTTCGTAGTTGTATTTTCTTTCCTAAGTCTAGAGTTTCCTTTACTGCCTGTGTGGATCACCCATTCTGGAGTCTCTACGGAAAGTTTGAAATTCACAATTAGACCTCTCAGTCATACATTTTGGGGACACAGACAGAGTTAAATTGAAAATTCATATCTGCTCCAAGATCATATCATGTATTCCAAATGCCAGTATGTCAGAAGTGTTACTAAAATGTCATTTGTAACTCAAGCTTTGCAGAATCAACCAACTGCCAGGGGCAGGGACTGTGTCGCTTTTGCCCACTTGTCATGCGAAGAGAGAGCTGTTCCAAAAATGGCCCTGGCTCTCCCTCTAACTGTCTGGGAGACAAACTGCTGGAGTGGAGGTGGGGTTATCGCACCTTGTTCCACTCGGGGATGGGGGGCATGTGCCCAACTTCGCTTCCGGCTTCTCTGCATCTTCCCGTGGGCTCCAGCCTTCGAGCACTGGGCTGCGGAGTCTCACTTCGTTTCTCTTTCATTGGAAAAAGACAAGAAATGTTTTCATTTTTCAGCCCTGCACATCCAAAATGTCCGGATTTTCCCTTTTCTTTTCACCCCTGAATGCAGACTGGCTCATTCCCTTTGGTACTGATCTGTTTGCGGTGGTGACTGGTGAAAGGCGGTGTGTAAGTTTGCTGGAGCTGTTGTGACAAAGTACAACAGCAACATTGTTTCACAGTTCTGGAGGCTAGAACTTCCAGCACCGGGTGTCAGCAGGTTGGTGCCTTGCAAAGGAAGGATCTCTTCCAGTCCTCCCTCTGTGGCTTGTACATGGCTGTCTTCTTCCTCTGTCCCCACACACCTACCCCCGCCCCACCCCCAGACCAGTTTGTGTGTGAATTTCCTCTTCTGGTAAGGACATCAGTCTGGCTGGATTAGAGCCCACCCTGATGACCTCGTTTTACCTTAACTACCTCTTCAAGGACCCCATCTCCCACTGTAGTCACAGCCTGAGGTCCTGGAGGTTAGGGCTCCAACATAGACATTGGGGGACATGATTCAGCCCAAACATTCACGAATAGCAACCAACACATGCCAGCCATTTCTACCGCCCAAGCTTTCAGCGGAAGCCGGGAGTGCAGTGCAGTATCAGCTTTGCTAGACACTGTAGGCAAGAATCTTTCTAAATGCTTCCCACTGGGTCACGTGGGTCACCATCTTTTCTGCCTTCAATAACGGTTTCTTTGTCACCTGGTACCTGCTTCTAGAGCCCCTGCTACATAACTGTTGTTGTAGCCACTACTGTGAGGTACAGTTTCAGTGCTGGTCAGATTTTGCTCAGGTATGCTGCATAACGAACATCCCCTAGGTATCGGGAGATTACCATAGGCCAGGTTCACTTTCACTCAGGTCTCACGTTTGCCGGCCACTCTGCCTCCCAGGCCATCTCCATTCGGGGGCCCAGGCTGGAGGGGCAGCCTCTGTCTGGAACGTGGCACCACAAAGCTGGATAGCCCTCAGCTCTTCTGCTGGGCACTGGTACCTGGCCACTTCTGCTCCCATTTCCTTAGTCAGAGGACCGAGCAAATCAGGGGACAGGGAGGTGCTGTGAGTCCTGACCGCGGGGCAGACAATTATTGGAAATAAGGACACCGTCTGCCACAATCGTTACCACTGTTTGACTGTGTGTGGGCTTGGTGCCCGCAACGTCTCTCACACCCTTAGCCCCTCGATGCCTCCTCTTCGCTCCATTTGGTGGGTGAGAAACTGAGGCTGTGAGAGGGAGACTTGTCTGGTATCGCAAACCAGACCTCTGACATCCTTGGAAAAACCCTAAGGGTCTTCAGGCATGTCAGACCTCCCTCCCGGCACACCTCTGCTCCACCGCTGGGAGGTGAAAACACCGGGCGAGGAAGGGCTGACTTAGGCACAGGGGCATGGCCAGGGGGCGCGGTCAGGGGGTGCGGCCAGGGCTCTGTGCGGTGAGGAGTCCCCAGCCAGGTGCACACCCTGCCAGGGTGTTGGAAGAGTCTGTTCCTTTGGGAGCCCACACCCCACCTTTCAACTCAGCTCTGCTTCGGCCTCCCCGCCCTGTGAATCTAGGAATTCTGCCCGCACTGTGCTGGGCTGAGGGGGCACAGGGAGGAGAGGGGGAGACAGAGTCTGAACCCCCCCACCCCAGATCTCCCACTGGTCGGGCAGAGGCTCCTCCCACTCCAAGTGCCTCTGGAGGGGGACAGCATTGAGCACTTCCTGGTTTGTTTGTTTGTTTGTTTGAGGGGGGAGGAAAGGGGGAACTTAAACATTGGTATGATCCTGTTATTACCCTCATTTTAAGGATGGGGGAAACCAAGGCCCAGAGAGGATAAAGACAAACAGTGGTGATGGGCCCAGGACCCAACGCAGGCGGGATGGTGGCTGTGTCGCCTGGACATGAGGTCATGCAGACCTGCATTCGAGAAGGCTGTGGGGCGGGCCGAGGGGGAAGTGGTTGAAGAACGGGGTCTTCTCTGCTCCCTAGGGCTGTCCGTGGGCCTTGCTAGGCCACCCAGGTCGACGAGCCTGTCCTCCAGTGCCAGGGAAGACGTAGGAGTGACGGGGGTTCTGGGGCAGAGGGATGTCATCCAGGGGGCCAAGATCAGGGGGGAGGGCCTCTGGCAGGGGTCAGAGGGCAACGCACAAAGGATGGTGTGAGAAGGACCCTGACACAGCCGCACATGCTGCATTCACACACACACCACAGGTGCGCACCACCGGGTTTCTCTTGGTTCTGGCACTCAGAGAAGGTCCTTTCCTATGGCAGATTTTTGAAAATGTCATTATTGGGAATAATAATAAAAATAATGATGAGGCCAGCCAGCCCTCACGGGGACCTGGCTGTGTGGGGACCTGGCTGTGTCGGAACCTGGATGAAGGCTCCGGGGCGGCTCCCTGCCTGAACCTCACAGCCATGCTGAGAAGCAGGCGCTGCTCTTGCTCCCATTTCAGTGATTGGGAGGCTGAGGCTCTGAGGACCCGGAACTTGCAGCCAATGTCACTGCACGCAGGTCAGCCTGATTCTACAAGCCACACCGTGACCGTCCCCTTCAATGCACAAACAACAAAATTGAGAACAAAAGCCCCATCTCGCTGCAGAGCACTGGGCTCCTCCACCCCCACCCCCACTCCCCCACCCCAGTGATTTAGGCTCTGTCTGTGAACACGAAGCTTAGGATGCCCCTCGGGCACATGGAGACGCCTGGATGGAAGAACAGGGCAGGTAACTGGGGACACAGAGGGTGCAGAGGGGCGAGAGGACAGAGCTTGCTTCTGACACTCCTTCCTCAACACGCAGACCACACCCACCTCCTCTGGGAAGGGACGCAGGGAGGACTGGACCTGAGATTTCAACACGCTTAGGCCCCCGGTGGCCAGGCAGGGGCTCCCTGTGGGACGTGGGCTAAGACACAAGGGAACACTGTGCAGCCACAAGAAAGAACGGGAGAAGAAAGTCTAACATGTAGATTTGGAAAGGAGACGGTACTGTGTAAAAGAAAGTAAGTCAGCCCTGGCTGGTGTGGCTCAGAGGTTGAGTGCTGGCCTGTGAATCAAAGGGTCGCTGGTTCGATTCTCAGTCAGGGCACATGCCAGGGTTGCGGGCCAGGCCCCCCATGGGGTGCGTGAGAGGAAACCACACATTGATGTTTCTCTCCCTCTCTTTCTTTCTCACTTCCCCTCTCTAAAAATAAATAAATAAAATCTTCTTTTAAAAAAAGAAAGAAAATAATATAAATCACCAACCAGGATGGATAGCTTTGCCTAACTTTTGTAAAAGGCAGTATTTATACGTGCTTGTATTGACAGAAAAATCCAGAAGACTTCATATTATTAAATTCAATGTTGATTATCTGGGGAATAGAATTGCTAGGTGTTGGGAGAGAGGTAATTTTACTATTTTCTTTCTACCTCCTGCATCGTAAAAATGAAGATATCAAATTTGTTTTTTTAATATATTTTATTGATTATGCTATTACAGTTGCCCCATTTTTCCGTCTTCACCTCCCTCCACCCTGCACATGCCTTCCCATCCACATTCCCCCCCTATAGTTCATGTCCATGGGTCATACATGTAAGTTCTTTGGCTTCTCCATTTCCTATACTATACTTACCCTCCCCCTATTTTCTAACTACCATTTATGCTACTTATTCTCTGTACCTTTCTCCCCTCTATCCCCCTCCCACTCCCCTGTTGATAACCCTCCATGTGATCTCCATTTCTGTGAATCTGTTCATGTTCTAGTTGTTTGCTTAGTTTGCTTTTGTTTTTGTTTTAGGTGTGGTTGTTAATAACTGAGTTTGCTGTTATTTTACTGTTCATATTTTTTACCTTTTTTTTCTTAGATAAATCCCTTTAACATTTCATATAATAAGGGGTTGGTGATGATGAATTCCTTTAACTTGACCTTATCTGAGAAGTACTTTATCTGCCCTTCCATTCTAAATGAAAGCTTTGCTGGACAGAGCAATCTTGGATGTAGGTCCTTGCCTTTCATGACTTGGAATACTTCTTTCCAGCCCCTTCTTGCCTGGAAGGTCTCTTTTGAGAAATCAGCCGACAGTCTTATGGGAACTCCTTTAGGTAACCGTGTCCTTTTCTCTTGCTGCTTCTAAGATTCTCTCCTTCTCTTTAATCTTGGGTAATGTAATGATGATGTGCTTTGGTGTGTTCCTCCTTGGGTCCAGCTTCTTTGGGACTCTCTGAGCTTCCTGGACTTCCCGGAAGTCTATTTCCTTTGCCAGATTAGGGAAGTTCTCCTTCATTATTTGTTCAAATAAGTTTTCAATTTTTTGCTCTTCCTCTTTTCCTTCTAGCACCCCTATAATTCGGATGTTGGAACGTTTCAAGATGTCCTGGAGGTTCCTAAGCCTCTCCTCATTTTTCTGAATTCTTGTTTGTTCATTCTTTTCTGGTTGGATGTTTCTTTCTTCCTTCTTGTCCACAGCGTTGATTTGAGTTTCAGTTTCCTTTGCATCACTATTGGTTCCTTGTACATTTTCCTTTGTCTCTCTTAGCATAGCCTTCATTTTTTCATCTAATTTGTGACCAAATTCAACCAACTCTGTGAGCATCATGATTACCAGTGTTTTGAACTGTGCATCTGATAGGTTAGCTATCTCTTCATTGCTTAGCTGTATTATTTCTGTAGCTTTGATCTGTTCTTTCATTTAGGCCATTTTTTTTTGTCTTGGCGCACCTGTTACGTAAAGAGGCGGAGCCTTAGGTGTTCCCCAGGGCAGGGCAACCCACTTCGCTGCCTTGTGACGCTGTATGTGGGGGAGGGGTCCGAGAGGGAACAATTGCAGACATCTAATTTTTGTAATTAAAAAGATAAGCAGCCCATGCTGGTGTGGCTCAGTTTGGTCGGAATGTAATCCCATAGCCAAAAGGTTGTGGCTTTGATCCCCAGTCCAGAAGTGTACAGGAGGCAACCGATTGGTGTTTCTCTCCCTTCCTCTCTCCCTTTTTCTTTCTCTAAAAGCAATGCAAAAACTGTCCTCGGAGCCCTGGCTGGTGTAGCTCAGTGGACTGAGTGCAGGCTGCAAACCAAAGGGTCACTGGTTTGATTCCCTGTCAGGGCACATGTCTGGGTTGCGGTCCAGGTCCCCATTGGGGGCCATGTGAGAGGCAACCACACAGTTTCTCTCCTTCCCTTCTCTCTAAAAATAAATAAATAAAATTCTTTCTCCTCTCCTGCCTCTCTCCCTGGCCTGGCTCCCCCCAGGGCTGCCCCTGGGGTGGGCAGCATCACCCCCTTAGGTCAGGACAAGAGGACCATGGGCTCCATCTGAAGGACAGTGGCCAAGGCAGTGGCCAAGGTCACTATGCTAGAAAGTGCCATGGCCAGTGTGTGAGCCCAGGCCCGCCTTCTTGCAAAGACCTCATCGCCCAGCACCAGGCCCATTGCCCAACGCCGAGCCCCTCGTCCTCAGTGTCTACACATAGCTTGGCATCCAGCACATGCTTGATGTGGGTATACAGCCAACCTCCTTGCCCTGCTTCCGCCAGGGTGTGACCTTGACTGTGTCATTCTCAGTTTCCAGGCCATATTTCCCTGTCTCTGCAGAAAGGGGGCTGTCCTGGGGGTGTCCTAGCTCCCCGGGCAGGCCCAACATCCAACCTGGAAGCCAGGAAGTGCTGGTGGGGAGCTCCCCAGAGCTGAGGCAAACTTAGAGGTCAGGGCTCCTTTTGGGGTGATTAAGGAGAGTCCCATAGATGGCCCCCAGATCCCTCAATTCAGCAGTCCTGGCCAAGCGCAGCTCCCACCTCCATCCCTGGGCCACCCAGAGCCCCACTGGACCAGACTTGGGCCCCGCACCCTCCAGAACTGTACAGACACCCTTGCCCCTGGCTGGGGCAGCCCCCACCTCAGCCAGTGCCCAAAGTGCCTCGAAAAACCTCTCTCTGGCATTCCTTCCCAAACACCCAACCCCAACTCCCTGTGAGGTGAGTAGAGAGTGAGGGGGAGAGGAGGAGAGAGTGGAGGGAGCCGGCAGGCACGAGAGGGAGAGAAATGCAAATGGTTTTTATCCTCCTTTCTTTTAAATGCTGAAACCAGCCTTGACAGCCTCTGAAAATAAATGGCACTGACTCGCTGGGATTTCAAATTCCGTGATTAAGGGCTGAAGCAAATACTTTTTCCCTGCCTCCCTCCCTCCCTCCGCCCCCGCCCTCCCTCCGTGGGCTGATAGAGCAGCTCGCAGGGCCGGGGACAGCTTTTTGCGAGCCTGCCAGGAGCTCTGATACGCAGTCTCCCGCCGCCCGCAGCGCTTCTGCTCCGATTCCTGGGCTGTTTATCAGGAGCGCTCACACTGCCGCAGCGGAGAAAGCAGCTTTAAATCCCCTCCCAAGTCTCAGTGGGCCCCCTCCTCGCGCCTGCATGCCACACACACACGTACATGGACCCAAAACACACAGGCATGCAGGCACAAAGGCACAGGGGTGCACATGTGCACCACACACAAGTACATGTGTGTGTACGCACTCAAATGCACACGTACACCATGATTGCACAGAAGCACATGCACACGCGGCATCATGCCCACACGTGTGCACACATGTCCACCTAGCCCCTCTGGATCTCTGCCCGTTCTCCAGCCCAAGTTGGGAGGATGTAGAGGAAGAGGAGAAAAAAAGAGCGAATTCACAGAGGAGGAGGGGCCAGAACGAGAGAGTCCTCCTCTGGGTTCCTGGTTTGCAGGGGCTGCCTTCCAGCTCCAGAGGGTCCCCTCTCCCCCACCCCCACCTCGGGGACGGCAGCCTCAGCCTTCTTCCTGCACGGACTTTGCAGGCACCGCGGTGGCCCCAGCAGCAGCGAGTCCTGGCTGCCCCAGGGCCAGACTAGCCATGGGTTGTACCTTCTTAGGGTTTGCATTCCCCTCAAAATGAGGGGCTGGCACAAGATGGGCCTCCGTGTGGCGACCAGGCAGCGTTGGGGGGCAGCTCCTTGGCTCTTTGGTGAAGAGGCTGCTCCCCTTTTCCTGTTCTGAAAGCTGGGGCTCAGCAGGCATCGCGCAGCTGGGAAGAGGGACAGTCAGGGCTGCAGTCCAGCAGTTCTGGGGGTGATGGGGCAGAGAACTCTCCCCTGATTCTGTGAGGGCCACTTCTGCACAGAGACGAGACCCTGAGTGATCCCCAGCCACCTGGCTGTGGGACTCACCCTGTGGTCTAGACGTTGCTGATGGGTGGTGACAACAGGTGTGCTCAGGTATGGGCTAGGGAGGACTCTGCCCCCCAGGGTGGTCACTCCTGGGGAGCCGACAACTGGCATGAGGTGTGAAGCGAGGCCTCCCCTAGGGTGCCCACTGGCCGCGTTACCAGCTCCCAGCAACAGGAAGGGTGGGCACGGCCTTCCCGGGCAGCCTCTGGCGGGGCGCCGATGGAGGGCTCCGGCACCACCCACGGACACGAGGCAATGCTGGCAGCCCCGGAGGGGAGGAGGCTGCTGGACCCTGGCCGGCTCTGCGGAGGTGAAGCGCTGTCCACCCTCACGCCCCCGCACACACACCTGAAGTCTGCGGCTCTCAGGAGACGCCTCCACCAGGAGACAGGCGCAGCAGCGGAGGGTATGTGAAGACACTGCTCCTGCTGGCCGAGCCCAGCGCTACGCTCCACAAACACCCCTCGCGGGCCTCTCACTGCGAACCTTCCCACTTTACAGAGTGGACAAGCTGAGGCTCAGAAGAGGGAAGTGACTTGCCCACGGTCTCCTCACTGGGAAGAGGCAGAGTCAGGATTCAAACCCCACGTTTCCTCATTCTGCCCCTCAAGACAGAATCCTGCTTGTTCTTTATGTGCAAAATTATTAGGCTGAACTGTATGCAAGTGAGGATGTTCAGCCATTTTGACTCATAGAATCTTCAAAATCACACAGGACTAGTACATCAGTTCACTTCCTGGTCAAAAGCAAAGCAACGCCAAGTACCCACGGGGCCACTCTCTTCCTCCTTCATTGATAGAAGCTCCGTGGCCGTTTTGTGTGCCCCTCGATGATCTGGCCCAGCTGGGGGTGGGAGCTTCAAGGAGGGTTGGCCTCCAGACAGAGATGGGGATTCTGGAACCCAGAGAGGCAATGTTCCCAAAGCCACAGACCAGGGTGGTTTTTAAACCTTCTCTGGAGTCTCTCCCTCATACCCCCTCCTTGTAGCGGCCGAGACTCTGGGACACCCAGGTAAATTTGTATTTTGAATACACAATAAATGACATTTTAGTTTAAGTATATCCCATGCAAATACTTATCTGAAATTCACATTTAACTGCCTGTCCAGTATTGCAACTGGCGACCCTATCAGGAGTCCTTCTCCTGAAACAGGCTTTTGAAATCGGGTGCTCTTCAATCCAGAAACCCAATCCAGAAGTCCTGCCAAAGGCAGGAACAACACTGGTATCCCCCAAATTGGGACCAATCTGGATAGATGAAGAAGCCTGAGACTGAGGCCAATCTGTTGCTTAAGGAACTGGATGCTGGGGACCACAGTCAGCCCCGGGCTCCATACAGACTGGACGGTGGGATAAAGTGAAATGATAGTTGAGATTTTCCAGAAAACTACCTGTATAGTCTCCCAAACACCCTTTCTTCTGGCCTTCCTCTATCACAGAGTCCAGAAGATTAAAATACTCAATTTCTCAGCTTCCCTTGCAGCTATGGTAGGCATGTGACCCAGTTCTGGCCAATGAGATGAAGGCAGGAGATCCTGGGGAAGGTTTCCTGTCCTGTTAAAAGGCAAAAATTCTAAGGGAAATGTACTTCATCCTGCCTCCCTTCTTCCTGCCTGGAATGTGGATGTGATGGCCAGAGGCAAAGCAGCCATATTAGGACCTTGAGATGTCCCCAAGTGTCCCCAAGTGCTAGGCACTCAGTGCTGGCAAACCTTTCCTAGGTCTTACAGCATAAGAGACGCGTGAAGTCTTCAAATGCTCCTTTTGGAAGACAACGTTCCTTCATTCGAAGATCACGTCCTTCCTCCTGTTTGTTTTTTAAAATCTAATTATTTCATGAAATGAAGTGGTAGTTGGTGATGGGATCTTTAGTGTGCACTTTTGTTTTGTTTGTTCTCATTAACATCCTCTGCCAGCAAAATTAAAAATTGGCATCGTCCTATCAGTTCCCCAAGTTTTCTTTGGAAATTATGTTGGTCTCTTAAACCCCAAAGCTTAGGGAATGTGCCCAGGAATCCCTCAGTTGATTCATACACCCAGGTCCAGCTGGAGGGAGAAACACAGCGAGGAGGGGCAGCCTCGGCGAGGGCCGCGGGTGGCCTGCGGCCTGCTGCTTTGGGTGCCTGCGCCAAATTTGGGCCTGGCCTTGGGAGCGCATTCCAAGCCTGCTCTGTGCCTCGTGCTACCCCCACCCCACACCACCCCATGGAGGCATCCCCAGAGGAGTAGGCACAGCTCATTCCAGCTCTCCAGGAAGGGGCACCAAGCACGCTGTGTTCTGGAGGCCAGCGAGGGTGTGTTCCCGGCTTCAGCCAGCGGGCCCTGGGTGCACACCTGCCCCAAGGCCAGGCGGCTTGGCGGGTCCCAGCCACAGACAGTCACAGTCAGCCCAGCAAACGCCCGAGGTGGACAGAGACAGCAGGAACCCCTGGGAGAGTCCAGTCCCCCTACCCTCCCCACCAGGGACCCTGCTAAAGGCTCAGGAGACCCTGCCAACCCACCCGTCGGGAGAGAGAGGACCCAGGAGAGAGCAATGGCAGAAGCAGCAGGCTGGGAAACTGCTCAGCCAGGAAGATAAAAGGCGAGCAGTGTGTTACACTCACAGCATTTTAAACTGTGCAGCTCCCACAATTCTGCCCTAATGAGAAGCAGGAAGAACTGCGGCAGGCAGGGAAGAGGGGGGGAGGGGGCAGAGAGTTTAGCCTGGTCTCTGTGCCCTGCCGCTCTGGGGACCATCCCACCATACAGAGACCCCCCAGGAGGGCGTTTCCACCCCGGATTGCTGGGCTGCATTTTCGGCTCACTCTGGTGATGCAGACTGGAATGCACGTGAGCACTCGACCACATGTGGGAAATGCACAGGGACAACAGTGGGTCGTGCCCGCGGAGCCGCGCACCATGCCCACAAGGTCCGAGGCTGTTCCAACTAGACCGGCACACCCTGTCCCAGCCCCGCAGGTGTGACAACACACAGCCAGGCAACAGCCCTCGGTTCTCTTCTCAGGATGAGGGCTCATCCCCTGCAAGGGCGGCCGGGGCTGGGCGTCACAGCCACCGCCTAAATGAGCCTGCGTCTTCCAGCCTCATTGTACCCCATCCCAGCCCCGCTCCAGCCCAGCCAGCTTTTACAAGGCAGCGAAGAGTGTCCGCTAACGGTCTGGCTGGCATCTGACAGTGCTGAGTTCAGACCCTAGCTCTGGTCTGCCGGTTAGAGAAATGGCTAAATCCTTCCAGAAGTTTCCACTGTTTCCATGCCCGCCGGGCTCCCCCCCACCCCTGGGAGGCACCTCCAGGTCTCACCGTTCAGGGAAGCATGGGTTCCACTTGCATAAGAGAGGATTTATCTTATTTTCAAAGAAGTTGAGGCCACTTGGTAATCAGAGCCCTCGTGGTTGAAGCACAGAAGATCCTAGGAAGGGGTACTAATCAAGGCGCCTTCAGGACATGCAAATGAGGAGAAAGCTCAAGTGATTAGGGCATGCTGGGGCCTGGGGTCCAGTCTTTATCCCCGTCTGAGAAGAGGGGTCCAGATTCCTGGCTGGGGGTGGCGGCCCCGCACGGGGGGCTGGGCAAGTGGAGGCCACAGGAAGACAATCACACAAAGGTGGCCAAAGGGCCTGGTGGCGGTGCCTGAGGGTACCCTGCTGGCTTGCTTCTTGACTCCCCGTCAGCTGCGGAGCTTGGGGGCTGCTTTGACAGGCCCCTCTGCCTGGCCTGGATGGGCCCCTCTACCTAACGATCAGAGAATGTTATTCCAAGGAGACAGGCCTGGGACAGGGACTAGAGGGTCGGCAATCTGGCAGCATCTACAAGGTGAGAGACGACCCCACCCCACAGGGACCCAGGGACTCCACCCCTGGCCTAAGGCACCAGGCAGGGCACACACAAGGGTGCCCTCTTGGGGGTATGTCCTGTCATGAAAAGTGAGAACTGAACAGTGTCCCATGAGGGGACTATTTGGTCTGCAAACAGGACGTGTTTATGACGGATTTTCCTTTCCCCCTGAAAGATGATAACCTAGATGTGGGAAGAGGGCACAACACACCGTTCGGTGACGGGGGAGAAAGCAGGTTGCAAAACACTGGGTACTCCTGGCTGGTGTAGTTCAGTGGATTGAACGCCAGCCTGAGAACCAAAGGGTCGCTGGTTCAATTCCCAGTCAGGGCACATGCCTGGGTTGCAGGCCAGGTCCCCAGTTTGGGGCACGTGAGGGGCAGCCACACACTGATGTTTCTCTCCCTCCCTTTCTCTTCCTTTCCCCTCTCTCTAAAAAAAATAAATACAATCTTTAAAAAAGAAAAGAACACACTGGGTACTGAAGCCCACCTTTGGACAAAAAAAATAAGAGAGACATCTAGAAGTGCCTGAAAGGCAGAGTGTCACAGAAACGTCGACAATAGTTACCGTGGAGGGGGTAGATTTCAGGCTATTGTTATTTCTTCCTTTGTACTAGTTTTTATCACGGTGAGCGTATACCATACCTGTAATCAATAAAGCTATTTTCATTCTCTTTTTAAGAAAACTGCCCTATTGCCTGACCTCAAGCTCCCCCAATCCGTTTACTATGAAATAAAATATCTGAGTGGACGAAGAGCGTGACGCCCACCTGCCTCCTCGGGGTCAGCTTCACGAGCCCCCTTTCTACCGCCCAAGGTGCTGGCAGGCCCGGGGCTGGGTCCCTGTCAGACCGCCACCCTGCCCCACGCCATCCGTGGGTGACACGGAAGACCCTGGGGCTCGCGGAGGTCACCCTGTACAGGGGGTCGGTACAGATCCCCTGTAATTCCAGGGTGCTTCCCCTTAATCCCAGGGCCAAAGGCATTCAGGACGCGGAGCCGTTCCTCTAATACGGTTCACACAGTGCAGGTTAGGCGACACCCCAGCAGGCCTGGCCCCCACAGTTGCACACATTACTATCTTGGCGCTGAAACGCACTCCTGTTCACATCCAGGGGATAAATAAAACTATACATAGCTTCCCGTTATTTGAGGTCAGGTTTTGCCTCCGAATGAATCTGCCATCACCTCATAAAAGAACTTTGGGTTTGAGACCTCTTATTAATTTGAGAATTCCAGTTAAGAGACAGGAGCCAGATCGGAACCGGTGCTCGGGCTGGTTGTTTTGGCTCTTCCTGCCTGGTGCCCCTCCACCCCGGCAGCAGGGCAGGCTGTGTGGACCAGCAGCCTGTGCCGTCTCTCGGGCCCCGACCTGGTTTAACGCTCTTAACACAGTTTGGACAAGGGACCCCTAATTCATTTTGGACAATAGGACCCTGCAAATCACGTGGGCAGTTCTGCCGGCATCCAGAACGAGGCCTGGAACAGGGCAGTCACTCAGTAAGCACTGACCGAATGAATGAGTGAGCGAATGAATGAATGAAATGTCATCCCTGCCCCACCCTGCTCTGCTCCTCCCTTTTCCCACCTGCATGGGGAACCAATGTCATCAGTGTCCCGAATGGCCCACTCACTGCACAGCTTGTTGTCCATGGAGATTCTTGGGGAGTCCAGACCCTCATTCAAAATCTGACAGGGGGCATTCGAGTTTCTGACTTGCACCCCGAGTGATTCAGACACCCAAGACATTGAGAACCAATCGTAAGTTTGTTCCGAGGGCAACCTTGCTCTCTGTGCCTCCTTGTTTAGCTGTGTGATCTTAAGCAGGTTGCGAGCCCTCTCTGAACTTCCTGACCGGCTAAGGGGTCAACTCCCACTGTAAAGCCCTACCGCTACCACATCAACTGTCTGCAAATAAGCCCCTTCCTGCCAGTTACCAGGGAGCTCCCTGGGGGCAGGCAGGCTTGTCTGCGGATTCTGTCTTGTCCCCTGAGCATCCCTGGCACCGATCTTGGGGGGACCAGGCCAGGGAGGGGCTCAGGAAAGACTTCCTAGTGTGCAGATGGGAAAGGAGGACAATTAGCCAACCTCGAAGGGCTCAGTGAGGGTGAGTAGGGCAGGTGCAGGGTTTTGTCAGCGATGGCTGGGCACACAGTAGGTGTCACAGAAATGGGGCTGTGGTTACTGGTCCCGCACCTTCCTCCTGGGGCAGTGGCAGCAGATGAGCCCCGCTGGGGCCTGGAGGCTTGCAGGCTGGAGACTGCGGCAGGAGGGGAGGAAGGCAGGGCCCGGAGGATGGAGTCCAGGCACGTCCTGATACCAATTAAGGCAGCTCTGCACAGGGGGGCCTCGGACGGCATTTATCAGCCTGCCAGGGAGGGGCTGGCAAGCTGTCCTCTGGCTGACGGATTAGACAGCGGACAATTAGGTTTCAGGCAGGCGCTCTCTCTCTCTCTCTCTCACTCTCTCTCTCTCTCACACACACACACACACATCCCTTTCTCCGTCAGTTTCCAAGGCCCATCCACAGAGCCCAGCTGAGTCCCTGCCCAGCCCCCAGTGGTAGGGACAAAACAGACAGAGAGCCCCCATCCCCCTCAAAGAGAATAACCAGGGCCCCCCCCAGCCCTACACCCACAAGGACTGTGGCTCAAGACCCCACAGTCTATATCCCAAGCATCACTTCCAACTGGATCAGGAGTGGGTAAATTCTTTCTTTTTTATTTATTCATATTTTAGAGAGAAGGAAGGGAAGGAGAAAGACCGGAAGAGGAACATCTATGTGCAAGAGTTTCATCAATTGGTTGCCCCCAGCTGGGGACCTGGACAGCAACTTAGGCATGTGCCCTGACTGGGAATCGTACAGGCAACCCTTTGGTTCGCAGGCTGGGACTCAATCCCCCGAGCCACACCAGCCAGGGTAAGGAGTGGGGGAATTCTTGAGAAGGCAATGTGCAGGAGCTGCTGGCAACGGTGGTGCTTTTTAAAGCTGAGTGTGGGATGAGACTGAGTCACCTGGGGACCCCCATCCTTCCCATGAAATAGCCTCTCCTTTGACCTGCTGGTCTCAATGGAAGGAATGTGTGAGCAAAGACAGGGACTTAGAAGGACTTTGTAAACCCAGAGGAAAAGTCCTCAAGATTCTAGAACGTTCTACACTGCAGATGCTCTGGAATGAGCCAGGAATAGAAGGGACGCATGGCCTGAATCCTTCTTTGGGAAAGGGAAATCAGGCAGGCCCCTGGGCAGCCCCCGCTGCAGACCACGTCCCCGACCTGGTCTAAGGGTACGCCCGCCCTCTCTCCTGGGTCTCGGATGCTGCAGCCACCAGTGGCAGGACCTTCCCACTAAGACTGTCTCGCCTGACACTCATCAAGCTCTGAGCCGAGCTCATCAATGTCCCTGGACCCTCTGCACCAGCACAAGGCGCCATGGCCGCCCCAAGACCCGGCCCAGACATCTGGGTTCGGCCTCATCTCCTCACCTGACTCGCCCTCCTCAGCCATAATCATCCGGCTTGTCCTCCTACCTCCCAGTCAGCGGTCAACCCTGGCTCTCCTCGGCCCTAGGACCACCACCCTGCCCCAAGCCACCATCTCCCCCTGGACACTCCACCAGTCCCAGGTCTTGGCCCTTCCTCCTCCATTCTGCCCCAGCCACAGAGAAGTCACCCAGAATGCCCCTCAGCCACACAGCTCCCCGCTCTGAGTGGACTCCTCAGCACCCCTCAGGAGAAGGTGCAGCCTGCTCTCCCCACATCCCTGCCTCACTGCTTCGTTGGCTCTGTGCCCTCGGGGGTGATCTCCTTCGTTTACTTGGTTGCTTGGTTGATGTTTGCTCCGTGGCCTCTCCCACTGGAATGTACTTGGGAGGGGGCCCAGGGCAGGGGCCCTGTTTTGCTCACCCTTTGCACCTGGAAGCTGGCAGGGCCTTCTAGGTGACTGTGGGGGAGTGAGGCCCCATGGGGCCTGCCGAGCCCCGTGGGGGCTTAGTCCTGGAGACCTCACTGGCCTCGTTTGGTCCCTGAGCCTGGGATGGCCCTGGCTTACCAGCAGCTGCTGCTCCCCCCGGCCTTAGCTTGGATGCCGCTTCTTCCGAGGGCTTCTGGCTCCCCAGCTGGATCAGTCCCCTCCCTTGGGCTGATTCCAGCCGGACAGCCACTGCGTCCAGGGCCCAGTTCACGTGTCTGCCTACCCCAGCCCACGGTGGGCTTCCGGGGGCTGTCTCCTTCACAGTGCCTGACACACAGTAGGTGCTCAATAAATGTTTCTCATAAATGAGTGAGCCCAGAACGTCACTCTGTCCCCAGTCAAGCCCCTGCCATCCTCTGGCCCAGTCTGCCCTCTACCCAGAGCTCTGAGGGTCCAGAGGCCAGAGGGGACGGACATGACCGCATACCTGGCACAGTGACACAGACAAAACGTGCCCCAGGGGTGCCTGTCACTGCCCTGTACAGGATCAAGAGCTGCTGGGCAGGAGGGCAGGAGGGCTTTGAAGGGCAGGAGGATGGGTTGGGAAGAAAATGAGAAAACGAAGGGAATATCACTGTTATTAACGAGAAAGGACACGCGGAACACTGTGCTGGACACCTTCACAGGTTTGCGTGTTAATTCCCAGTCACAAGTTTTCCATAAACAGTTTCGCCCCCTGCTCTTCAGATGAAGGGCGGCCAGAGGGACCTGAAGCCACACACCCAGGATCGCATCCGAATTCCAACCCAGGTGTGGCTGGCGCCAGGGACCACGTGCTCGCTATATCCAGGGTCCCAGGGGCCCCCATGCCAGAGAAGTCACCCAGAATGCCCCTCAGCCACACAGCTCCCCGCTCTGAGTGGACTCCTCAGCACCCCTCAGGAGAAGGTGCAGCCTGCTCTCCCCACCTCCCTCCCATGCCATCATCTGCCATGCCAGCGTGGGGGGGGGGGGCGCAGGCAACCCTACGAGCAAAGGCATGGGGGTGGGGTGAAGCTGCAGGTGGAGATGAAAGAGCCCCACAAAGCCTGTGAGAACTAGCTCCCCGCGCCAGAAGGCTGCAGCGAAAGCCTGGGGGAGCAGGTAAGGCTGGTCACTGGGCCTCCCTGGGCCTCAGTCTCTCTGTGGGTAAAATGGCGACGCAGTGGCGCCTGTGTGATCCTGGGGACAAATATCTGTAACGTGTGCGGTATGAGTGGTTTCAAACAAACAAGTGGGGACGCGCTGGGTCGGAGTCCAGGCTGAGGGGCTGAGGAGCCTCCGGGGTGTCTCCTGAGGGGTGGCTCAGAGGGCCCTGGGCAGTAGGAAGCAGGTGCGTGGTGTACTGGGATGGGGTAGGGGTCACGGCTTCACTTTCCCCAGCCAGTGGCTTAGGCAGATCCTTGGGGAGCCCTGGGACAGCTCCGTGGGGTCACCAGACCTGAGGGCAGTGGGCAGCCCCCTGCCCTGGTCCTTGCAGGCTGAGCTGCCCATGGGTCCAGGCTGGGAGAGGGAATCAGTGTCCTTCCCCCCTACACCCAGAAGGGCACACATGCACCCAGGCTCCTGGCCAGCCCCCAGGAAGGAGCAGGTAAGACTGAGGGTGGGTTAGCGCGGAGGGCGAGGGGGTGAGTCCACCGTCGGGACAGAGCACAATTAAAGTAGAAAATCATGAAACACCCTGGGCACAGGGATGGCCTCAGTTCTTGACCAGGTGTCAGGGCTGGGGGTTTTCAGTTCTGACTCCATAATCCCCTCATTCATTCACTCACTCACTCACACACTCAACAAACACGTGCTGGGCACCTACCAGGCCCTGGGCCCGCCCTGGGTCTGGGGTATAGAGCTGGGCACACAGGCCCGTGCCTGTGCCCAGGGGTCTGACGGGTGACACACTGGACAGGCTCACTGTCACTGCCGTAGGAACACCGAAGGAGAAGGTGCTGCAGCAGTGGGCCAGGCCCCGCGCTCCCTGGGAGGCCAGGGCAGCCTCCCCTGGGGCGGCCACGTTGAACCCGCGCTGAAGCATGCCAGGGGCTGTCTGTGAGGCTTAGGCAAACGCTGCAAGTGTCCGAGCTTCGGTTTGCACATCTGTGAAATGGGAACTCGCAGTAGCTGGCGCGCCACACAGGATCAGGGAACCTCGTGAATCTGTCAGACCAAAGCGACGAGACTTGGTCTTTTAAGAAATGGGTGCTGACTGACTCTGTTAATTCCTCAAAGGCAGGGGCATTGTTAAGGCCAGAAAGCAGAAGAATAATCTGCGGATCAGTGATCTCTACCTGGGACCTCCACACACCAAAGTCAAAGGCAGAATTCAAGACTATTGGATCCCCGCGAGGCCTGTGGCCAAGCCACCTGGTTGTCTGGGGTCCGCTGGCCCAGGGCCCTCTCCTCCCACTGCTTCCTGGCTTCGCTGCAGGTGCACAGGTCCCTCACCTCTCTCCCTCCAGCCTCCATCCGCATGGTTCCTCTCACTGCCCCTGAACAGAGGGATCCCAGCCAGGAAGGCCAGAGTTCTGTGGTGCCCGAAAGTCCCCTCTTGGATTGGGGGTGTCATTCTTGCTTAACTACAGCCCCCCCAACACACCACCAACCCCAAATATGGAGCTTCCACAAAGCCCTTTTATTAAGAAATTGGTCAATCTTCTGCTAATTAAAAGAAATTCTATGCCACATTAAAGGCCGATTAATTTTCAGAGCTGCCCGGGAAACATCGCCCGGAAAATGTGCAGCCCCGGCCCCCTCTGCCTGCCACCCCCCCTCCGGCCCCTCCCCCCGGCCAGTAAAGGCTGCAGGGGTGGCATCAGCAGCAGCAGGAGCATGTGGATCAACGCTTCCAGCCAGGTGGGGAGGAACGGATGGCCAGTCATACCCGGCTGGCAGGAGCGGCTTCTGGTTCCTGGAGGGACCCTGCTGGCTCAGCCCAGGAGCTCCAGACCCCATCTCTCCCCAGAACCAAGACCAGGTGTCCCAGGCCCACCCCACAACCAAAGACAAGCCTGTTCTCAAAAAAGAGTGTCCTTCGTTTGTGGGAAAATGGTGTTCCGAAAGCTTGTCGTTACCAGGCCCTGCACTCTCAGGGCGTCCCACTGAGCCCAAGGCAGCCCCTGGGGGGGGGGGGGTACTACTGTCCCTATTTTGCAGATGAAGAAGCTAAGCCACCAAGTCCCTCTCGCAAGGCCACAGTTTCTAGGGGTAGGATGTGCCCCCGGTACCCCTGACTTTGCACAGCTAAACCCGCAGTCGTTCTTTTTACGACATTGAGGATTTTTTTCATAACAGAAAAAAGGGGCAGGGAATTGCCATGTCTGCATGAAAACAAATTTCATTGGTGGCACTTCAAGGTGAGGCTTACCTGCTCCCTAACCACAGGAAGCTGCTGCTTATTGAAAGTCTGGTACGTTCCATGAGTCCAGCTACCCCGGACAGCTGTCATCACACCGAATCCTCACCCACGCATGGGGCTCAGAGAGGTTAGGTTCCCTGCTCAGGGCCACACAGCCTGCCCCCATCTTGGCCATGGCAATCTCCTGTCTGTAAGGTCCAAGTTTTTCCATTTCCTCAGGGTCAAAGCCAAGGTCTGTGGGTCTTCCCTTGTCCTGGCCGGGCAGCGAGCTCCAGAAAAGGACACTGGGTTCGCTGTGTGACCCCCGCTGTCGGGGCCTCAGCTTTCTCATCTGCAAAATGGGAGTGCTGAACTCAATACCAGCCTAGACTCGTCCAACTTGAGCATCCTGTAGGGGCCCTCGGTTTGGGCCAGGTGGCTGGGAGCAGAGCCTCCAGCCAAGTAACAGCGACAGCCATTACAGGGAGGAGGCCTTGCTGCCTCAAAGTGAAAGGCAGGAAGTGGCCTAGTGGCCAGACAGGGACGCAGTGAGAGCAGTGGGGACAAGGGCCCAGCTGAGCTGGCCACAGAGCCCCCTGCTGCCCCTGTACCATAGACAGCTCACAGGGCAGTGAGTGGGCCGTCCTCTCTGACCCCAGCAGCTCCTGTGGGACCTGGGAGCCTGGCACCCACCCATCCCCTGCTCTCTGTTCCCCCCCCCGTCCCCGAGATGGGTTATTCTGCCCTGGCCAGGAGTTGAAGGCAGCAGAGGTGTGCAGAGGAAGGGCAGAGGGGGTTGCTGGGGCGGGGGGAAGGGGGCTCATACCTTGCCTCCATGAGGAGCTCTAACTTGAAGGCCCCGGCATTTCACAGAAGCTTCTCCAGTGGGTATGGGGAATTGTCAGAAGTCCTGAGGCATCTGGCTTCTGCCTGATAAGGAAGGGGCGCAGGAGCAGGAGCAGGGACTGGTCTGCACACTCACTGCTTGGGGATAGAAGGCTCCCATCATTCAACCCACTCTGAGGAGCGCCCGCTGCGTGACAGGCATGGCGCTGGGCACCGAGGGCGAGAAAACGAATCTGCCACACACTCATGCCCAGGAGAACCAGACGGAGGGTGAACATGGGTGCCACACAGGGACAGCTGCCGCCTGTCTGCATGTGCACAAACTCTGGATGCACCGAGAATGCCGAGCACCCTGGCCGAGGCCACCCAGGGAGCTTAGCTGAAGTGGGTCTGCAGGGCCCAGTCTTGGGCTGTCAGATGCTGGCTCTTCTGGTGTCCTGGCATCCTGTGGATAGTTGCTCAGTTAGTGTCCTTTTTAGAATGTGAGGTCCTTAGTGGGAGGGACCCTCGGCTCCTCATGTAAGGTTTCACTTAAGATGGGTACTCAATAAACACTGGATGGATGGAAGGCAAGGAGGAAGGAAGGAAGGAAAGAAGGGAGGGAGGAAGGAAGGTTGGTTAGCTGATGGGTGGACAGACGGATGGATAGATGGATGGACGGATGGATGGATGGATGCATGGATGAAAGGCAGAACAAAACAATGGGTGGATGGAGTGGATGATGGGTGACTGTCCCCTACACCAGGAGGCATCTGTGACTCAGGCATGGCGGGTGAGAGGATGGCTTCTGACACAAGAGCAGGCAGTTCACCTCACAGCTCCCCCCTGCTCCCCGCCAGCATTTTCATTAGGACGCATCTGCTGCACCTGGCCCCTTGGCCTCTGCCCCAGGAAGACACAGACGCCTCCGCTGGCTTTATTAAGGACCTATTAACCCGGTGTCTGTCAGGCCTGGGTCACAGAAGCAGCTCCTGGCAGGGCTAACAGTCCCAGAGGGGCTCCGGCGAGGAGGACCCGGAACCTGGGGTTACGGGGGGGCTTTGGAGCCACTTGGGCCTGCCTGCCTTAATCTCAGCTCCTCTGCTAATTGGCTGTGTGGCCTTGGGCAGCTCACTTCCCTATTCTGAGTACCAGCTTCCTCACCTGTGAATCATGGAGGACTAACGGGCTTGTGTGAGGATCCTTTGCGCTAATGCATTGCATCACCCAGCACAGACAGGGCACTTACTGCAACCAGTAACATCCAAGGACCCCCTGGGAGCCGGGCGGGGTGCTCACGCACATCAGCCACCTGATCCTTGCGGGACAGGCAGGGGCCAGGATTATCCGAATTTGTGGATGAGGAAACCGAGATGCAGTGCTTGGCCAAAGCCACAAGGCCAGGAAGTGATGGTCCATGACTCTAATGCAGGCAGTGGACGCCACAACTAGGCCACTTCCGCCTGACTACTGAGTGGGAACAAAGCCTAGGGCGGGTGGGCGGGGATGGTGGGGGCCTCTCCCAGCAGCGCCTGGAGGGGATGCACAGCAGAGCGGAGGGGGAGCCGGGACAATAAGGGAGATTTACAGCTTCCAGCACGATTAACTGCACCATCTGGATGCCACGCGTCCATCCACCTGGGTGTATCAGGGACCCCAACCCTCCCATATGAACAGCAGGGAGGGACAAGGGGGGCAGGACAACTGTCGGGAGCTGCTGGGTGGACCAGCAGGGACTGTGTGGGGCTTACTTGGCTCTTCTTCAGCCCACAACATACCCCTGAGCGTGCCTCCCACCCCGAGAGCTAGGGGGCCCTCAGTCTCAGAAGAGTCCAGAATGCTTGAACCCCAGGGCACAAACGGACAGGGAGGGCTGTGGTCGAGTTACAGAAAAGGTCAGAGGATGAGCAGCAAGGGTGGGGGGTGATCATAATTCAACGCGACAGTGGCCCACAGGAGGGTGTGACACCGAAGCCTCTGACCACCTGGTAGCCCGGTAACCCCCAGCAAGGGACTCCACCTCTGTGAGGTTCTGTCCTCCCATCTGTGAAATCGGGCTTATGCTGGCACTGACCTTAGTGCCGTTTGGAAGGCTCACCTAGCCAAGGAAACGCGCTGACCTCAGCGTTGCGCCGGCCACTCAGTCCACCACCAGTGGCTGTCGTCATTATCGCCCCTGTTGCCAGATGGGGAAACTGAGGCCCAAAAAAGGCAAGTGACTTGCCTCAGGTGGTACAGTGGGTTGGTGGCAGAGTCTGTGCCAAAGGTGGTGGATCTGCCTTGGGACACAGCCAGACCCAGGATCCCAAGGCCCTAGGGTGGCCATCCCAGGTCTCACCAGCGAGAGTGGTAAACCTCCTCTGGCTCCAATGACAGCCACCATATTTTGAGCACCTACTCTGTGCCAGGCGTTGCGCTCAGAGCTTTTATGCATCGCTTCACAGAACCATCACAGTTCGGCAGGTGGGCGCTGCGCTGTCCAGCCCGTCCAGCTGTGTGAGCTCCGGCGGGCCAAGTGGGGTTCCCGCCAGGGCTGAAGACTGGTTCGGAAGCCCTGCTTCTCAGCACATGCTATGCCCTCTCAACAGAGGCGGGGCCTGTGTTTATTGTAACAACTGTTCCCTGCTCTCTCCTCTCCAAGGGTGAGAGGCATAAATAAGATGGACTTCTAGGCCTCAGACAAGCTTCGCCTTGAGAGCCGGAGCACCCCTTCCACATGTCACAAAGGCACCTACTCTGTAGGGAGGAAGGGTCATCACCCAAGCCCCTGCCTCTCTCCTTGGCTCTGGGGAGGCGAGTGGCCAGAACCCTTGTGTCCACGCAAGGCCTCACCGGGAGCAAACCTGGTCGGTGGCTGGGGAGTGGTGTGGGAGCAGCACTCCCCGTTTCTCACACATGTGGTCCCTGCATCCCCATCTGGTCCACCGGGGCTGAAAGTCTAGGTCTGCCATACAAGACAACAAAAGCATCTCGTTTCCATTCTAGAAAACCCCCGAGACCGAGCTGCTCTGCCTGCCTTCTCTGTTGCCCATCGTGGTCAGCGCAGGAGCTGGGGAAATGGCAGCTGTCCTGCCCTGGGGAAAGAGGTCTTGGAGTTGCTGGCCTGGGCCCTCACTGGGGCCCATACGCGGGAGGGGGGGGGGGCAGCCCGAGTGAGCCTGGTGTCCTTGGACACCCTCCCCCCTGCCTGCCCTGAGCAGTGCCAGATGGGAAGGCTCTGGCTCACGGCCTCCGCCCCAGCTCCGCAGACGCCGTGACCTGTTCTGAGACTTCTGGCCTGTCCATCTGAGGTGACCCGTCGCACTTCCTCACAGAAGCCCAGACCTCTGACCCTTATTACAAACCTGGCAAAATCTGGAGAGCAAGAAACCCTCCACGAACAGCTTCAGAGATGGTGGGGTCCCTTACAACACACACACACGCCTCAGACACGCAAGGCTGCAGCCAGGCTTCCCCATAAACAAGTTGTTGAAGGGTGACTTTTGTTTATGAAACATGTAGGTTTCCCTCAGCTTTGGGGGTGGGGGGGCGGACGCACTGTTTCATAGTTTTCTGGTGAACAGGAAATGGAGAGGGAGCCTGGGGTTTGGCCGGATTTCATTTCTCCCTCTGTGCAGGTTCGAATCGGGGGAACGGGATCCGAGAAAGGGACCAGGAAACACAGGAACGGGGACTCCTGGACGAAGCTGTCCCTACTACCCTGGGGACGTCCGGCTCAGAGAAGGTTGCAGGTGGCCGAGGTCAGCCCCCCGACCTGGTTTGCCGTCCCAGGCTGGGTCTCCGGAAGGGCAGCGTCAGCCACCCGCGTCCCCTCCGCGCCCCGCACGCGGCCTCGCACCTGGAGCTCAGAAAACATTGGGGACCGCGGGCTGGTGTGTCCCTGCCCCCTTGGCTCCCCGCCTTCAGCGCCTAACCAGCGAATCCGCCGGGGACAAAGGCGGGACTGCTTTCCAAAGGCAAACAACCAACAGTTTTGCTTTTTTTTCCCCACCCAATCGGGGGTCCAAGCTGCCTTGGGGTCCGGGCGGCGCCAGGTGCCCCCATGACGCCCTCGCGGGGCAGGCCGGGGGCGCATGCGCGGGAGGGGGCGCGCGGGAGGCCGCGGCAGCCTGCGCAGCCTCGCTCGGGCCGGTCTCCGTGGCAACGGGCTCGCGGGGGGGAGGGGCCGGGAGGCAAGGGCCGCGGCGGCTGCTATTTCTGCCGCTTCCTGTTCCTCGCGGCCACGTCGCCATGGCAACCGTGTTACTCACCGCGGCCGCTTCCCGGCTAGGCTGGCGCGCGTGACCCCGGCCGCCTGCGCCCCCTCGTCTCTCACTTGCCATGCTCCCCCTTCCCCCCGGGTCCTCCTCCCCTGGCACCTGGCCCCGCCCCGCTCTGCCGGTGCCCGCGGCCCGGGAGGGAGATTGATGGGGGACGCTTATTAAAAAACATTGTAACCGTTTCCGTTTTTATTACGTTGACAAGGGAGCGTTATTTACTGTTATTGTTTGCCGAGCAGGCCGTGCCGAAGCGCCGGTCGCCTCCGGGGGGCTCACCTTTTGGGCGGTCCCGGGGAAGTCGCGGGTGGGAGCGGGAAGAGGGACTCCACAAGGCCCAGGCAGGAGCGGCGAGGGGTCGCTCCCTGGGGTCCTGCTCCTCGCCTCTTCCCGCGGCTCTCTCGGCCGACCCCCTTGGGGAGAGACTGCCGAGGCCGGTGGCTTGTGTTGAAGGAGAAAGGCAACAACAAATAGAAAATGACCAGATGACTTCATTTGCGGGAAGGCTCTGTCCTACGTGGACCAATTTCCTGGGGACTGTGGTAGAACATACCCGCTGCCTTAGGAAGCATTTAGAACTAAACCAGATAAAGACCAGAACGTTCTCAGCCTTGCCTGAACCACGCGAGGACAGGCTGGCTGCGCTTGAGCTCTGAGTGTGCAGGGAAGGGGATCAAATTCCGTCTCCTCCCTTCCCTCCCCCGCTTAGACTCCTGTACTCGGAGAGGGTGGGCAACTGCCCCAAGGTCACACAGCTAGGTTCTAGCCTGTTCTAACACCAGCGGGGCCGAAAACAGCGGGAGGCGGTAAACAAGATCCAGTGGCTGGACTAGGAGCCTTGGAAGAGGGTGAGGCTCAGCTGGAGGTCGGTGCAGGGGAAATTAACTGGGCAGGTCTAAGCCCTGGCTGGCCTGGGTCCTGCTTACCCTACCGGAGCCCTCAGCGGGGTGGGGGTGGGGGGGCTTGTGAGAGGTGTGTCCAGGGGATCAGATGGGCCTGACGGATGTCCCCACCCAAGCCCCTGCTGGGATGCTAATCTCGTCCTGCTAATTAAAGTTTGCAATGCTGTCCCTAACTCAGCTCCCCACTCCTGAACATTATTAGCTGAAATGCAAACAATCGCTGCTTGGGACATAAAAGCCAGAGGAAAAAACGCCTCTGGAATTCGCAGTATAAAAAGGATTTTTAAAAACTGTTTACACTTATAAACAAACACTCTGAATGAACAGACCAGGTTTGCAAAACTGAACTTCCAGAGCCCGCCCCTAGCCTGTTGTGCGTGTTTTCCCCCTTCGAAGGGGGACTTGGTCACCATGGCCCCTGCCAGTCTCTGGCTTAGATGATCAACAAGGGCCTCCCAGCCCCAGAATCATCTCTCTAGACTTTCTGGAGTCTAGTGGACCTGCCAGGTCCTGGTTAAGGCCTTTGGGTCTGGAGCATCACAACAAGATAAACTTCTCTTTCACTCTGTTCCCAGCACCCGCCAGCTTGCAGCTGCGGAGCCCTCCTGCAATGCGTGAACTAAAAGTCTTGGGGGTCCAACCCTGGTTGGTGTGGCTCAGTGGATTGAGCACTGGCCTGTGAACCAAAGGACCAAAAGGTAGCCAGTTCGATTCCCAGTCAGGGCACATGCCTGGGTTGCAGGCCAGGTTCCCAGTGGTGGATGCACGGCAGGCAACCACACATGGATGTTTCTCTCCCTCTCTCTCTTTCTCTCTCCCTTCCCCTCTGTCTAAAAATAAATAAATAAAAAGACTTGAACTACACACACACACACATACACACACACATTGCCAGCTCTGTGATATGGGACAGGGAAAGGTAGGGAACCATTCCTGTCACCAGTAGTTATGCCATGGGCGCATGGGCTGGTCTTCCAAGTACCTGGCAGGATGAAAGAGTTTAGAGTATGTGAGAGTCCCTGGGCAGCGTTCGAAGAAGACTGAGGTGACAGATGACACCAGCACCACACAACTCCAGAGCTGGGAAGAGCTTGGAGATCGTCCTGCTTCCCCATTTCACAGGTGGGCAAACCGAGGCCCGAGAGGGGAAGAGACCTGACTGAGATCTGCTACTGGTTGGTTAGTAGCAAAACCTAGACCAGGGCCCAGGCATCTTGCCTCCCATTCAGGGGCTCATGGCCCACTCTGATGCTTCTATGGCGTTATCTCTACAAGCAGAAGTTCAGGGGACCAGGGGCTGGGATAGCTATGGTGAAGCAGGCGGCATTGAAGTCAGAATTTGAATGAGAACTTGGACAAGTGAATTCTTCTCTCTGGGCCTCAGCGGTCTTCTGCGCTAGGCGGGGATAATAATAGTACCTCCCCTAAGTTCGTCTGAAGGAATAAAGAACATGGGGTGGGAAAAGGAGCTAGACTAACGCCTGGTACATATGAGTATTTAAGTAATGATGGCAGTAATGTTGATGCGGGTGGTGATGTTGGTGGTTGTAGTGGGTTGAATGGCGCTGCCTCCTCCCCCAGAAAAAGATGTGTTCATGTCCTAATCCTTGGAACCTGTGAATGTGACCTTACTTGAGACTCAATGCTGTCACAAGTGTCCTTGTCAGAGACAGAAGAGAAGGCAGAGACACAGGAGGAGGCCATGTGCAGACAGAGGCAGAGGTAGGACTGATGCGGCCACAAGCCAAGGAGCACTTGGAGCCCCCAGACGCCGGGAAAGGCCGGAAGGGCTCTTCCCAGGGTCCGCAGGGAGCATGGCCCTGCTGGCACCTCATTTTGGCCTTCTGGCCTCCGGAACGCCGAGAGAACCATCGTGTTTTAAGCCACCAGGTTAGTGGTAACTTGTTAAGCATCCACAGGAAATGAATGCAATGGTGAGGCTGGCTTTGCTGCTGGGACGATGGTCACGATTGTGGTAATGGATGCTGAAGTGCTGGTGACAATGGTCACAATACTGGTGATGATGGCAGTGCCTGTATGAGCTTCCCGAGGCTGCCTACCAAAGTACCACCAACCGGTGGCTTAAAACAAAAGCAATGGGGTGGCGGGGAGTGGTGGGGGGGAAATGCAGACAACTGTAATTGAACAATAAAATATTTTTTTTAAAAAAAGCAATGGATTGCCTATCTGATCTGGAAGCCAGAAGTCCAAAATAAAGTGTCAGCAAGGCCATGCTCCCTCTGGGGCACAGGTGAAGGGACCCACTCAGGGTCCTGGCTCCTAGTGGCTCAGGTGGCCCTTGTCTTGGAGGTGCACCACTCAACCCTCCGTCTTTTTTTTAAATAAATTTATTTTTTAAAAGATTTTATCTATTTATTTTTAGAGAGAGGGGAAGGGAAGGAAAGAGGGAGAGAAACATCAATGTGTGGTTGCCTCTCACGTGCCCCAAACTGGGGACCTGGCCCGCAACCCAGGCATGTGCCCTGACTGGGAATTGAGCCCAGAACCCTTTGGTTCACAGGCCTATGCTCAATCCGCTGAGCTACACCAGCCAGGGCCAACCCTCTGTCTTCACGTCTCCTTCCCTTGCTGTGTGCCTGTCTCTGCGTCTACAGTGCCCCCTTTTATAAGGACACGGTCACATTGGATCAGGGCCCCCCGACAACCTCCCCTTAACTTGATCATCTCTGTCAAAACTCTAATTCTGAACAAGGTCATATTCTCAGGCACCGGGGATTAGGACTTCAGCATGTCTTTGGGGGGAAGGACACAATTCACCCCATACCAGTGGTGATGGTGGAGACGATGGTGACAAGGGTGATGGAGGTGGCCGTGGAGAGGACGGTGATGACAGAGACTCTGCAGGAGCTTCTCAGGGAGCAGTGGTCCGTTCATGAGGCTTTCCGAAGACCAGCAACCTGTCCCCTAAAGTTAAGAGCTGACTTGGAGTCCCCTGTGAGAAATGAAGAATGAGAAAGATGGTCCCAAGACATCATTGCCAAGTTAGCATCATGGAAGTTCTGCCATTTGCCAGTTGTGGGGCCTCAGGCAAACCCTTTCACCTCTTTAGCTTTGGGTTGGACCCGCTGCCAAGGACCTGCTCTGCTCCAAGGTTGCTGGGAGTGTGGGAGTCCCCTTGCGCTGAAGTAGGAGCCTGGCCAGCCTCAGGCCAGGGACGAGTGTCAGGGTATCAGGGTGACAGGGCAGAGGAAGGAGGGGACAGGTATGCAGTGACAGCGCTCCCACTGCCCCTGCCCCCCCCCCCATGTGCCTGCCTTCTCCTTTTCCTCCTCCTCTTCCTCCTCCTCACGTGCAAACACGTGCTCTTTTTGTCCTCGGCTAAGTCAGTGCTTGTCTCCTGGACCTTCCCAGCTGCCAGAAGCCTCCCCGAGGGCTGGGACCATGGTTTGCTCATCTGCGACGCCCCTCAGAGCCTGGCCTGGTCTTCCACTGTGTAGGTTGATCGGAGATGTTTCGAAGAACAGCAAGCCCCTCCCTTCCCTTTCCTTCCCGGCACAGTGGAGATAATACAGGCGAAGGGGAGGGGGGGCACCTGTTTCTGAAAGGGCTCTTCCTCCTCCAGACCCGAACCCCTCAAAGACCACGTGTGACAGGCTGGGTAGAACAGCAGAGTCAGCCCGGCTAGCGTCTCTTCTGGAGCGAAGTGCGGGCAGACTGAGCCCTGACCCCAGAAAGCCCGTGATCTCTGGCAGAAGACAGGCAGGGTCAGGCCCCTGGGTTTTTCCTTATTAGACACAATTACATTCACTCCCTCCTTAACCCATCATTTTCCAGCTCTCACTGTCCAAGACTGATGATAATCATAGCACTCACTCATCCATTGGTCCCTGCATGGCAATTGGGCACAAGCTCTGCCGGGCGCTGGCCTCTGTGCCACGAGGCAGTGGACAGCAAGACCAAGTTCCTGTGTTTGTGCAGCTTCCATTTGAAGGAGGAGAGGGACAGAGAACAAAGAAACAGCTGATACCGGGATCCAGGGAACAGGACAAATTACGGAGGGAATGAAAGCAGGGTGAGGGGCTGCCCTGGGGAATGAGAGGGTTGGGGTCTGGAAAGGGAGGTCACTTCGGTGAGGAGGTGACAGTGGGCCGAGACTTGGGTGATGTGTGGGTGTGAGCCCGGTGGAGGGCTGGGAGGAAAGGTCCAAGGCAGCGGGAACAGCGGGTGCAAAGGCCCTGAGGTGCTCTGAGGGCAGCAGGCAGCGTGTGCAGGTCCTGTCGACCAGGTCTCAGATGTTTTCTAGGTGTGCCTGAAGCCGAGACAGTGAGGAGGGTAAGGGCCAGCCCAAGGCCACTTCGTGTGTCCAGAGGACCTCTGGTTTCTGAGTGGAGCACAGACTGGTGAGGCCAGAGGGCAGCTGGGGAAACAGAAGAGCTGAGGGAGTCCAGGCAAGAGACGGTGGTGGCCTGGTCGGGGACACCAGCAGTGAGGGAGATAAAGTGGCTGGATTTAGGGTGTGTTTTACGTAGAGGCATCAGGATGTGCTAAAGGACCGGATGTGGGCGTGGAAGAAGGAAAATGTCAAGGATGACTATGGCGTCAGGAGCGGAGGGAGGACCATCTTCTGAGAAGAAGAAGACCGCAGGAGACGGGGGGGCGGGGTGGGGGGTCCAGAGCTGGCACTTGGACACATTATGTCCAAAAAGCCTACCTGATACTCACATGTCAGGCGCTCAGCACTCTCAGGTACTGTCACTGAACCCACCCTGTGGCAGCTGTACACACGGCAATATCACCACCCTATGAGGTAGACCCTACTATTATACCCATTTTACAGATGAGGAAACTGAGGCACGGAGCGGCAAGGGTGGGAGCTGGTGAAGACACAAACCCAGGTAGTCAAATCCAAAGCTCATCCTCTTGTTTGTTCACTCATTTGCTCATTCGTTTGTTCATTCATTCATTCACTGCCATGTGCATTGTACACCAAGCCTCACTCTGAGCCCGGGTAACGCGCAGATTCAACCACGCCATGCACTGAGCAGGCGCTGGGCGGGCAGTGCGAGCAAGCCAGACCAGGCCCACCCCGCGTGCAGTGACTTTCTAAGGAGGGGGGCAGGTGGCAAGTGGAGAGAAACACGATGACCGGATGCTGGATGCTCGCAGAGGGGGCTGAATGCAAGCAGAGAGCTGCGTGCTGACCCCAGGCAGTGAGAGGCACCTACTGTGGAGTGCGGGGACTGCCTCCCAGGAGGGGAAGCTTTGAAGAAGCGGCCAAGCCAAGATCGAGAGGAGGGGCATCCCCGGCAGAGGCGACAGGAAGGGCAGAGGACCTCTTGGTAAGGCAGTGGGGAGGAGAGAGGCCACCAGGGCACGGCCAGGGGGCAAAGCGCCCACAGAAGCCAGCCACAAAGAGGAGACGAGCAGGGTCAGAGGCGAGTGAAATGGGGAAGTAAACCAAAGTGGGGAGTGAGGGGCCCTCACCCTACAAGCGGCCCTGGGGGCTCAAAGTAGGATGTGACGGGCAAACCCGAAGCACCGGAGTGCAGGCTGTGAGAACCGCCCTCCCCAACCCTCCCCTTCCCCTACAGCATGTCAGCACTTGAACCTGGGCCACTCCATAGCTGGGCCCTGAGGCACCAGGCTGTTCCACCCCAGGCTGGGCGGCCTGTGACCAGGGACACAGCAGCATCCGCCCTCTGGCACCGGGTCTGATTACCTAGAAAGAGCCCAACGGAGCCCCAGCAGCCCATGAGTCATTCATTCCCTCAGTCATTCAACAACTGTTAGTACACCCTCAGTGCACCCTACTTGGTGGCAGGGACACTCCGTCAAGGAGCTGAAGTGTGACTCCAAACAAAGGTGAAGTCAGGTAGAGAGAGGTCCAGGTGCAAGGGGCAGAAGGTGGTGCAGCCACCAGCGGGGAGACGGGTTTCACAGTCAGAGCCAGAAGGGTAGCTCCACCTTCGGGGGCCAAGCCCTGCTGGATGCTCCTGGAGTCTTGAGGTCTTCCTGCCCCACATGCCCCCCAGAGTCAAGAGGACTCCCATGGCCATGGGCAGGCTCCCCATGAAGAGGGAGCAGAGCTCCCAGGCTCCAGAACCCTTGTTCCCCTCCTTCCCTCTCCCCAGGCTGCCTCCCTCTGCCCCTCCTTTCCTTGGTCAGCTGCCAATCTGGGGCAAAGCCAGGCTCCTATGCAGAGCAACCTCCTAATGCCCAGGGGTCTGTGTCAGCCTCACTGCACAGCCCCCAGCCGGGCCTCCGCTCCTGCTGGCCCCATCCACCTCTCCCTACCCCCCCACCTTCTGCCTGGGCCCACAGGGCATTGAGGGGGACAGAGCTCCTGAGCCCAGGCTTCGTGTGGGCTGAAGGGCAGAGGGTGGGGCTGAGTATTTTTTTTAAAAGACATGCCCAGCAGATAAAACAAAACAGCTACCAACAGCCACTCCCAATGAAACCCTCAGCACTCCCTGAGCGAAGAGTGTTCCCAGACAATCTCGGTGTGGCCCCCCACCCAGGAGGGTTGCGCTCCCATTGGCCCCATTTTGTGGAGGAGGAAAAAGCGGCTCCGGTGGACCAATGACTTGCTCGGGGGTAGAGCCAGGACCCCAGCTCAGGGCTGGGGTTGGCAGAATGGCAGAGGAACCAGGAATCGGGCAATGGCTGTACTACCAGCAGCTCCCGCAGGGACTCACGCCTGAGGTAGGCCCTGTGCCTGCCATGGACAGCGCCTCGGGCCCTCGTGCCATTGTGAGCACAGACAGAGGCATTATCCCTGGACGGAGGGGTAGTCACCCCCGAAGTTGCAAAGTGAAGAGTAAGGGTGAGATTCGAACCTAGGCTGTTGGACTCCAGGGCCCAGGCTCCCATGTACCTAGGAGATCAGGAGAGAAGACCTGGGGAATCAGGACCTGAGGACTGGTGCACAGGCCCCCTGGTCCCTGGAAGGTTAGGCACCTCCAGGACCTCCCAGGGGGCCCCCAGGCAGGCCCACCATCCTCACATCACTCCGTGGTCACCATCCCTGCTGTCCCAGCTTACACCCCATCTCTGCCCTCCAGCCTCCCCCCACCGCTGAGCCCTGCAGACTGGGGACTCCTGGGAGGGTGCTCTGGGAACCCCGGCCTTCCAGGAGCTTCGTCCTGGTCAGGGTATCCCTCACCCCACAGTCTCAGAAAATGCACCCTCTAAGCCCCTGGAGTCTACCCAGCGCAGGCCCCCAGCCCACCCAAGCTATAGCTTAGGGTCAGCCAGGAGGTGCCTCCAGGGCTGGGGGACAAATGGAAGGGCCTTGGGGTCCTCTCCCACTGCCTCCTCCTGGGGCCAGCCCTCACTGCCATCCCTGCTGCAGAGTGCCCTTGGCCAGGGGTCTGTGTGCGTGCCTCTGTGTGCGTGCCTCTTGTGTGCCTGTGCTGGGGTGGGCAGAAGCAGCGGGATGGGAGGGGGAGGGAGCAGGCAGGGAGAAACAGACCGGCAGAGAGCTGGGGTGACAGAGAGAGAGAGAGAGAGAGAGAGAGAGAGAGAGAGAGAGAGAGAGAGAGAGAGAGACAGCCTGCACAGAGAGAAGGAGAAAGCCTGAAATAAATACAGCTGGGGAGAGAGGGGCTCTGAGCAGGGAGACAACAGAAGGGAAAGAGGGATGGCAGGCAGCGAGGGGCCAGCCCACAGCCAGTTATGAAAGCAGAGCCCTGAAGAGCTGGATGTGGAGAGAAAAGGGGAAGGAGAGGGAAGGAGGTGGGCTCAGAGCCCAGGGCACAGCTGGGGGCCTTGAGCGTGGGGGGTGGGGGCTGAGGCTGGGGGGTCTCTGATGGGCAGGTGGACAAAGCCTGTGCCTTCTCAACATCAAGACACCCTGAGTCAGCCAGAGACAGAAGGGGGCTCTCCCTGCCCCCACTTCACCCCCAATCGACCTGAAGAGAGGACTGGTGTGAGGACAGCAGCCAAGAAGGGTGGGGTGGGATCCGCTGAGACCGCAAGCTGCCTGCCCCGAGCTCCCAAACCCCTCTTCTCCCTGTGGCAGCTCTGGCGGGGTGACCTTGGGCAGGGACTTAGCCTCTCCGGGACTGAGCTTGGTGTGAGAGTTGGTGCCCAGGGCTGCACCGCCTCGAGGCTGGGGGTGTCTGTGTCCCAGGGGCTCGGCCCCCCTGAGCCGGCGCCCCCTCTGTGCCGAGGGAGGGAAAACAGGGTCTGCAGCGTACAGCTGCTGCTGCTGCTGCGCCAGGGAAACAAGGAGACGTAAAGCGCTGGGACAATGGGTTGCTTATTTTAAACGGCCCTTCACACAGGTCTGGTCAGGCTGGAACTACGGGGGAGGGGAAGAGAGTTGCACTGAGCAGACCCATCCGAGGGACACAGACCATTGGGGGCGGGGGGTGGGGAGGGGCTGTCCAGCCTGGCCCTGGGGAGCGTCCCAGGAGGAGCAGGGCTGTTCTGGAGGTTCCTGCCTGGGCAGCAGGGTGCCCACAGGGGCCAGGCTGGACCCTAGCGAGTCCTGGAAAGGCCTGGGCACCCAGTGTCCCCCCAGAGGCTAATCTTGGAGACAGGGGCTCCAGGAACCCCCAAGCCCAAGATCCCTGCACCAACCCCCCATCCTATGGTCCAGGGGGAGGTTGGGCAAGGAGTCCGGGGCCATTCTGGCATGGGATTCTTTCCATTCTCTGAAGGCAAGGAGGAGGGGTGGGGAGAGGAGAGGCAGGGGGCCTCAGAAAAGAGAGGCAGGAAAGAGAGAGGTCAGGAAAGGGAGGCAGGGAAGGAGAGGAAGAAACCTTGTGAGAAGCTGCCCAAGGAAAGGAGTAAATGAGAGCGCAGGGAGGACGGCCGCGTGCGGGAGCCCTGAGCCCCGAGCGAGCGGGGCAGATGCTCCGTGTCTGCATCTTCCAGAGACAAAGGCCCGAGGAGGCCAAGGAGGCCTCGGGCAGGCACAGAGGAGGGGCCTGGAAAGGGGAGGTGGCAGTGGGTGGAGGGTGGGGAAAGAACGAAGGCTCAGCAGCCTGGACAGGCCAGGACTCCAAAGGGCTGAGACCCTGCCCCCACCCAGCTGAGGCTCTGACCTGCGGGAGACAGGGCAAGCTCCAAACTTAAGAGGGAAAAGGCCTGCCAGCTGCCCTTGGGGCTGTCACAGCGGATAAAGCCTCATCCAGGCTTCAACAGGAGCACCCCTGCACACGCACGCGGCGGCTGCAGCCGAGAGCTAAAAATACTGGCTCCCCGGGGTGGGGTGGAGGAGGGAGGAGGGAGGAGGGTGGAGAGGGAGGAAGAGGATGGGGAGCAGGGCTGTAGGGCTGGGCCCAGGCAGCCCCGGTTTTCCAGGGCGTCCTAATGACCCAGATGTGCAGCTGCAGAGAGATGACCGCTTTGGGAACTGCAAATCACTGGCCCCTGGCGGCCCCTCCTGGGACAGGGTGAGGTGGGAGGGAAGAACTGGAGAGAGAAAAGAGGGGAGAGAGAAACCTGAGAAAGAGGGAAATCTAGGAGACTCAGAGATCTGAAGGGCAGGGGTGGGGCGGGTGAGGGAGGGAGGGAGGGCAGGGAGGGAGGGCAGGAGGGGGGAAACATGAATTGGAAGGGTGGGGGCAGGGAGGGAGGAGTGCCCCTGGGTCTCTGAGGCTCAGGCCTCCAAGGGGCCAAATCCAGAAGCCAGATCCCTGCCCTGCCCCCTGGCCCTGTGTGTGTGTGTGTGTGTGTGTGTGTGTGTGTGTGTGTGTGTGTGTGAGTGTGAGTGATTGGGGCTGGATAATGGGGCATTTGGCTGGGGGGTCTGGGATGAGCAGGTAGGCCTGCTCCAGGCAGCAGCCCCCTCTCTGGTCAGGTCTTTGTTTTGGGTGGTTGGGCCCCGGCTGGGGTCCGCTGCTAGGAGAAGACCTGCCTTGGTGAGTTTAATACCCAGAAAGTCCTGGAGAGGGAGGGGTTGTGCTCCCTTTGGACAGATCCACTCATTCAGTCAACGTCTGTTATCACCTAGTCGGGGCCAGCCTGTGCTGGATGCTGGGGGTGCCGGAGACAGCAAGACAGGAGAGTGTCTGTCCCGCGTGTACAAAGCCATCCTTAGACCCATAAGCATGAGAGAGAGAGAGAGAGAGAGAGAGAGAGAGAGAGAGAGAGAGAGAAAACCCAAGAGGGAGGGAGGGGAGGAGGCAGGGACTAAGGAAGCCAGCCGGGTCATGGTGGGGAGGTGTTGGTGAAGACCTGTCCCAGGAGTGACAGGGAGCCTGGAACCTGAGCGGTAGGACCATGGAAATCCAGAGTCCTGTCCATCCCCCAGAGGGAAGCTGAGGCTGTACACCATGAAACCACAGTCCCAGGGTGGTAAGGAGCAGAGCAGGGTGCAAACCCAGGCCCAGCTGCCCCCAAGCCAGGCATGTGGCCGGGCAGGTAGCTAGGCAGGTAGCTAGGCAGTGTCCCCTGCAGCTCCTGAGCCTGTGCGAGGCAGGGCTGGGGAGGACCTTGGGGAGGCAGGGAGGCCCAGGGACCTGGGCCCAGGAGTTGTGGGAGTAACGGCCGGCTGGGCTCCTTGGTCCCTTAGCAACCCGGGGGGCTCACAGTCCCAACACACCACAACCTGCCGGGCTGTCCTTGGGGCAGGGGCAGGTGAGTCAGCCTCTGAGAAAACACTGCCAGGCCTGGCAGGGCCGGGGCGTGGGGAAACCACCTAGCCTCTGCGGAGAAGGGGGAGGCGCCTGCATGCAAAGCCGGCTGCCCGCCCAGAGCGCACACAGTCAGAGGTCCCTGCTCAGAAGCCCCGTCCCCAGAGAGGCCCTCCCTGCCCACCCCCCACCACTTTCCGCTGCCGGTTTGGGCAGTGACTTCACTGTCTGTGCCTTAGTTCCCCTGTGCTCACGGGTATGGTGGCAACGACGTACCAGCCTAACGGGGCTGTCAGGGGGCCCAGGTGTGTGTGCCCTCCACAGTGACCCTGTTCCCTTCGAGGCTCCCCGGCTGCACCACCGCCGGCTCCCCTGAGCAGGGCCTGTCCAGCGGGATGTCAGCTCTGCCGTGTGTGGGCGTGGTGGGGTCTTCCAGTAAATGCTGCTCCCAAGGGCCTTTTTGCTTCTCTTCACACTGGGGTGGAAGAAGGGGCCCTGACCCTCCCACCAGCTCCTGCTTGTCACCGCCCCAGGCTCTTCCTGTCCCCTTCCCTTCTGTCTCTGTACCTTCCAGGATCCCTCTGCCACTGCCCTTCCTGGGCTTTGCCTTACCGCACCCCCCCCCCACATTGGACCACCCTGGGCCCCCAGTGGGACAATGACCACCTGAGGCTGGGTTCCCCTCCCACACAGAGCGGGGGTGTGACCCCAAGAGGAGCAGAAAGGGGAGAGATCCAGAAGTGAATACCAGTGGAGTTGGAAGCTGGATTTAAGTTATATGTAGATTATATATATACCTGGCCTTCCCTTATATTTTCTTACATATTTACTCTACTGTCTCGCTAGCCATTTAATACAGCCCCTGTACCTCCTTCTGCCTGTGTCCTGTGGGGAGGGGGGGAGTTGAGTGAGTGATGGGCTGGGGAGTCAGGGGCCCTTCCTCTGGGGGCAGAGAGGGAAGGAGGCATTTTCCCCCCAGCTGAGCAGGACCGGGCAGGTCCCAGCACCCAGGGCCCAGTGGGAACGGGCCAAGGTGATGCAGCCAGCCAGGCCCTGTGGCTGTGTGTTCAATTCCCCTGACTTCCAAACTAGTGGAAATGACTCACCCAGCATCGAGTTAATTGAATCTTCAGTGTGCGGCAAACTTCGTGGGACACACGACCAGAACAGGGTGGGCGGCCCCGTCTCTGCTCTGGCCCCTTGGGATTCTCAGCCCTCGGGCCACAAAACAATGGCAAGTTGTAATATGGGGGATGGAGGGGACAGGGCCAGCCATTGTAGCTGCCATCTTGCTGGCTCCACGGGCTCGGGCCTGCCTCACAAGGAAACCACCACATTCCTGGTACCAGAAAGCTCAGGGAGTTCGTCACAGTCACCGGGACCTCAGAACCGGGCGGTGCTGATCAGAGAGGGACCTCGCTCTCGCGCTAGGATCAGTGATGTGTCTGTCGGTGCAGATCTCTGGGACAGGGTCTCCCAGGGTCTGCCCAGCCTGCTGGCCACAATCTAAGCACCGACGGACAGTCCCATGGACGCGGAGCCCTGTCTCGGGACCCAGGGAGGACAGCCTGATGCTTCTTTGTCCCGGTGAGGAAAGGCGAACTGCAGTGGTGGGCTCCCGTCCACCTGGCTGAGCTCGCACCAATGGAGTCCCCAATCTGGAGGCACCTTTAGAATCTTCCAGCCCATGGTGCACCTGGGGATGCTGAGGTCCAGAGAGGTGGGGGGCCAGGTCCTGGCTGTTGGAGTAGCCCCCCTGTCTAAAAGTGCCCTCTGCCCCCTGCATGAGTCACCACCGTCTTCCTCACCCCTGCGCCTGGCTTTCCCCAACGCCCCCCCCCCACCACCTTTGGCCTTCTTCCCTCTCACCTGAGCATTCCCTGACCCTGTAATGGGCCCCCGTCACACAGGTCCCAGGCCCCAACCCTCACTCATCACCCTCCTCTCCTCTCCCCTCCTTGTTCCCCCGACTCAGGCCATTGGGGGCCCCTCCTCTGTCCATCCCAAGAGGCCCCAGCTCAGGACAGGTTGCCTCGCCCAGGAACTCTGCACCCCTCAGGGCAGCCCCAGCATTTCTTTACCCACCACCGTGTCCCCAAGGTCAAGTTCAGGGCCGGGATGAAATAAGAGAGTGAACTTTTATTAAACAATGACTTAATAAATGTAGGAGCCCAGGTTCCGCTCGCTCCACTGGTCCTCCGCACCGTCTCCCTGAAGCTCCGAGAGAACGAAGCCCATCCATGTGATACACTGAGTGGAGCCCCTGGGATCTGGGTCCCAGCACCTGTCACCAGGGCGCATGGGCCTAACCGCTGTGTGGAACCGCCTCCAGCCATCCTTTCTCCCACGTCTCCACCTTCCAGCCGTCTCCTGCCCAACCCCCCCATCCGCCACCCACAGGCCTCCATCCTGATTGCCAATGGTGCTCCCTCTGTCCCACCGCCCATCCATTCCCACCAGCCCCCCAACCTCCGGCGTCCCGAGCCTCTGCTCAGGCTCTGTCATGCCTCCCAGCCTGGGTCTGGGCTGTGCCCTTGGCCAGGTGGGCCCTTCTCTCTCTGGTCGGCCCGGTCCCCTGTACCTCCGTGAGGTTTCCCTGATCTGCTCTCCCTCTGCACCAGGCTGCCCACTGGTGGGAGGAGCCGGGCCCCCTGGGGGCACACAGTGGTGTGTGCCCTGGGGACACAACTGATTTTAACAGCAGCCTTAGGAAAAAAGACACATCTGTCCTTTCCCCCTCCTTGGGCGGATGTGCGCGCACACACGTGCATACAAGCACACACGTGCATACAAGCACACGTGATTCCGAGCACAAATGTCAGAAAGCCGTGACTTGGGTGTCACCTCGACACATTCGCCGCAGCCCCAGGGGCTGACTCCAGGCACCCAGGGCCCCCTGCTTGCTCAGACACCCAGACTCCTGGCTCTGCCCTCCCCTGCCCACAGCAGCACCCAGGAGGTCTCAGTGAACTGGGACACAGCTTGGGAGACAGCTGAGCAGAAAAAGGGCAGCAAGAGCCTGGCCACCAGCTCACCCAGTGCCCTTGGGCCAGTGAGTGACCGCTGTAGCTCTCAGCCACCTTCCCTGTCAACTGGGGAGGAGGCCAGAGCAGGCAGTGAGAGCGCCGGGCACACTGCAGGTGCCCTGGACCTGTGTGGCCACTCCTCTCCAGGGCCAGGCTGACTCACCCAGCCCAGACCAGCTGACAGGCTAGACAAATAAGGGCACGTGATCCTCCAACAGACTCCCCATGGGCCCACCTTGGAGTCTGTGGCCCTTGCAGGGGGGACGAAGCCTTTGGAAACTCTCCCCTGTTCCCCCACCATCCTTTTCCCTTCCAAGGCAGGATCTGGCCTCTTGAAATTCTGCACACTAATAAAATTGTAGCTAATTTACATCTGAGATGGGGAGTGAGTGGCAGCGGTTGTCATGGAGACCATCTCCAGGGCCCAGGCTGCCTCCGCCTCTCTGTGCAGCCAAGAGATCAAGAGATTCTAGCTCCAGTTCTGCAGCTGGGGCCAGTCCTCATGCCTCCCAGGCACCCTGCCCTCCTCCACCGCTGGGCAGCCTGGGAACAGACACCCTCGACAAGCAGCAGCCTGGGCTAGGGACGAGCATGGGCCCCACCCTGCTTCCCTCACTCTGCAGGGCCCCCTGGCTTTCCTCACGTCCGATGTAGGCCCCCCCAGAGGGACACCAGGTGCTACCCCTATGCATGTCAACAACAACACTCAGAGTGGGGACAGTTTCCAGGGACAGGGCAGAGCAGCAGAGCCCTGAGCTACCCACAAGCCCGTGCTCCTGGGGTCTACCTTGGGAGAGGTCCCACCCTGGACTCCCAAGGGTCCCAAGCTGCTGAGACGCACTCCCTGGTCACCGGAGCTGGCCTGCCAACAGGAGAGATGTCAAAAATGACTAAGCCTTCCTCGATGCCATGCGCTGTGCTAAGCCTTCTCGTGCTTGCTCTCATTTAAACATCAAGGCCACTCACTGCAGAGGGTACGATTTTAATCCCTGTTTTGTCAACAATCAGAGAGGTGGGCTGACAACACTCAAGTTCAGACCCCTCATAAGCAAGTGCACAGGCCAGAGGCAGAGCCAAGTCTCCTGAGTCAGTTGTCCCCAGGGAAGCAACTGAACAGAATAATTGTAACAAAGCAGGGTTCAGGGAAGGGGACCTCAGGAGTCATGGAATTTAGGTTGGGTTCTGAGGGATGAGTAGGAGTTCCGCAAGGGGACAAGGGAAAGAAGAGCATTCCAGGCAGAGGGAACGTGTACAAAAGCAGAGAGGTGACAAGCTGCCTGGTGCATCCAAGGACGAGAAGCTGGATGCTGGAGGGTAATGTGGAGAAGGGGTGGGGCCAGCAGGAACCCAAGAGGGAGACGCCGGGCCCTGAGGGTCCTTGCTCACCATGTTAGGGCCCCGGGAGCTTATCCTACAGATGAGGGAATAAAGAACCGAGCTCCCAGCAAGCCTGCCGCCGGCATCTGTGGGGCCCGGGTGAGGGTACGAATGCAAGTCCAGGCACCAGATGTCTAGATATCTACAAGCGAGAGGTCGCCAGGGAAACCGCTCCCAGGAAACCAGCTCTAGCTGCCTTCCCTGACAAACACGCCTGCCCCACACTCTGGAAGGCCAGGTTCATGTTCATGTCCTTGTGTCCTCAGAGTTTTGGGCCAGGCTATGTGAATTCCAGTAGAGCCAGGCCCTGGGCCTCCAACCCCAGCCCTGAAAGGGGCCTTGTGAAATGCAGGTTCCCGGGCCCCACTGCAGACCCAGGGAATCGCACTTCTGCTGTGGCTACATGTTAATGGGTCCCCCGTGAGAACTGTGTAAAAAGCTGCAGAAGCCCCTGCTGAAGGTAGTGGACCCTCTGATCTCGTGTTTTGGAAAGGTGCCTCCAGCTATTGGGCAAGAGAGGAGCGAGGGGAGGAGCAGGGAGGCCTGGCAGGTGCGGCGTCCAAGTGGGAGATGCCAGAGGCTGGGGCCAGGGCAGGGACAGGATGGGGACAGGGACGGTTGCCAGAGGCTGTGTTTGAGAGCCAGAGCCTGGAATGGGCCGCGTCTGGTGCCGAGGAGATTTGGAGGTGAGCATGGATCCCGGGTGGTTCCTTTGGGATGTTAAAATCTAATCGGGCTGTGGGCGGCCTGGGAGGACTTCATTTTGTGAAGGCTTGCTCCCCTCCGCCTGACCCCAGCCTCCCTGGGGCCCTTCACTGTCACGCTGAGGGTCAGCTCGAGGATAGGAGAGGGAAAAAGGGTGGGAAGCTGGTCCCTTTTTCCTCCCCTCCCCCGCCCCCAAGGCGCTTTAGCCCTGCATGGGAGCAGGCTATAGTGAGCTACAAGTCAGCTGCCAGCAGCACAAGTGGCCGTGGCCCCTGAGTGGTTAGAGGTGGGGGTGGGGTGGGCAGGAGGGAGGCTTTCCGCTACCAGGGACTTTTCTTCCACGCGAGAGCCGTGGACCCTCTCCCTTTCCGTACCTGGCTACAGCGCTCCCGAAAGCAGCTCGGGAATGGAAATAATGGCCATGGAAACAACAGCAGCAGCTCTTTCCATGGGCTGAGTATTCCTGACACGCCAGGCACTGAGTCACACAGCAAGAAAGTGGCAGACGTGGGCCCACTGGACCCCAAGCCACGGACTGGAAGCCTGTCTCCTCTGTGCCAAGCAGAGAGGGTGTGAAGACTCCGCGCCTGTCCTCAGAGAGCTCAGAATCTGTTTGGGGCTGAGACTGCTCTGGATGCATCTCTGGGGGCATCTAGAAGGATCTGGGAGGTCCATGCATCTCTCGAAAGCTCCATTGCCAAGCAGCAGCTTTTCCGACCATATGGAGCCACACTGTCCTCCCCAGCAGCAGGAAGAGGGGGAGCTCGTGGAAGCTGCTGGGGAGGATGGCATGACTTGGGCTGAATGCTGACACAGTGGTCGTGTAAACATGTGAGAAGTGGAGAGGGCGTACCAAGTGGGGTTACAGTCTGGGCAGAGCTGTGGGGTGGGGATGCAGTAGGGACACTGACATGGTGGATGGCTGGAATGGCCAGTCACAGGAGGCAGGGATCCCAAGTGCAGGCCAGGGGTCGACAGGTCAGCCTGGGCTGGGCGTGAGCCCTCACCCTTGTGTACTATCGGGAGGGCCAATCAGGAGACACGGAGGTGCCCACCAACACAGGCCTGGGACGGCTCCCCATTGCTTCTGAGAACGAGGGCCATACCAGGAGGTGTCGTCATGAGGGAGACTGAGCTGAGGCTCTCGCGAGAGTCCTGGGAGAAAACTCCCATGCCCCACATCCACCCCAACCGAGGGCACACAACCGTGTAGATCCCATGTAGATCCAGCCGCTAGCTTGGCCGCACTGTCCCTTGCCTGCCTCTAGCAGAAGTGGGCACCCTGGGCTTACACCCTGCTCCCTGTTTACTGTATGACCTTAAACAAGTTTCTTAATCTCTCCGAGCTCAATGTCCTTGCCCACAGATTGGGCAGAGATACACCAGCCTCTAAAAGTTCATCGATCTGTTTCAGGATTCAACGCGCGAGGTGATGCCGAGAAAGCATCTCGTGGACTACTCGGTGCCGAGTTCACGTTTGGTAAATGTTGGTTCCCTCGCTCCTCCCTCGAACTCCGGACAGGTCAGGGGTGGCCATAGAGGGTTCTCACTTGCTTACCCATAGTGCCTCTGTAACTCTCACCACTTCTGTGCCACCCGACAGTGGAGCCAGGCTGAGGATCTCCTAGGACACAGATGTCGTTGGAGACATCTCCTGGTGGCCTCTCATTTTACATTTAAATCTGTGACCCATTGTGTCAATGTTTTATGTAAAATATGAGGTTCATTTTTTAACAAAATGAGGATCCAAATGTTCTAACATAATTTTTTGAAAAAGGTATCCTTTATCCATTGACTAGTACACGATCTTGACTACCCCCATTTTCCTAGACTTACTAGCTGATCCTCTGTGCTTTCCTTCCTTTCATAAATACTGAGGGACAATTAGACATTCACATGCAGACAGAGAGAGAGAGAAAAAAAATCTTGACCCTTACCTCACATCATATACAAAAAAAAAAACCCCGCAACAAAAAACCCCAAAACTCACTATAGATTATAGACCTACATATAAAATCTCTAACAGAAAACTTTTAGAAACCAGAAGAAAATCTTTGGGACTTTGGATTAGGCAAAGAGTTCTTAGACATGACAGTTAAGCTCCATCCATAAAAGAAAAAATTGACAAATCTTGCTTCACAAAATTAAAATTTTTTCTCTGTTAATGAAACTGTTCAGGGAATGAAAAGACTAGCCACCGATTGTAAGAAAATATTTGCAAATCTGACAAAGGGCTTTTATCCGGAATATATAACAAAATATCAAAACTCAACAGTTAAAAAAATCCAATTTAAAAGTGGGCAAAGCAATTGTACAGACACTCCATTGGAGAAGACAGATGAATGACAAATAAGAGCATGAAAAGAGGCTCAACAGAATTAGCCATCAAGACATGAAAATCAAAACTGCAGTGAACCACCCCTCCACGCCCCAAGGACGGCTAAAATAAAAATACGGACAGCACCAAGTGCTGACAGGCATACAGAGCAACTGGATCTCTCGTCACTGCAGATGAGAACGAGAAAGGGCACAGCCGCACGCAAAGACAGTTTGACAGGTTCTTAAAAAGCTGGCCCTACCCTTGTCGTATGATGCACCCATTCTACTCCTGGGCGTTTATCTCAGAAAAATGAAAACTTAGGTCCATGCAAAGCCACATGTGTTCATAGACGCAGAAGCATGAACGTTCACAGCAGCTTTACCTGTCATAGCAGGTGAGTGGATACACAAACTGGTCCATCCGCACCACGGACTGTTACCCAGTGTTGAAAAGGAACAGACTATGGATACCCACGCAGCTTGGATGTTGAGTGACAAAGGCCTTTCTCAAATGCTCCCATGCTGTGCAGTTCCATCTGCTAACAGGCAGAGGCAGAACTAGAGCCGGGGGAACATTAGTGGCTGTCGTGTTAGGAGTGAGGGGAGGAAGCAACTACAGGGGGACAGGACAAGCATCCTGGAGGTGACAGAACTGCTCTGCATCCTGCTTATGGCTGTGGTTACACAAACTTAGACCTATGATGAAGTTCATAGAACCGGACCCCAAGAAGAAGCCAATAAAAATGCAATTTAACAAAAAGACTACGCAGGGCCTCAGGTTCTCAGACAGCCTCTTCCTGCAACCCGCGCAGTCTGGAGCTCTCCCCTTTCCCGCCTTTGAGGATCAGAAAACGGCACCCTCCCCCCCGCCCCATGTGGCTGCAGCCTGTGCCGAAGCCATAGCTCCATGGGGCCCCTGAGCAGCACCTTTGTGCGGTGAAAACCCTACACAAATGTCCATAAGGGCCCTAGAATCCCCTTCTGAGCCTTGGTTCTGCCCCCCACCCTGCCCCCCCCCCGGGATGGAGCTTTGACAAGCCGAGCCGAGGGAGTGGGGGGTGAGGGGTGGGCTATGCATTAGCCCCGACCGGCCAGGCTGGGGCCTCCTACTAATGGCTGTGAATGCACTAAGTGCTGAGGCTGCAGGCTGGGGCTTTCGGGGCCTGGTGCTTAATGGCTCGCCTGCCAGGGAGAA